>NC_134468.1:9490903-9590903 GCF_964194025.1 Convolutriloba macropyga
TGAATAGTTCTAAAATCTATCAGACTATATCCATTACAATATTCCTATGTACATTCCTATGTATGTTCCTAGGTATGTTCGTATGTACGTTCATAAATCCGCGATTCAAAATACGTACAGCATATTAACAGTCATACCCAAATGTACGTTATTCTAATATACATTCCTATGTACGTTCCTATGTACATTCAGTATTTCTACGAGCACACATATCTAACCCTAACCTTGTGTGCAAAACCCCAGGAACAGTAAAAACATAAAACAAAATGATATTTATATTAAAACAGGAAAATATCATAAACAACAAACATGATTAAAACATAAAAAGAATGAAAATACTACAAGGTGTTATCATTCACCTAACCACTAACCAATTCTATCCTATTATAAAACATTTGATCATACCCCGGGATATAACAACCCATTTTATGAATTGGCTATGAAATAACAACTCGGATATTAACATTTCATGAAAACCTTTAAGGAATAACTACCATCATATAGTTTAACACCTTTTAGTGGGAAACTGATAAAAAGCAACACAATATAAAAACAAAAAGGGATCTAACTGTCTTGAACACTGAAAGTTTACAGAACACCCGTTGTAAATATTTCTGAACAATTCATCTTCTCATCTAACAAACGTCCATCAGTTGGCAAACGCCCACCCCAGACATCTGTAGTAATTGACAACAGCAACAATCATAACCAATAAAACAAATAACACAGAATTCAAATAACAAATACAAAATATCCATAAAGGATATACTAATACAAATAGGTTTTTGATAGTAGCCCTTGGAACCTCAACCATGAACGTCACAAAGGGTAATTTCTCATGTAAACAAGGATCAAATAACAAAAATCAAAGAAACAAGGATAAAAAATTATTTTATGTTCCGAAGCTTGAAACTGGAATAGACGTTTCGAGATTGTAAATGTTGAACAATTTACAAAGAACAAAAGGTACAAATAATCAAAGAACAAGTAATCAAAGAACAAGTAATCAAATCCTTTCTAACAGGATTGAGGATCTATCCACCTCACGGAATGGAATAGATATTTTGAAGACGCTGACATTCAAGAACACTAATGAAAATAAAAAAGGATAAAACTATAATAATGAATAAGTACACAACAATGATGACTCAGAAGTAAACGAAAAAGGGTAAAAGTAACAAAATAATAATTAATAACAGGCTAAAACGGTTGTAACAGTAATAAAACGGAAGCTAAAAATAATGAGTACAAATAGATAAAAAACAGAATATTCCACTAGTAACAAATAGAATAACGTATCGGTTGAACGAATAATAGAATAACACCCTCTGAGAATAACTTCCTGTAACGTGTAATAAATGGAATAACTTCCTTTCCAAACATAACGCAACGCATCCAGTAATCTCCAACAACCAAATCTAAAACATACAAATACACGTTTACTTTCATAAATACACGTTATCTTTGAATATATATATAGATTCACATAAAAGGACATTATATCCATTCACATTCTTGACAAACCCGTACCCCACCAACATTTAGACATTCGGCCATCAAACATTCGGCCAATAGACATTAAACATTCGGCCAATAGACATTAAACATAAACATTCCGCTAATAGACCTTCGATATTATGAACAGTTAATCTACTGTGCACCTTTATTGCACAGAAACGAACAATATACGTCATACATATACACGTCATACGGAATACAGACGTCATACATCTCATTAATGAAAATACGGACATTAGTGAACTTATGGAAGTTATCTAACAAATGTCAGACATCATTAGTAAAGAAACGGACGTTATACGACATCATTAGTACATCTCATTAGTAACACAAACAATAACTAATACCCAACAAGGACCCCATTAACGGGAAGAAACTAACAAATTGACAAACATCCATAAGGGGATGACAGGATGTTAAACAATTTACAGAGACACACTGTCTCTTCGCAGACGCAATTAGTAACAAAACGTAAATGTCAAGCCAATTATCATTTTTCAGCACCATGAACAAAATGGTGATTAACAAGACAGATCTTACCATGATCATTAGTAGTTGAAATACACATTTCAATTACGTCAAAACTTCTCCAACAAAGCAATTCGTACCAAACTACCAATTAACATTTAAAAGTTGCAAAGTTGCAAAGATTGCAACAACGTATCCAATTATCAGTAACACCATTTTAGTAATTAGCCTTTTTGCACCAAATTACTTGGTATAAGTTGGCGTCACTAGCCATACCAATAATCAAGAAACCTACTCCAAAACAAAAGACAATAGCAAAATTGGCACCAACATCGGACTAATTAGCATAACATACCATGATGGAAGTACGTCAACTAACCATCAAATATACTAATTACGTACCAATACACCAATTACAAAGAAAAACAACATCTTGAGAACAAAAGTTCCGAAAAATGTCAGAAGAAACTTTAATTCAAGAACTAGGAACCTAACAATCTAATTAGACCTAGTAATTATTAAAATTGACAACTTAATAACCAAAAAATGAAAAACGGAAGATATGTAAATGTCAGAAACATTGTAGAGATCAACAAACAAGAAAGTAAAAATCACAACTCCGATTTTGTCGCGTACAAGTCACAACCACTGAATAACTCGAAAAATTTTGAAAATTTCAGCTCAGCTGAAAACTAAAATAACAGTTAGAAAATTCAGATAACCTCACTCAGAGTTCTCAACTCAACACCCTTAGTAAATAAAAACTTCTTCTTTAATTTCAATTATTTTGTAATTTTTCACACCAAAAACAAACTCTAAAACATATTTCAGATATAGTAAACCTATTTGAAAACTCGAAAAGCAAAATTGACGAAATATTGCATTGCCTCTTCCTAATAAACAATTTTACCAACATTCCATCAGAAAACAATCCAGCAATACCAGGTAACGTGAATTACTTTAACTTCTTTTCAGAAAGGCTAATTCACCACTATAGTCATCATTGTGATGAAAAACCACCAATGCTAACTGTATCAGAGTGTATGCAATCATTAAACAGAAACCAACTTTTCATAAAAATACAAGTACAAAGAGATAATTTTGTTCAGCTCGATTTTCCTTTTGGCAATCATATACACTTTGATAACGATAGTATCAGAGTATCAGACTGTAAAATATCTAACAAAAATTGTTTAATTATTATTGAAGGCACAACTGAAACCGGACAAGAAGTAAAACTTTTTTGGGGAGAAAAACATTTTGAATTATTAAAAGACATAACGCTCTGCAACGAAACCATTACAGAATTCGAAACATTGAAAAAACAAATACACACAGATAGGTGTGTTGATATCAATAAACTAAACACAGTTTTCTTAGTAGTCTGCAAAAAAGAAGCTATCGAACTATTAGACGATAAACTAAAAGAATAACATGATACCAATTATTGTTATTGTAGTATACCACTAAATTGAAATAAGCTATTAAACAGTGCGACAGTTTAGTGTCAGTTACTTCAGCAAATAACTGTCACTTTTCAGTGAAGCATTAACAAGTTCCAAACTAAAACAAACATCACATAACAACAAAATACAAACATTAACACGATAAATCAGCTTCAACAATTGATTTCCCAGACACATTAGTAGCAATCTATTTAATACTATCTAAAACAATATTCTTCCTCACTATATTTTTGGTACCTTGCATAGTAGTTATATCCACATACTTAGCTATAGTAACAATAAACGAAGTAATCAGAAATCGTAGAGTGGTATATGCAAGCCCACCAATACAATAGTTAAATGCAAAACGCTCATTCTGATATTTATCATATATGTAAAACAGATATCGATATAGTAGAACTGGAAATATTTAAATTCATTAAAATTGCAATAATTGTATATTTTTTAGTACGTATGTGTTCAGGACTAATAGATTACTTTGTAAACCCATAAAAATTGATCCAAACCCCGACATAGAAGAATCTATATATTACACACTACACTCACAGAAGTTTTATCTACAAATCGGATTCCCTGAAGAATCACCATTTTACGGAAACGTTGTAATCTACCAGTTGAACTTAAGACAACAAGATAACGAAATTTGGATATCAAACTTAGGAGCACAAACACATCATCCAGAACAAGAATTGACACCACTAATAATCATAGCACCTCCATATATTCATATCCCACCACACGGACCAGGTTCCGGAGCGTAAAAAACAAAATCAGCAAAAATTGAGTCATTAAGTAATAGCAGTAATAGTAACAATACTCAAGAACAACCACATCATAACGAGGTAACAGATCTAACAAATATACCAACATCACCAAAAGTAGACGATACAGACCCTGGAAACGAAAACCCGTATACAGTACGGCGTGATAGAACAGAAACTAGACATCTACTACGCGGACGACGTAGAGCTTCACTATCATTTCCAACACAAGACTCAACACTAGTCTCGTACGGCTCCACTGACATAGAATCTAACATAATAAGACCTCTAGAAGCCGGACAGTCAGAACCACCTAGTCGAACCGGAACACCAACCCGAACACCAACACTCCATAATTTTAATATAAGTCCACCAAGCGATCACTCAAGTATTAATACTATCCCAACACCTACATCATCTGAGTTAAGAGCAAATCCTTTCTTACCGCCCACATTTCAACAAAGACAAGATTTCAATTTTGTGCAAGAAAATTTTCGTGTACAACCAATACATTCACCACATAGCTCACTTTGGTCAGCAACTTCTCCACAACAAACAGCAAGTACAATTACAACACCACAAAGATCAAATCAATCGTCATCATCTAACAGATCAATAAGTGTACCACGAGTAGAACTGACAAATTCATTACAACCACCACGAAATACAGCACTTTCACCAGCATCATTTAAACCAGAATTAAGATTAGCATCAAGCCATCCAGGTAGAACTCGAGCAACACCAGTACTAAACCCGACACCACCCACTTTAAGTAGAACTAATGAACATACATATCTTTTTGCATTAGATCATAAAACCTGGAATCCACCTCCACCATTGTACGGACCGACTAATCTTGGAGATACACTTACCAATTGGTCAAGAAATAGACTTACAAATACTTTAAATCTAACACATCGCCAACGAAACACAGCACTTGAAGTTTTAGCAACACCATCTCTAGAGCTAAAGTTTAATGCCACGATCAAATACAACACTATATTCAATCACCCATTTCAAGCAACAACACCCTCTATAGTAACTACAACAACACCAGCACCGTTCATCTGCATTGACTTTATCTATAAATTCGATAGATATACTAAACAGACTTCAGGTTTTGCAACATTTTATAACCCTCACACAGGCTTCTCATATACATGCCGTTTCAACTAAAATCCATAATACTAATATTATTATTAATAACACTATTTATTTATAAGAAGATTGAAACAAAAGTACAATCCCAGCATATACTACGAAATAGAATCAAAGAACAAATTAGGAACCGTATCAATTAACGAATGGAAAAACAAATTCAGAATTTTCAAAATAAAAAAAAAACAAAGACAAATATGTCACACACAACAGAACAAGAAGCTTTCAACAAATTTGGGGATCATATATCTAGTAACACAACCAAATTCAAAACAAACCCAAACCTATTCATATACAATGACAACAGTAAAGAACTAGAAGAATTTAGAAATAGTTCTGACTATAAACAAATGTGGGAAATAGCTATTGACAAATGGACACGAAATTGGAATTTCTATAGAGAACGTCTAACAGATAGTATTCTGGAAAAATTCCAACTAAATAACAAAAGGCAAAAACGCCAAACAAAGGAAGACTATGTAGAATTAACAGGACAAAATATAAATGGTTCAGCAATCGGACCTCAAGACATCTTTATCGAACATTATGATTGTGATGCAGAAGAAATAACAAATGTAAAGTGTTATGAATTAAACAAAATCAGTACATGTAAATTCAAACCACTAGATTTAGACATGACCAAAACAGAAGTACAACTATTATCAAAAGCACAAGCAGTAGAAATCACGCAGTTGCAGGAACAATTAAGGAACGAGTAGAATGGTGTTCACAACACACTCACTATATTAGAGCAAATAGACCTAGCTATTATGTATCAGACGCACAAAGAACAAAAATATTAGACCCAGACGAAGTTCGTAACGAACTCGCCAGACTTAAACTACTAAAAAATACAAAATATAAACCAACACGATACAACATATCATTCAATTACATTGCTAATCCACCATTACAAAAGAGAATTGAAGATCTACAAGGTAGAATACAATTTCACTTAGATACTCCAATGGTACCACCATATGGAAGGATAGTATATGATTACACAAATCCAACGAGGATACCTTTCGAAATAAAAAACGCACAATCAAACTGTTTGACCGGAGTAAGGAAACAAAATAGAATAGACATACTAGATTAGAAATTAGAAATAAGAGAAGTATCACTAAGACTAAATCTTGACACAGAAGAAATATCATACATGGGAACAAAACTACCATGTGACCTCCACAAAGGAGAATGTCTGCCGGCACCTTTCACAAAAGCAACAATATTTTGGGAACCACAAACACATTGTCAATTATTTGAACTAATTCGATTTGATGCATACATGGTAAAATACCAAGACAGATACTGGATAGAAACAAATGCAGAATGGACAACAGTACAAAAACCAGATATACAAGAAAAAAAAATTAAATAAAACAGCCTCAATAGCAACACGATTTGAGGTATATCCAATAGTTGAACACGAATGCGGATCACCACAACCAATACATAAAACAGAATACGATATTTACATAATATACGAATATGGCTTTGATATGTATACAGGACAAAAAGTAACAAGAAAGAAAGATAAATTCGACGATGAAAAATTCATAAAAATAAAACCGAAAGAAATCACGTCATCATACACACGCTACGAAGATGAAGATAATCAACAATTTTACTACGGCTTTGTAAATGAAAACACACATCTACATATGAAAATGGACTTATATATGAGTAACATATATTCACGAATCAGTCTACAAGCAATCGAATTTTATTCACAAATTTGAACAGACTCGGAATCTCCGACAACTAACATTAACACAAGTACAAAAGAACACACCACTTCTAGGATACATCCTTACAGGAGATAGATCGATATTTGTCAAACAAGAAGGAGTTAACGTTATGAAAATGTACAAATGTGCAAAGAAATCATCACCACTTTATGTACCACAAACACGTGAATGTTACGACAAAATACCAATTCTATACAAAAATAGAGTACAATACGTACATCAATTAACACGCCAAACATACCTTTGGGCAAAAAAGGTACCGCGTTCACATAGTAATTTTGATCAACTCATATCTATAGATACTGAAGGAGCAGCTAGATACAGATTAACACCGTATCCCGTTAAAGTCGAAACAATACTAAATACTATATCACCTGAGGAAATAGTACTAGACAACATGTTTAGTAAAGCAAGTTTGATAGAAAGCGGAATCTATAGTAAGGAACAATTAGTGCAAGAAAGAAAAAGAGATCTACTACATGAATACATGAGAGATCGTGAAAAACCATTACAGGACGCACAATCAGCTAATGCACTAAAACTCTTAGAACTCGAACAATTAGGATTATTACAAACATACAAAAACTATGAACAATCACTAAGATGGCTACGAGATTTGAACATCAATGGATATAACTTCCAAATAGATCAACCAAGTGTTAACTGGAAAGAAATTTTTGACGGCGCATGGCTAAAAGAACAAATTTTAACACTCTTTGATTGGCCATGGTATATCCTAGAGAAAATGGCTATCATTTATGCTATGATTAGCATGATATTATTCATAACAAATCTTGTTATCAAATTTTATAACGCTTTTGCTATTCATAAAGCAATTGGAAAACAAGCGAGCATAACAAAAATACTACTAACCGGAATCTTTGGAATATTCTCACAAACACTTACACAGTTAGTAGCTCAAATACAAGAAGAAAATATAGATAACGACAGTGATGATAATAATTCAAATTATGGGAACTTAAATAACAGACCAAGAAAAAATAAACCTAACTTTCGTAGACATTCAACAGAAGTAACAACATCAACTCATAATAACAATGAAATACCAACAGAAATTTATGTTGATACAAATTATAAACACTATAACACTACAATTCGTAGAACGCAAAACGGATTACAATTACGAACTTTAGAATCATCGACAAAGACACAGAAACCACCATTAACGGAAAGAAAATATAAACCAGAACCATTTAAAATAGAACCGTTAGAAACAATAAAAGAGAACAAACTACAAACAATACTACCACAACTTATCACACCACCTCCGGCATACCAATGCCTAGAAAACAGTTTATCAGCACCTAGCCCTAGTGCACCAATGATCGAACAACATAATATTTTATTTAACAACCACCCATATGAAACACCAATACCAATTAATCAACCAAAACCGTATGAAATCCCGAAACCTTCATCAACATCGAATGAACAACAACATTTAATACCTACCTCAAAACTTCTCGATATACAAAACCCTCCACCAATTGATTTTGACCAACTAAAATTAACGGCTAACAAAATGCACAACCGCAGTCAAAGCTTAGACATACTCAAAAATGATCAGCCACACACAAATGAAGTCACATACTTTGACACTCATTCGGCTGATACATACGAAATTTAAGATCAAATTTGAATTAGGGAACAACTAACAATAGTTTTGTATCCAACCCCCCTTACCATTTTAAATAATAGAACGTTTACTTTATTGAAAACAAAATGCATGAAGACTTATAGTCAAAAATAACGAAACAGTTTACCATATAACAAAGTAACCACTAACGAGTGAGTGTATACCAAATAAAAGTACAAACAGTTTTTATAACAGTCTTTATAACAATTGAAACCATTATATTATTCCAAGAGTAATCAACCATGAGTTTTAGCATATGGCTACCAGTATGGATTACGATTCACCATACAAAGTAGATTCACCCTTCAACTATGACGTTGAAGAGGGGGAACTAAGCCCAGGATCCGGACGATCAAGTCCCGGTACAATCAGAGACAACGCCTCGGACTGTGGAACTCAAACAGATGATCAAATGGGGAACACTGATGAAACAGTAACAACTATGCGAGTACACTTGGATAACATTCCAGAGAACAACCAAACTCCACAGGAAATAGCGCGTAAAATTAGAAATAAATTTCACCAATCAAAACAAAATGAGGATAGACGGAATTTACAATCATTTAATAATAACAGAACTACTACCACTAGTGAACAAGGCACAAGCACAAATTTACATAGTTATGAACATAACAGACCAGTTAAGAGTCAAAACCGTTCAACTACGGAATCGTACACATCACCTCCACTTCCAAATTACCCACCACCAGTGCGGCCGCCACCACCATCTGATTATGTTATAGAAAACCCGAGAACACAAACTCATGTTCAACAACGATTATTTACGAAAACAGCCAATAACAGGCCGAACAATCTAAGATTCCCATATGCAGTAACACCGAGATCAAATAATAAAAAATCATTTTTCCATCAATCAACAAATGAGCAAACACCAACGGCAACAGTTATGGAAACCATTTGGTTTCAGGACAAAGATCCTAGAACACTTAATAGCCCACACAGTAGCAATTACAATCCATTATTGTCATAGAAATTGGGCTAACATGCCATTTGATTCGCGAGAGTATAATTTCTTCATGTCACCTCTCCACAATCTTAAAGACCGTGTGTCAGAGTACTTCCCGCCTCTGCCACCAGAAAATACGAACACAGTTAAACGTAGCACAAAAAATATGGGGAGAGACAAGCTTCACCAGACACTACCCTAAACTCAAACAATTCTACAGCCTAACTGAAAGATTTTTGTACGATTATGATTACGAATTCCAGCTACCAGTAACATGTAATTATGATCTGCTAATAGCAAAAGCCTCTCAAGATTTATCTGCATATAGTATATATGAACACCAAATATTTCAACTTAGTTTCAATTTTCTTCACGCAACACCAAAAGACGTACAAAATAATAATTACAGAGTACACGAGACTAAACTTATCCATAATCTCATATACTACACATTTCTACGGGATAAAAACCACAATACTTCGAAAAGCTACATCCATATAAACGACCAGCTCACATCGCCCTATTTTTTAAATTATTAAATTACGGCTACCGTCTGAAATGGGAGTATACTTTGGGCACACTTAGAAACTTTGACCCAATAAAAAATTATTACGTCTTTCAACCGAAAGATGCACCTGAACGGCCTCTAATGGTACCTCTCGAAGCTTTACAACCTTGCGAGGAATACCATGTATATCACCTCGAAGGCAGCGTAACAAACCGCGCTTTTACGAACAGAATTAATTACAATAACGAACGGAAAATAACAGAACTAGAACAAGAGTTATGCAATACAGTCAAAGCATCCATCACGGACATCCCAATACATGATATTACGAACTTACTTGCATATTTTCTTTCGAAGGATGACCACTTTGTAAAAGAATACAATCACTATAAAGAACGGACAAACCATCCGAAACAGACGGAGAGATTGTAACAATTCCAATACAGTAACAAGTAACAGCTTCTGATATTTTCAATTTATAATAACTAACCATGAAATTGATCTCTGCATATATGGTTATCTATGTCCCTTTTAGATAATTAGTTATCTATTCATAACTCAATAATCTACCCCTTCATTCTAAATGTATTTGTAAAACCCACACTTTGTAGTCAAATACTTTTTAAAACCCTTTCATATCCCTATATTGATTAATCATACCTCAGATTAACAATTTGTATCATTTACATTCATGTACCATGGTACTGATTTTTAGATATTTAATACCTAATAAAATCTAAAAAAAAACAAAAACAATTTTTATTTTTTTTCTAAAACCCTAACCTTATTTCTAGTTTGTACATGTATATATGCAAAGAATTTTCCATAGTTAGTTATATGCAATTTTGTAAATAAGTAAATTCCAAAAAATAACTAACAATTGTAATTCAACACAAAACTGACGGAAATTAGAACAAATGATAATACACACTATACAGTGTGAACAATATACAACTGGACAAACAATGAGTAATGCAATCGATATACTAGCTTTACGTATAAGCTTTACGTATAATACCTTTCAGACTATGAGTCATTCACATGACACTTTAACAGATATAAACTTTAAATTCTTGGACAATCTAGTTAACTCATTAAGTTTTAGTAACACCTAACAGGTTTATCTTTATCTAGTAACAACTAACATAGTAGTACTCCAAATACCGAAAGAGTCTTTGGATTATTTGGAATGATTGAATATAAGCGCGCAGACAGACTAACTTAATTTATGAAGTTAAAGAAATAGAAGTTGATTGAATAAGGCAATTGGACATTTTTGGGCATACCCATTACAAACCCATAAGAGAGATCTATAAACCCTTTACAAAATACATACCATAGAGACAAAATGTAGAAGTATGGCAATACAATTCGTAGGAATTTATTGCATCAGAATAACTTCTGATTTCGCGGAGAAATTTAATTACTAATACATGTTCATCTTCAATAACAAAATTTGTCTTAATCCAACATGGCAAAAACAGTCACATGCCACTGAACACTTCTCGATCGTGTCAACAACTTGTGTTGACAACCTACCCAATTACCCTCAATTTTTCCATCGAATTCCATAAAACATATAACATAATATGCTTAACACTTAACATACAGATTTCAATTTTCTTTCCAACCGGAAGGGATACTAAGTATAACAAAATATTAAAACCTAACACAGGTTACAATAGAGAAGAACTTTTCTGAACATCTAACAGCTAACAACAACAAACTAAACCAATTCAGGTAAGTCAGGTAAGTCACCAGGACATCAGGATCGCCTCCAGACATCAACACTGGGCCTACCCGAAAGGATCTTTACCCACTGGACGTGGTAATGGAATAGATACTTTTGTGGTTGTTGATTTTCACTCCTTGCTCTTTGGGCAACCTATGTCTAGGAATCGACTTGCTGACGAACCGATACAAAGCAACACATTCAAAAAAGAAAGAAAATCCTTCAGAGAGAATACAGAGAAATTGACTTCTTAGATTATACAAGAGACTTTCAAAAAACTCAAAACCCCGGAAAGATGGAGTCAAGTATGACTTCCAGAAAAGACTATTTGAAAGACTGTATTATTTAAATAAATAAACACTGAAAATACTCTTCCCTGATTGGATAAAAAGGGAAAAATCTTTTCCTTTCTTTCCTTTAGATGTTTACCTGTTTTCCCTCTTCTCAGAAAAGAAGGCTGCTTAGTCAGTACCAGTTACCTACCTGATATAATAATAAAGTATATTTCTCTCTCTCTACTCCGCTCTTGTTTTGTATTGAGATATACGTTAGACATTAGCATTGGAGCCCGTGCACTGTCTACTGAAGCACAGATAGAAGAGTAACAGACTAGAGATATAGAACTTTAGTTAGTCAGGTAAGCCTTAAGAGTACATCTTATTCTTGAGACAACCATAAGACAGTTCCAGAAGTACCCTAATAAAGGTAAGCTCAGAACACGTCTTAGGACTGTAAATCATCACTTTCTCCTCATCTTAACATCAACAAGTCTTCCTCACAAAAATACTACGTAGACATGACAACCAGAAGAAACCCAAAACAGTATAGAAATCTAGAAAACTTTTTTAACTAAATGGTCGAAGCAAATGGTAAAAGTTGAGTATAAAAACGCTTAGTATCAAAACAAAGAAACGATTAGTTGAAAATAGAACCATTACCGACACTAAATCATAACTCACGGGAAAATTTTCCGCCTGTTTTTACTGATACTGCGCCCGAAGTTGAGAAAAATTAGATAAAAAAGTCGCAAAGTTCAAAATTTCACAGATCTTTTTCTTAAAACAAATATATTCAAAGCCATAACAGACCTTAGATAACAACTGAAAGAATTGTATAATTTTGTTGATACCTCCTAAATCGTTAAATGGATCGCTGATTGGGGGCACGATGTCATTGGGCTACAAAAAGTATAACAATAATTTGCACCTTGAATATTACCATAGGTTACATACAACTGAAAATTAGAAACTACTCTAAATGCTAAAGCATTATTTTCGAAAAAAGTCATTTTCCAAAAAGAGAAGTAGAAGTTCAAGACATGAGCGATATGCTTGAGGTTGAAAAAAAAATACCTGAAGACCCAGAAACGAACAAAAGCTTTGTACTAACATAAAACTGAAAGTGAATTTAATAAACCACTTGAAATCGACCGACTAATACAAAATATATTAAGTTGAAAAAAATCATTGAACATATACTGAAAAATCTTGAGCTGGTAAAAAAACGAATAACAATGGAAAACAAATACTTTCGAGTAGTAAAAACCATATAGATAAAACCTACTTTTCTTCGAGTCCTAAAACCACGATAACACCAAAAAAATTTAACAGCTCAGCTAAATGAGAACGATTTAGATTACAGAATGCTCACAAAGTGACGGGCGAAAAACTCAACCAAAAGGTCATTTTGGAAGAAGGGAAAACTAAACCATCCAGACTTTAAGAAAAATCATAAAAGATTTCGGCAGCAATTATTTGCAAAACCAGTTTTCCCTTAGTCTATTAATGATGTTGTACGAGCCAAAGTAACGATCAGCCGACTTACAACGGACCAAATGCCTCCGAACTACCGGCAGGCGCAAAGATTATTATTTTAGTCTGCTTGTAAAGTGCAGTAAGTATGTTTTCTCAAAGGTTTCTTCAGTTGAATTTACTTCCAACCATTAGTACAATTTAAAGTTAACAGAATAAAGCCCATTTCGTCACACTTTTCAATTCACTATTTGTAGAAAACCAACAAAATAGTTAATTAGAAAGCACTTGAGATCAATCAGAAATTTGAAAAACATAGACCACAGATAGCCGTTCTAGCTCTAAAATAGACATGCGATCTCTAGAGTATTGATAAAAAACAAGACAACTGTGCTGATTAAGTGGCCGACCGACCTGATCTATTAAACTTATTTAGAACATTTTTTAACAATTGCAATTTGTGCTTATTGCATTTTCGCAGTGATGCCTTATTAAAATGAGCAATATTGGTGAGCGAAGTGATTTATGAGAAAAACTTACAGCCCAAAAACGGTTAAAACTCACTGCTAATGAGTATAACAAATGACGTCACGCACATGAAAGAAGCTGCGAAGCGGCTTGAACAGAGTAGCTGTTTTGTTTCCTCTGTGTGACTCGTAATACGAAAAAAGTGATAAAAAACAGGACAAATCGTGCATCCATTCAGGTGATTTCTATTCACTAAACCAAAAATTGGACCTAGAGATGACTAGGGAGTGGATTTGGCAAACCATTTAGCAAACGATAAAAACTGAAAACAGTATAAACAGAAAACTGCAGCACGAACAAGAAGCCAATATAGAGAAAGCGGATTTTTGTTCACACTAAAACGTTTTATCACTCTAAAAATTGGGGTGGAAAAAACCAGGCCACAAAAGTAGTCACTTCTTCGATCTATTTCTTATTGTGGCTTGACTAGAATCACCGCACCCATTTTCATAATAATTGTTTTTCGTATTAAACTTATAAAAACGCGGGGTGATTTGTAATTTGATATTTTTGCCATGCATGTATTTAACCTAACGGTTATGCTTTAAATGTACAAAAAATATTTGAATTCATGTCATCAAAATATATGAACAGAGCATCAAGGGATATTGCTCTAATAAAAATGAACTTTGTGAAGAACCAAGATCATTGCAACATAACGCTCAGCTTTCAGCCTTCTTCACAACAAAATGCAAACAAAATCAGCGGCTCAAAAAGGGAAGCCATGAGAAAACGCAGCGAAATGAGAGCGTGCAAATTATCCCTTTACAACAGGAACACATTCGAAATCAAAAGATTCGGTAACAGTTCACTTAAATCAAGTAAATCTCTTACAGAACTTCACAGCAACTTAATGCCCTCGAACATTTTAGTTGATCCCGTTTCTCAAGAAAAATTAGCAGGACAGAATGGCGATTAAATCACAAATTCCACAGAAAAAAGACCCAGATAATCGCCCCATGCTTTGTTTGAGAGTAATGAAAGGGAGGCTAGCTTTAGCTTCGCTGAGGGGGCAGGGGCGAAAGTTTGGGCTTACGAGTGGAATGGGGTGAAGTGGGGGGGGGGGTAAAAGAAGAAAAGGGTTTAGGCGGGGGGTTAAAGTGGTGGGAGAGGTGCAACTGATAGACTGATACTCATATCATGAATTTAATGTCTCAAACTGCTTCGGTGACTCGTATATGTTAGAGTATAGTTCTGGGAAGCCTAAGGCAATTAGAGCTCATTAGAGCCGAGGGCGCTTGCGCACGAGGCTGAGCTCGAATTGCTGAAGGCTTGCCAGAACTATACTCTAACTTAGTTAGACCCCAATTTCCTTGTTCAAAAATCAAAGAGAGAATTCAATTAAAATTTATAGTAACAGCAATTCTCGTGCAGCGAATCAATCCAACAATTGAATAATCTTTCAACTCAAATAATATTTTCTGAATTCATGGAAATTATTGTGGGAGCAAATGGATAGCAGAGGTCGTCAGCCGGCTCTGTTGTGTCACTCTCATTGTCACTCTTTATGGTTTTTAGAAAAAAAGAGCAATTTAAAAAATTTCTTTATATTGACTCAATTATAGACCGTAAAAAAGTCCTCTTTGTCGAAGTTGTTATATTTTGTGACTGTTTCCTGTTTTCAATTATCCCGTTTAATGATCTTTGAAAAGTGTACGCTTTGTCTCATGAGAAAAAATTGGGCTTCCAATAAAATTTTCCAAGAAACATGCTTGAAGGCTTCCAAGTTTGCTCAGTGGACTGCTCATTTTATACAATTTTGTAAGCTTGAACTCTTCGAGACAAGTGTGAAAAGAGAGCGAAAAACTGATTAAGTTCAAAGTCTAGTGTGATGTGAAACGTGAAACCTTCAAAAATAAGTGGGACGCTTGAAAAGTATGAAATAATGACTTCTTGCTTGATCAACTTTCGAAATTAGTAATCGAGCCCGACTTTATTGTTGATTTTCTTTTACAGCGAAATTGAGGTCTAAGGATAGTTAGAGACTAGTGAGCCTAAGACAGCCTTAGAGACTAAGGCTGTAAGAGAACTTAACGCCCTCTTTACGGGCTTTACCTGTTTATCCCATTTTTGAGGACGAAAAGTTAGAAGTAAAAAAAAATCGATGAAGCGAATAATCGCATAAAAAACGACCAACGGACTAATATAATTTCTACAACTTCGTTTGAGAGAAATTAGCAACTCATTTTTTAGCAATATTTAGCAAACATTCTAGGAATTACTAATTTATTCATAATTCTTTCACTTTTGATTAAAGGTAAGTAAACAATATTATTGAAAAGGGATAATTGAAGAAGAATAGCATTTTCTAACTGATAAAAATCAAAACATCCAATGGTAGAGCTCAGCTATTGAACAGTATCACAGGAAATGAAAAATACTCTAAAATGATATCAAGACCAAACCTCATTCTACTGATAATATAACTTCTTATATAACTACTTGCACAAAACTTCCTGATTAACTATAATTTATTAAGACATTTTGAAGAAATATTTGAGCATTTATTACACATGTACTCATTGTAACTGTACAAATTTGATTAAAGATATTTTAATGAAACACAAAACCGGTCAGTATGAACACAAATACCAACAGTGTCGCCATTTGCACACTAGTGACGTGTTAGTGTGAGGAGAACCACAAGGTGACATGTCGGCTAGTTGAAGGTCCAGACGACCAATAAATTTAAATCAAGAAGCCCAAAATAAAACTACTACTGGGCGGAAAAAATTCTCGAAACAAGTCTACCGTATTAGGCCACTGCAATTTTTTCGAAGTTTGTTAGATTTATTTAACAACCCGCGGATGCATGGCCGGTGAGGCATGACCAAACAAACTTATCTCGCCTTCAACACTTGTTAAATATTTATGTTCTCTCAATAATAATATTAATTACTTACTTGTCTCAAATAATTAGTATGAACTGACAACATATGCCAACCAATCAAATTACCTCAATTAATTTAATTTTTGGTTATTTTTGGCTATCTGAACCTTCTGCTATTTGAGATCACGACACAGAGCATTAGTAGTATAGTTGCAGTTGTAGTTCCCGATAAGACCACTTTGTGGAGAGAATAAGGAAAGATAGGATAGGGAAACAGCTGGATACAAAGTATTGACGCCCTGCAGAATTGTTCAGTCGATTATCATATCCCAGTTAGGCACATTTGCTTAGGGTCGAGTCGACCACATCCCGTACTTTGGCAAATATCTGAAACGGGCAAACTATTATCAGAAAAAACATTCAGTCGTGCCAAGCTTTTTGTCTGAAAACAGCGATTGAGACTGGAAAGAGTTAGAAGCTGAACTATCTCTGTTTCCTCGGTATGCATGATCGACTATAATTGGTATTTCCATTTCCTTATATTGACATATGTCTCAATTTAATGTCTCAAACTGCTTCGGTGACTCGTATATGTTAGAGTATAGTTCTGGGAAGCCTAAGGCAATTAGAGCTCATTAGAGCCGAGGGCGCTTGCGCACGAGGCTGAGCTCGAATTGCTGAAGGCTTGCCAGAACTATACTCTAACTTAGTTAGACCCCAATTTCCTTGTTCAAAAATCAAAGAGAGAATTCAATTAAAATTTATAGTAACAGCAATTCTCGTGCAGCGAATCAATCCAACAATTGAATAATCTTTCAACTCAAATAATATTTTCTGAATTCATGGAAATTATTGTGGGAGCAAATGGATAGCAGAGGTCGTCAGCCGGCTCTGTTGTGTCACTCTCATTGTCACTCTTTATGGTTTTTAGAAAAAAAGAGCAATTTAAAAAATTTCTTTATATTGACTCAATTATAGACCGTAAAAAAGTCCTCTTTGTCGAAGTTGTTATATTTTGTGACTGTTTCCTGTTTTCAATTATCCCGTTTAATGATCTTTGAAAAGTGTACGCTTTGTCTCATGAGAAAAAATTGGGCTTCCAATAAAATTTTCCAAGAAACATGCTTGAAGGCTTCCAAGTTTGCTCAGTGGACTGCTCATTTTATACAATTTTGTAAGCTTGAACTCTTCGAGACAAGTGTGAAAAGAGAGCGAAAAACTGATTAAGTTCAAAGTCTAGTGTGATGTGAAACGTGAAACCTTCAAAAATAAGTGGGACGCTTGAAAAGTATGAAATAATGACTTCTTGCTTGATCAACTTTCGAAATTAGTAATCGAGCCCGACTTTATTGTTGATTTTCTTTTACAGCGAAATTGAGGTCTAAGGATAGTTAGAGACTAGTGAGCCTAAGACAGCCTTAGAGACTAAGGCTGTAAGAGAACTTAACGCCCTCTTTACGGGCTTTACCTGTTTATCCCATTTTTGAGGACGAAAAGTTAGAAGTAAAAAAAAATCGATGAAGCGAATAATCGCATAAAAAACGACCAACGGACTAATATAATTTCTACAACTTCGTTTGAGAGAAATTAGCAACTCATTTTTTAGCAATATTTAGCAAACATTCTAGGAATTACTAATTTATTCATAATTCTTTCACTTTTGATTAAAGGTAAGTAAACAATATTATTGAAAAGGGATAATTGAAGAAGAATAGCATTTTCTAACTGATAAAAATCAAAACATCCAATGGTAGAGCTCAGCTATTGAACAGTATCACAGGAAATGAAAAATACTCTAAAATGATATCAAGACCAAACCTCATTCTACTGATAATATAACTTCTTATATAACTACTTGCACAAAACTTCCTGATTAACTATAATTTATTAAGACATTTTGAAGAAATATTTGAGCATTTATTACACATGTACTCATTGTAACTGTACAAATTTGATTAAAGATATTTTAATGAAACACAAAACCGGTCAGTATGAACACAAATACCAACAGTGTCGCCATTTGCACACTAGTGACGTGTTAGTGTGAGGAGAACCACAAGGTGACATGTCGGCTAGTTGAAGGTCCAGACGACCAATAAATTTAAATCAAGAAGCCCAAAATACAACTACTACTGGGCGGAAAAAATTCTCGAAACAAGTCTACCGTATTAGGCCACTGCAATTTTTTCGAAGTTTGTTAGATTTATTTAACAACCCGCGGATGCATGGCCGGTGAGGCATGACCAAACAAACTTATCTCGCCTTCAACACTTGTTAAATATTTATGTTCTCTCAATAATAATATTAATTACTTACTTGTCTCAAATAATTAGTATGAACTGACAACATATGCCAACCAATCAAATTACCTCAATTAATTTAATTTTTGGTTATTTTTGGCTATCTGAACCTTCTGCTATTTGAGATCACGACACAGAGCATTAGTAGTATAGTTGCAGTTGTAGTTCCCGATAAGACCACTTTGTGGAGAGAATAAGGAAAGATAGGATAGGGAAACAGCTGGATACAAAGTATTGACGCCCTGCAGAATTGTTCAGTCGATTATCATATCCCAGTTAGGCACATTTGCTTAGGGTCGAGTCGACCACATCCCGTACTTTGGCAAATATCTGAAATGGGCAAACTATTATCAGAAAAAACATTCAGTCGTGCCAAGCTTTTTGTCTGAAAACAGCGATTGAGACTGGAAAGAGTTAGAAGCTGAACTATCTCTGTTTCCTCGGTATGCATGATCGACTATAATTGGTATTTCCATTTCCTTATATTGACATATACTAATTCTATTAGTTAGTCCCAGAAATTGAAATGATTGAGCATAGCTTAGCGGTTGGGGCATCAAAAACTTCACTACAGGCCCTCAAATGAAAAAAAATAGAGACCTCAGGGTGCGATTTCATCGGTCACTCAAACTTCCAAGCAGAGCTCAGTTTGAAAGTTTGAACTTAGAGTTAAAGAAGTGAAAGTCTAAGAAACACTAAGAATCTAACTTTGTCACTTGAATCAAACCGCTATAAATACTCGACTGCTTCGCTATTGCAGACAGAGACGTTCGGTTTATTTCAACTTTTATATTTTTAAGAAGAAAAATTTTCTTTCACTAATCTACAAAATTGTCCTTTCGTATCCTTTGATTCTCTAATTCGTTAAAACAAAATCTTGGCCCCCATCGGGCCTCGTGCTCAGCACTCGGGCGTAAGCGCCCTCATATCAGGGCACTAAGTCCCGCGGGTGACTAAGATTTTGTTCCAACATATACTTAGATACGCCAGGGTAACAAAAAACAAGCCCTAAAAGCTGAAGGCAGCCCAACTCAAGGCTGCGATTTAATCCTGAAATATTTGGTAAAAACTCACGCCAATTTAAACAAAACAAGGCGGCTCGTTAATGTGCGTTCGCACATGATGTTCCGACCCGAGCTCATCTACATTTTTGACTTAATTGTCAACCAAATGAAGAGATAACAAAAATAGATGTTTGAATTTAAAAAAAAGTGCTACATTTTAAGTTAATTAAACACACTAAATACTGCCTCGATGAAATAGCAATCATAGGTTTCATTCATGTGACATCAATAACTCATCACAGTCGTATGGCAAAGAAAAATACATCAAAACAACGAAATTTTTGAGAAAACCCGTAGTATCAAAGTCAAAAAATTCTACAGCTTTCAACGGAAGGCACTTAATACGCTAAATTATGCCTAGATGATGTGACGACTAGGATGTTTGTCATTCTAAATTGATCAATAAGACATTACAACAAGTCATTGACTATGAAAACAACAACAAAAACAGGCAAAATCCAAAAGTTCGGTAGAAAATTGAGAGAAGAAAGTGTCGAAGCTATTTAAACCATAAGCTTTTTTATCTGAAAACTTTTTCAACGATCCATTGAACGTCTTCATTAAGCCAATGGGAGCTATCAATATTAGGATATTGTAATACGATTACAAAAGGAACTAAAATTACTAAAAAATCCAAAAATTATAAAAAATTATGAAAACTCGTGCACCGAAGTAAAAAAAACCAATAGTTAGAAGACAAAACCGCTAACTAGATAAATTGTTGCTGATGTCGAAAAAAGCGGTTCTGTCAATACCGAGACTGACTCATAATCCACGAAAGTAAGCTTAAGATTGATTTATGTTCAGAAAAAAATAAAAAAAACATTTTTAAAGTCTTAACAGCCATTAAACTCAAAAGCTTTCATACGAATTCAATGAATACGCTCAGCTATGCCACGATGTGAATACAAGGATGTTAATGATGCCTAGGTAATCAATAAGACATCACAATATGTCTTATGACTATGAAAAAAACAACAAATACAGGCAAAAACCAATATTCCTTTAGAAAAATGGGAGAAGAAAGTGTTGAAGCCATTCAAACCATATTTTTTTCTCAGAATGTTTTATCTATGATCCTTTGGAAGTCTTCACCAAAGGAAGACTCATGTAGCCATCAATATTAGGATGACGTGATAAGATTTCAAAATGAACCAATAAAACGAAATGTCCAAAAAATTTTTTAAAAAATTTGAAATCTTGTGGCATTGAAGACGTATAACCAATAGTTATTTTATAAAGCCGCCAATGAGATTAACTTATGTTGCAGTGGTATGAAGGAGTTGAATCCTGTTTTTACTGAGACGAACTTACAGTTCACAAAAATAAGTTTGTGATTTACTAATTTTAAAAAACATTCGAAAATTTGTTTTCAAAGTCTTAACAGCCATTAGCTGTTCACTCACAGCACTAGATAGGTTCACTTATTGCTCATTATGAAATCTATTGCACCTTTAGTCAACAAGTTTATGCCATAGGATTATAAAACTTTAGTAAAACCTCAAAAAATAAATCAAAATTTCATTTGAAATTGCGAAATTTGAGATACGAGTCCAAAACATGAGCGATCCCTTCGAAACAAATTTTTCGTTCATTGGGCTTCATTTGATCGTAAAAGAGGTTTGTCATTAACGGAACTTCGATATTAAAAGTGTCTAGTAGTCTCTAGGTGACTTGAAAAAACAAAAAAATTGCAAAATTTTCTAAAAAAAGAGCTCTCAAACCTAATTCGAATTTTTTATATATATTAAACTTCCCTCTAAGACTAGAACTAGTCATTGTTATCTCCTTTCGTCTATTAAAAACCTAAAATTGATTTACTTTTTGGCGTGAAATCTAGTTTTGAATTAAATTTTTCGTAGAAAAAACGTTAATTCGAACGAAAATTACGGTAAAAGTGAACAAAAGTGAACCAAATATCCAGTGTTCACATGAAACTTTAAACCTCGATAACTCCTCGAAAAAAACGAAATTCAAAAAAATTTTTTTAATTTCGAATTCTACGCTGGACGAGCTTTTTAATGATACCACGCACATTTCTCTACGATGAATATATCGGTCGGCCAAAATTCACGGAACAAAAAAACATACCCGGCAGATTGCCGGAAAATAGCCGCCGTTGATTCCAATAAGCATGATTGGGATTGAAAGAATAGAAGATATTGAAAAAAAAGATTTTTCTACAAAAACATTTTTAAGTCCGATTTATTTTGATGGCATTTCGTAGTTGAACATACTTCAGTTTCTTAGAGAGAGGCTACAGGGGCTCCTATCAATAACAATAAGCATTAGAGATGGTAAATAAGACTTATAGGAACGACGTTCAAATAGCAGGCATCTAAAATTGGGCTTTATGGGTTTATCCCGTTTCTATTTCTGACATCCATTTTTGTACTAACTCTGTTCATTTTGAATTGCTTTGCTGAGCAACTGATGTTCAAAATCACTTTTAGCAGAATGAGAGAAGAGAGAAACTAGCCTAGAAAAGTCAAAAAGATTTCACGCAAAAAGTTGAAAAGGCGGCAAAATGAGGTAAAGCGAAACATTTTTTTATTCGACGAAGTAAACATAGCCGGCAGATTGCCGGAATAGCTGCGAAATAGACTTGCGTGCCGTAAAATACAGATGGAAAAAGATACAGAAGTGAGTTGATAATAGTTATCGCCGCCGCCTATAAAACTTACACGTTTATTTCAAAGGTTGTTTTTGGGTGCAAAAAAATTTTCCCTGTCGCGTCTCGAATCGGCGATCTCCGGATTAACAGCCAGTCGCCTTAACCACTCGGCTGTCGGACCATACAATCTGTTTTCTTACAATCAACTTTGTTTTAGGAACAGATTCTGTTTCTGAATAACCGCAATTTAGGTCACGCAGAAAGCGTGAAATCAAGCGCGAAAAAGCCATTTAAGCAATGACGAGACAGAATGTTCTAGAACAAATGTAAAACGAAAATGAAGCGTCAGACGACGAAACAAAAAAAAAACCAAGAGCACCGCAATATAGCTACGCTCAGCTTACAGCTTCGCAGTTATAAAAAAAAAATAGGAGCGCTATAA
The DNA here is from genome assembly GCF_964194025.1 of Convolutriloba macropyga. Lineage (NCBI taxonomy): Eukaryota > Metazoa > Xenacoelomorpha > Acoela > Convolutidae > Convolutriloba > Convolutriloba macropyga. The sequence goes on from NC_134468.1 coordinate 9,514,419, forward strand.
TAGCCGGCTGAGAAGATGAGGGCGGCTATTAAAAAACCCATTTGAGTATATAGTTCCTCCCCCCCCACAAGTGGGGTCGGAACAAAAAATCGAACACATAATTGTTGCTTCAAACTTGAATCGAGAGCAATTAACAGGAACAAGGAAATACTCTTCCTTAATACCACTCCACTTGGTCAAGATTTGCGTTGACTCTGATGTAAAATACTCACTTCGTCAACCGTGGCCTCTCCTTTGAACTCAGAGACTATGTCCTGCTGTCTATACTGTTCTATCACTGTCGCAGTATCTTTGTACGTGTTCAACCTACAACAAACCACAGTTACCAAACTGTATACACTGCTGTTTGAGCAATACTCGTTTCTACCTTATTAAACGATTTTTGTTTTTAGAAACATTGCAAGCAAGACAACAATTTTAAAAAATGGGTTAAATATGCAAAAATGCGATGGTGGGGGGGGGAGTCGATTGATCATTGGTCACGTGGGGATAGGGGATGAGGGGATTGATGGAAAAAGCGGAAAAGATGAAATAACTCAAAACATGTTCTCGATTTCCACCGAACTTTTAGATCTTTTAGTTTCGTTTGATTGAGACGTTCACATGCCGTTCTTGGAAACTACTCTTCACGAACACTAGACTAATCTCCAACTTACCTCTTCTTGATGCTCTCTACATTGTCGTCTGTCCTGCCACTACCCCCTGCCCCCCTCGAGAGACACCTGTCGGTGGCCACTTCGTCTGAGATGTTGAAGAAGAGCACCCCATGCACTTTGGCAACTTTCTCCATCTGTTTGTTCCATCCGTCGTAGTTGTCCTTGTTCCTGGGGAAGCCATCTATCAAAAACAGGAGACGCTCACTCGAGTTCACAGCACTTTGTTGCTTTTCCATTGCCTGAAAAGACAGTAAGTCAAGTATTTAGAATTTTATTTCGTCAAATAATTTTTGAATACAAAAACGTAAATTAACGCAATCTTGATTTACAACCGATCATTGCTATTATTATCAGTTCAGTTTGAATCAACAATGGAATCACTCTCGCTACATTATAGGAAAAATCTTTTGAGGTACTTCGCCTGCTCTCGCTCCCAAATTTTTCCCGCTAATGATTTACGGCCTAGTAAGTCAAGTCAACTTTGAGTCAAGCCTCGATTCTAGTCTGATCATGTCACTTTCACTAAAGCTAATATCAACCAAACAGATCAAACTCTAAAATTGATCATGAGCCGCCTTGGAATACATATTTCAGTTTCTATGATCAGCCCATTTTCAAAACTATTCTGTCGCTGTTCAGAAAATAACGACAACAATGCAAAAAAAACTTTCATCAAAACTTTTAAGTTGAAGTCCATTTCCCATTTTAAGCAACATTCAACTGATAAAAAACTAATCCGCAAACAAAAAACAATAAAGGCGATTTTTTACATGAGTATCAAATTTTTGTATCGGCTAGCAAAGCAAAATTGTCCAATAATTGAGGAGTCTCCAGATAAAGGATCAGGCATAAAAACTTTTAACGCTTTTAAATCAAACACCTTTGATAATTACGCATCAAGACTATTACGCTTCGATAATCATTTTTATTGGTTTCTTTGCCAGAGGGCATTATTTCAACCTACTAATAACTCCATACGTCGAAAGGCATAACCCAATAAACAAGGAGTCTCGGTAATGTGCGATCGCACATATGGTTCCGACCCGCTCATCCACAATTTTGGCATAATTTTCTACCAAATGAGGAACAGATAGGAAAAACCCGAAAATTCTATTAATTTTCAAAAAAGATTTGTATATGAACGAAAAGATAGCCTCCTAAAGCAAATAACTCTGTGGAGTAAAAAAAATGATGCATTAGATTAATGAGATATGCCAATGTTTCTACATACGGGAATTAAGAACTGTCGGTACACAATTTTTAATGCGGTTACAAAATAACAACAAAGAGAACAAAAATTCAGTTAAAACTTGCCAGAAAACGCTTTCGAAGCCGTAAAGCCATACTTTGGCCCTCAAAATATGTTTGATTGCAGCCTCGGAGAACACCGATAAAGTATTATGTGACCTCTAAATAATGAAACTAGGTAACAAGTAGACAAAAAGAAAAAAAAGGCAAAATTAAGTAATACTAGTTTTTTTTCGAAAAAAAATTGTTTCCAAAGAGATCAAAGCCATTAATTAAAAAATGGAATAATTAAATAGGTTCATTTAGTCCTCCAAGGGAAACACTTGAGACATGCACTTATCTAGAACATGTCTTACGTCTACAAAAAGAACGTCAAAAACGATTTAGATCAAAAAATAATTTACTTTTTTTTTGTGGAAAACACGTGTCGAAGCCAGTACAGTCATAACGAACTTTTAAAAAAACCTTAGATTTTTTGACACCTTCCCCTGACGACAAAAATGTCATATTTGGCCTGTATTTAACGAGACTAGTTAACAAATAGAAAAAGAAATGAACAAAAATTGAGAAGTTAAAACGTGTTTTTTTGGAAAACAACTGTTTTTAGAGTCATGAAAGCCATCAGTTATCTAATAGTATCCAAATATCTGCTCATCTGTTCTTCCATGAATACCAATGAAACCGTGTTATTGTACAGGAAAATAACCATAACCGTGTTATTGTACGACTAAAAGACAAAAAAAAATATTTGAAATTCTTTAAGAAAGTAGTGTCGAAGCCGTTAAAACCATAATCTACATCTTCAGGGATCATAATATTATCAATTGTGCTCTTTTTTGAACGCCAATAATGTGATATATGAAATGTCAATACCGTGATAATGTGACAAATATAGAAAATGTGAAAAATGGGCAAATATCTAAAAAAAAATAAAATTTTAAATCTAGTAGTATCAAAGCAAGAAAACCATAACTTAAGGCGTAAAACCCCAATAATGATTGGATTTATATTCAGTAGAAAGAGGAAGCATTCTTTCATTGCTGACACTAATCTGCAAGTTCACCAAATTAAGTGAAAAATGGAGGCAAAGTTCAATAAGCCATTATTTATTTGGAAACCAAATTTTTTTTTAACGTCAAAACGACCATAAGCTATCAAGTAATAAACTAGACAAACTATTTTGGAGCTAATAAGGAAGTCAAATGGACCTATCAATAGTGAGCTTTGATTTGAAATTTTCTTTTATTTAAATAATATAAAAGATCGAATTTTTTTTTAATAAAAAGACCGACTGATTAACATCCGAATTATTTCTGGATCGTAACAGTCCACGATTGATCCAAAACTAGTCCTGCTAATGCTGTTTGTCAATTAAGAACACCTAATTTTTCGAGTGTTATATATAGATATTTTGTTAGTTAAAAAATCAAAAACAAATGCCGCGTTTTTGATAATCAACGAGTTAAGTTAGCAAAAAACGGCAAAGTTGTAATTACGGAGCACTCCCAACCGAAGTTGAAGTATAAATGGCCTCCTTTTGAGTCTACAAAGAATGTGTTGGTGGTGTTTGGGTGTGTACTTCCTGCAAGTTTAATCAAAGTGGACTAAAGAAACCTATTTCGTGCTGTTTTTGATGAAGAACTCTGAATTTTGAAAACATTTAGCCAGAATTTTTGACAAAAAAGAATTAGCCAAGAATATTTTTTTTTGGTCTTTAGCAACAAAATCAATAAACATTTTTTATCAAAATTTTAAACTTTTAGCAAAAATGTAGTCGAAAATTGGCGAAAATTCCGGAAAATGTGAATAAAATCAACGGAATTCACTCATTTTCTCAAAAGTTTAAACCTCGATAACTCCCTGTAAAAAACGAAAATCAAAAAAATCTTTTTCCATATTCTATGCTGGACAAGCTTTCTAATGATACCAGTCTCAACTCTCTACGGTGAATATATCGATCGGCCAAAATTGACTGAACAAAAAAACGCATTTGAGTATATAGTTCCTCCCCCCTCAAGAGGGTCGGAACAAAAAAACAGGAGTCCCATTTTACTCTGTATTCTTGTACGCAATATGAACAAGAATATTGGATTGAAAAAAAAACATAACCGACTAAACGTCGGAAGAATTGCTCTTGAACGACTAGTGGCAGCTCTAATCAATTGCAGCCTGCTTCAGTCCGGGGGGGGAGCCTAAATGGGACTAAAAAGTTCTATAGTAGGCTTCAAATAAGCACATTAGAGGTTAACATATACCACTATTAAGATTTAAAGTAAAAAATGACACCAGTTTTGGCGCACTTTTCATTTGACTTTTAGTATGAAATTGCCGCCAATTGAGTTCAGCTGCTTGAAATTGTGATTGAGAGAGAGAATTTTAGATCACGCGAAATGCAAAAAGTCAAGGGCGTAAAAGTCACTCGAAAAGTCAAAATTGTCAAGCAAAAATTTTGCATAAAAAAAGACACACACGTTTACAATAATTGCTATCAACTACGTTCAAGAGCAATTAAAAAGAAAAACATGAGTAGAAAAAATGAAAAGATAGAAACGGACAGCTTGCTTTATTACACAAGAAAAAAATTGTCCTAATCAGGAGCACAAATTATTCGGATTAGATTGAACCAGTTTCTACATTGATGGGATTCACAATCCTCGTATGAGGTAAACTTGGATAACAAAGGAATGTGTATTGATGTCCTGGCCTGATCATTTTCCCGCTTTAATGGCCAATAAGTCAAAACTTGAATTAAAAACATAGCCGGACAACTCCTGAAATCCATTCCACAAAATTAAGAAATGTGAAAATCCCTGACCCGACCAATCAAATATTATTAGCCAAAAATAGTTTCAGAAATTTTGAAAATTAAAAACTGCAGCATTTAAGCTGTATATACTTTTGGAGATTTCGAAAACCAATGTTAACAAAGCAAATACACGACCGGGAGAAAATGTTGCTGAGCGTATGAGAGGTAAGAATCGTATGATCGTCAGGCAAAACAATGTTAGAACACTTAATTTAGCAAAAAAACTAAAGATTCGATGACAATTTTTAGTGCTAATGTCTTCAAATCTAAGATTGCAATGATAAAATTAGGAAGTCATGTCTTAAGTTCAAGAACCACATGAACTCAAAAAAATACAAAAAAAGAAAAACATGACTGACTAACGTCGGGCGAATTGCTCTCAAACAACCCGCGAGCGGTTGGCTTTGTCAGTAGCTCGCTAAGGTTTAGTGAGGCTAGCTGTAGCTTGATTCGACTCTGCAACCTCTAGTTTTCTAGCCTTGTTAAATAATAAATCAAATAAACAACTGATATTTTAAAAATTTGCAAAGATTAAAAGAAGACCTTCCAGATTTCGCAGTGAAAATGTTAAAAACTATTTTTTGTCTAGGGAGTTATGTCAAGTAAACCATCTGCAAGACTTGAAAATCTTCGTTGGCCAGTAATGATCGTTTAACTCAGAAAAGGACCAAAAGATTCAAAAATTTTGAAAAGAATCGCAAATTTTAACAAAATCTTGCTAAAATTCAAGACATTAAAATCTTCAAAACCATTTCATTGTCTCAAGAGACTATCCAGTATCCCAATTTCAAGCTTTAAATACTTTCACTGGCTCAAACATCCATAAAATTGGAACATGATAATTTTAAGAAAATTTGAAAAAAACAAATTTTATCAAAAAATTGCTAAAAGTGGAGTCACTAAAATATTGATGACCATTATATTGACTCTCTGGAAACTATGCGACAGCTTATCATCAAGCATTGGAGGGAATCCCTAGAACCCTGCGCCGGAAAAAAATGATTAAAAATTCAAATAGTTTTTAAAAATTGCTGACATTAAAATATTGAAAAAACATTCCATTACATCTAGAAGCTATGCAGTATCCTATAATCAAACCCTAGAAGAGTTTCGTTGGCTCTTGAGGCTGGAGAAAACTAAAAACCGACAAAAATTTTCAAAAAACTTGAAAAAATGCAAGTTTTATCAAAAAAATGATAAAATTCGGGGAAGGAGGAGGTGTTGGAAAAAGTGGGGATACCTGTCTATTCCGTTTTTGAGGACGAAAAGTCAAAAGCGTCAGACGAAAAATCGGTCAAGCGAAAAATCGCAAAAAAAGACTGACAGGACTAATATAATTGCTACAAACTTAGTTTGAGAGCAATTAAAAACAAAAACAACCCACAAGGGTACTGCTCACAAACACCTGATCTGCTGATTCGTCACTAGCTAGCTATGGTTTAGGGATACTAGCTTTAGCTTAATTGAAGGGGCGTGGGGTGTGCGCGGGGGTGGGGTCGAGCGCGCCGGTTTACATGTGGAACGGTGAGAAGGGGTGGGAATTGAGGTGCAAGAGGGGGAAGGGGGTTAAATGGAGGTCTGATATGGGTGAAGTGAGGTGGGGTATGTCTCCAAAACAGTTTTGTTTAATCGAATACTTAGAATCCAGTGAGCCATAACGCTTTAAGAAAACTAGAAAACTTAATGACCTCTGGGCTTTACATGTTTATCCTGATTTTTAGGACGACAAGTCAAAAGGACCTGACACAAATTGGTCAAGCAAACAATCGCATAAAAAGGTCTATTAACCATAGGTCTTATAACCATAGGTCTATTATAACTGCTAAAAATGGCCTATATTCTGAATGCGAATACCCTCAAAACAAACTCTGCGCTGCAAAAATCTACCCATTAACACATGGACAAATTTTAGATAGTTATCATGACTCCTAATTAACACAAAAATATTGAAAAACGACAAATAATTTTGAAAAGACTGAAATCTAAAAAACAACTTTAGCTGGCGCAAACAACAGATTTACAACAAAAAATAGCATAGAAATATGTTTCGGATAGCCTATGAGCGACCCAGAAAAACTATGACCACCCTCCAACGAAAAGTAATTTAACAAGAAATTTGACATTCTGGGTTCAAAAACATAAAAATGAGAAATAGGTTTCTCAAAGTCTATGACCGACCCCTATAAACTGTGACCAACCTCCAACGAAAAATATTTGGACAACGCCTACAGAAATTTGGCATTCTAGGTTCAAAAAATATCAAAAACTGACCTTTTCACCTTGAAGTTAGGCCTTACCATCAACATCAGGTCAATATGCATTACTAAAGCCGGTAAAGAGACTTACAAAAATCACATAAAAAGGCCAACAGGACAAAACATTTATTTAAGAGCAATTAACCCTTCAGAAATTACGATTTCTGTAGAATCAGGTTTGGGTTTTCAATGAGCAAAATCGTTCTGAATTTTGTTCAGGCTGATACAAATACTTATAACAAACCCCCACCCACCCCCTTTTAATATTGTCAAATATGAGCGAAACCAAACTCGTTGACAGCGGTTTCTGCTGCCATTGTGAGTTACCTTTTGTAAGAGTGATATTGTGATTTGAACAGGTACAATTTTGCCCTCCTTTATGTAGTTTTCAATGAGTTCACTTGTCTCGTCATTCTCCTTCCTCTTCTCTCTCAAGAGGTCTCCTGCTGAGAGGTGTCTGCATCGCGAAAACTCACTGATGATACGGTCACACTGTGTACCCTACACAAAATAACATAGTCAGCAGACTGCCGAAGATAGCTGCGAACGAGACTTGTCCGCCGTAATATACAAAGCAATACAGATCTAGTTGAAGAAGCTGCCGATTCAACATGGAAAACTTATTTCCAATTGAAGTTGCCTTCTGGTCAAGCTGCCTGATCACTAAAACCCTTTATTACATCTAAACCCCCCTGTTAGGGGTCCTTTATTGACCGTTGCAGGGGTTTTGAGCACCCTTAAATCAGCTTAAATTTTGTACTAGAAGTCATTTAGACATCTAAGAGAAAGAAATCAAGCAAAAAATCAAAAAATCACAGCAAGTGGGTGCATTAAATGACTTCAAGCACCCAAAAGCAGCTGAAGAGTGTAACGAACACATGTTCGAAACAAAAAACATACCCGGCAGATTGCCGGAAAATAGCCGCCGTTGATTCCAATAAGCATGATTGGTATTGAAAGAACAGAAGATATTGAAAAAGATTTTTGTACAAAAACATTTTTTTAGTCCGATTTATTTTGATGGCATTTCGTAGTTGAACATAACGTACTTCTGTTTCTTAGAGAGAGGCTACAGGGGCTACTATCAATACCAATAAGCATTAGAGATGGTAACTAAGACTTATAGGAACGACGTTCAAATAGCGGGCATCTAAAATTGGGCTTTATGGGTTTATCCCGTTTCTACTTTTGACTTCAATTGTTTATACTGACTCTGTTTAATTTGAATTGCTTTGCTGAGCAACTGATGTTCAAAATCACTTTTAGCAGAATGAGAGAAGAGAGAAACTAGCCCAGAGAAGTCAAAAAGATATCACGCAAAATGTTGAAAAAGCGGCAAAATGAGGTAAACCGAAACATTTTTTATTCGAAGAAGTAAAAAAAATAGGAGCGCTATAATAGCCGGCTGAGAAGATGAGGGCGGCTATTAACAACACAAAATCATAGCCGTAAGAAATCCGGAACCAACTAGTAATCTATATAGTTGGTATCTCCTAGCAGAACGCAGAAAAATAACAATCTCAAAAAAAGTAAGAAAGGTTCTCATTTTTTGACCAATTTCATGAGGAAAAGACAACTCTGCACAAAAAAACCATACTGAATTCCAAGTAGACATGGTCTGCAACCAAAATGTATTAAGCAGTTAAATTGAGTAAAACCACACAATGAGCCACAAATGGCTAAAATAACTTCAAAATTCGGTCAAATTACGCGTAAAACTGTCTTTTTTAAACCAAAATGGTTCAAAACGCTATCAAAACAGCCTGAACAATATTACTTCAGTTTACAGTAACCTCATAGAGAGCATCAAAAATTTAATAATCTTGAAAATCAGGCATATAAACAAAAAGAAATTTGCGCGCTTACCGAAAATTTGTGCACACCTACATTTTTAGATGTTTCAAAAGAAAGTATGAAACATACCCGGCAGATTGCAGGAAAATAGCCGCCGTTGATTCCAATAAGCATGATTGGGATCGAAAGAATAGAAGATATTGAAAAAAAAAAGATTTTTATTCAAAAACATTTTTTAAGTCCGATTTATTTTGATGGCATTTCTTCGTAGTTGAACATACTTCTGTTTCTTAGAGAGAGTCTACAGGGGCTACTATCAATACCAATAAGCATAAGAGATGGTAACTAAGACTTATAGGAACGACGTTCAAGTAGCGGGCATCTAAAATTGGGCTTTATGGGTTTATCCCGTTTCTATTTCTGACTTCAATTTTTTATACTGACTCTGTTCATTTTGAATTGCTTTGCTGAGCAACTGATGTTCAAATTCACTTTTAGCAGAATGAGAGAAGGAGAAACTAGCCTAGAGAAGTCAAAAACATTTCACGCAAAATGTCGAAAAAGCGGCAAAATGGTAAAGCGAAAAAAAGTTCGACGAAGTAAAAAAAAAATAGGAGCGCTATAATCGCCGGCTGAGAAGATGAGGGCGGCTATTAACAAGATAACGATTCTCTTTTCTCTGCTATTCCAACGTATTCTCTGAAACAAGTTTTTCAAACAGTATTCACTTCCGATTTTCTTTCGCTCGCAACAGGGAACCAGAACGCTCCCCCTAGTCGCAAAAAAACGGAGCAGAACAAAGTCCAGGTCTTGAACAAAACTCAAAAAAGTCACTGACCAAACAATCAAGTAGACAGCAAAAACAGGAAGAGACGCGAAAACCACAGAAATAAACCATATCAAAAACGAAATAAAACAGCCGTCAAAGTCAAATTGAGGCACGTCAGGAAAACCCACTCCATACTTAACGGAAATTAAGAAACAACACATTTTCTCACTAGTCCCATTTGATTTCAAAGATAATCAGAATGAGAGAAAGATCTTTAAAAAATATAACAGTCAAAAACACTATTCAAGTTTGCCTTCAAAAATAGTCAAATTGTGTTGACAGATCTTTCAATAAACGACAGCCAACGAACACATTTCGAGGTCTTCTGATGTTCAACATATCAGGCAGATTACCAGAAAATAGCTGCTATAGCTTCGTAGACATTAATCCTCAAAATACCTATAAAAATTTGAGTTCTAGAAAATTACAGAAAACGGTTTTCGAGTTAATTGTTCATGTATTCAATTGATTTAGACTTAGGTAATGAAACGATCGCACTGTTTATGCGAATTAACAAAAACCTCGCTTCAATAAGTGCGAAAATGAAAACGCAATTCAGTAAAAATTGAATGAATGAACAAAACAAAGCTAATTTGCCGTGACGTCATTTGGCCGAAACAAACATCTTTACGATGAAACAAAAATCAAGCGAAAGCCAATTTAACATCCACTGACGTCTATCCATAGATGTTTATGGTCGGTTAAATATTGACGCCAATCATTAGAAGGTGCGTTTAGCTATTGCAGCGAAGCTAAGAAATTTTTTCTGACAAAATTATTCAAATAGATGGTAGACAGCCAGCAAATAGCCAGCATAGCTTCATAGAAAATAGCTGCGATAGCTTTATAGAGCTGGAGTTTCACAATACAAACGAAGAGACCTAAAACTAACTTAAAAACTCCGTTTTAAAACATAATGTTTTGATGTCTTTAATTCATTTAAAATTATTTACTGAAAAGCCGCTAAGTAGAAAAAAATAAGAACCCATAATATGCAGAGAAATTATAGTCAATCAAAAAATCAATTTGAGAGTCGGTTAAATGAGTGAATTAAGTGACGTAACTTTCAAATTTACCCACGAGAACGAACAAAAACTCGATCGGATGAGTGTGAAAAAGGACATCACGCACACAAAGCTATCGAACGAATGCTTTGAAGAATAAACTAGAAGCGCATTTGAAGTGAGCGCGACACCACCAATCGCACAAAAATTGACGAAAAAAAACATAGAACATAGTTGGCAGATTGCCAGAAAATAACCGCAATAGCGTCGCAGATCCGCAGTCTCAAAAAAAGTAAAAAAGACTTAAAAAAATTCGTTTTTTCATTGAAGGCTGATATGTTATATTTTGATTAAAAATCTATATAAGTTTTTGCTGCCTCTATTAGCTGCTCTCAAATCACCTTCATTTAGAGTGACACACACCCATTTTAACTTATCTCTTTGAATTAACGTAAACAAAAGTTAATTTCAAAGTGAGGAAGTCATTTTTGAGAGCGAGGCAAGTCAAGTGTGACCAAAAATTTAACCACGCGAATGCACAAAAAAAAACTCGTTCCACTAAGAGCAAAAATGACGTCATGCACGCAGTTTGGTCAAAATTGCATGAACAAATGAACAAAAAGCAGATTTGAGCTGGTTGTGACGTCAGATGGTCGTAACAAAAATCTGGACGACGAAATAAAAAAACCAAGAGAAGGCCAATAAAAGCCCCAGCTATCGCTTTGCTGCTATTAAACAAGGTTTCAAGCAAATTTTCACTATGTCTGTAATGCATAAACATACCTGGCAGATTGCGGAATATAGCCACAGGGGCTAGTATCAATACCAGTAAGAATTAGAGATGATAACTAAGAACCAAGTTCTAGTAACGGGCATCTAAAATTGGGCTTTATGGGTTTATCCCAATTCTATCTCTGATTTCGTATTTTGATACTGACTATCTTCAATTTGAATCGCTTTGCTGAGCAACTGATGACTAAAAAAACTTTTAGCAGAATGAGTGAAGAGTGAAACTAGCGTAGAGAAGTCAAAAGGACTTCACTCAAAATGTTGGGTGTGAACTAAGGTAAAGCGAAAAATTTTAATAAGACGAAGTAAAAAAAACATAGCAGGACAAGTCCTGAAGCACAATTCAAAGAGAATTGGAAAAACCATTTCTAAAAAAATCGGATCAAAAAATAAAAAAAACAGAAAATCAATGTCAAAATGCCGCATGTGCACAAAAAGCCACTAGCGAGAAATAAAAATTTGGTTCAAACAAAAACTAGGCTGAATGGATTGGGAACACAATTTTTAAAAAATATCCGATCCAAAAAATCCAAAAAACGGTAAAAGTCAAAGTGAAATAGCCGCATGTGAACAAAAAACCAATAGCGAGAAAGCGAATTTTTGTTCAAACACCGTTTTCTCACTCAACATTAAAATTAGAGCGAAAGAGTTTTACGCCGCAAAACCACCCGCTTTTTTGCTCCACTTCCTCTTTCAACTTTAAGAACATAGCTGGCAAATTGCCAGAAAACAGCCGCAATAGCTTCATATATCTATAGTCTCAAAAAGAAGTTAAAAAAGACCGACCAAAAAAGAAACTCATTCTTTTCATTAGGGGCTGAGATGTTAAATTTTGATTGATAATCTGTATAACTTACTGCTGTTTCTATTAGCTGCTTTTAAATAACCTTCAATTAGAGTGACAAGCACTCATTTGACCTTGTCTCTTTGAGTTAAAGCAAAGAAAAGTCAATTTCAGAGTGAGGAAGTCATTTTTAGAGTGATGTAAGTCACGTGTGACCAAAAAATTAATCACGCGAATGAACAAAAAAACTAGCTCCACTAAGAGTGAATAATGACGTCACGCACACAATTCAGTTGAAATTTCATCAACGAATGAGCAAAAAGCAGATTTGAAGTGGTTGTGCCGTCATATGGTCGTAACAAAAATCGTGACGACGAAATAAATAAAAAACCAAGAGAAGACCAATAATAGCCTCAGCTATCGCTTCGCGGCTATTAAAAAGGACAGCGCCCCAATACAATTCAAATTCTTTGAATTGTAATAAAGAATAGGAGCGATATAATAGCTGGCTGAGAAGCTGAGGCGGCTATTAAAATTTTAAGTTAATATAAAGCTTCTTGGCACTTTTAATATGACTTTTTTCAGTAATTTTCAAAATTTCGGTTAAAAACACACGACTACAATAACTGCTGCAAACTTTGTTTGAATTCAGGTATAACTGGCCAACACAGTCGGAAATGTATAACATCTCGGAACACTAACAGCAAATTGACAAAATCTGATTAAATTGATCTTTTTCGTTTGAGCCACTAATTTTAGTGGGTGCATAGTATTTGCAACCTCAAACACCATAATGATTTTATTTTAAATGGCACTCGCGTCGTAATGCGGTGGGTGGGGGTGAACAGCATATTGGTGGCACAAACAGAAAATCGAAAAAGATCATTCTTTTCTCATGAAGCTCAAAACGGAGAATTTAATTCTATTCCAAATTTTCTTGGATCTATTTTGTTAACGTTTTTACTGGTTCCTTCATAAACTTTTCTAACGGAACTAGAGGAAAAAGTCACCACACACTCTATTTTTCTCAAAAGATCAGTACTTGATAAGAGAAAAACTGTGAGAGGTCAATATTTAGATCCTTCAAAAGATTTCGATTCTATAAAATTTGAAATACGTCTACGGAACCTTGAGACCACGGTTTTGAAGAACACAAAACTTATTTAACAAAAAAGATTTGAGTAGAAAAAGGCAAAGAATAGTCCTAACTGTCAATCAATCAGACTGGATAACATTGAAAAGAGGGTTTCCACACAGTACTGCTTTAGGTTTTCTGCAATTCTACATTTACGTGAATAAATTAGCAAAGAGGGTAACATAAAACTATTCGGTTGAACGATAAGCAGACTAAAATTTTTATTTTAAATAAGACACTGATAACATTCTTTCAAAACAAAGAGCAATGAGTGTTTGAGGGATTTTTCTGTATGTTCATGCCTGGCTGATTCATTTGTTGCACAAGCCATTCCAATTTATAATCGTATTTCTAAAATTAAGTTTGAAACAACATCGAGAGCTTCATTGAAAAAAAAAGTTGAAAGAACGTGGGAAGAAATTTTGTAAAGCGCCAAAAAGTTATTAAAATGCAAGATGTTAATGATAACATTTGATTCAGCATAGCCGGCAAATTGTCAGAAAATAGTCGCCAATGACCCACTTGCCACACATTAGGATTGAAACAGAAAAGGGAACAATAAGAGATAGAAATTCAATGTTTAAATTTTACGATGATAAATTCTCAACTCTACATTGCCTCTTTAATATTTGGCTTTTTATTCGTACGTGAATCAGAAGAAACTAAACGTTTTTTTTTAATATTGCAACGATAATTGCTGCCTATTAAGCTAAACAAACCATTGTCAATACAAAAAGATAAACTAACTAACGTTGACTGAATTTGCTCTAAAAAACAGGCGGGGGCAACTTAATTTTGGGTGTGTAGCTTAGAAATTTTTTATGAGTGCAAAAACTCGGACCTCATAGTGGTTCGAACCCGCGTTCTCACCACAAAGCAACGACGACTTTGATTCACGACCGTTTTTGTATTAAGAACAAGCATTGAGAGCAAATGAGATTACTGAAAAATGAAGAAGTGAAGCGTAAAAAAGTCACTGAAGAAGTCAAATTTCGCATAAAAGAAGACACAAACACGCATTTACAATAATTGCCTCAAACTTCGTCCGAGAGCAATTGAACACTCGTTACTTTGTGTCCTACATGTCGCTGAAACATTTTGTTGGCTGAGTGGGGAAAAGCGCAGGTCCTGAAGTCAATATCCGGGTCTTGGAAATGAACTCCCAAGGAAAAAAACCCACCTTATGATTCTACTAGGAAAAAAGCACCCACGGAAATAAACTCCATGTTAACATTGAACTTCGGTCATCATCTGTTCGACTGTAATAGTTCCATATCAAGTCCCGTGGGCCGCTATGGCATGGTCACTTCTTATTGGCAAAGCATGGCTAAATGAGCACCCTAAGAGTAAATTTGGGGTTTATTTCCGTGGGGATTTTCTAAAACCACCCTGTCCAGATTACAACAAAGTCCCTTACCTTTCCAGATCCAGGCTTTCCCAACACAAACAGCACATTAAGTGGCCCGTCAGACATGGTACTGAGGAAGCGTACACCAGAATAGTGATATTGGTGAACAGACTTGAAATGATCACGAGACGATTTAAACGTGTAGCTTGGCAGCAGTTGTGATTGTGTTAGTCGTGGTGTACTAAGAAGGCAAGAACAAGCAGCACGTTTGAGACCGTTCTTCAATATGGTCACTTGCTTCGATATCATACAAAACTGACTCTGCTACAAATTGTCACTGGAATCACAATAAACTAAGTTTCATAGTACATCTGAAAACAAATCAGGTTCTCATCAATAGGTTTTAAGAAATCAAGCTTCTAAATCGGTATTTAATGGCTATGAGCATCTTAACGCTCGCTCATTCGTACTATGTTCACTATATTTATTCGTACTATGTTCACTATATTTACAAAATTCGCGCAATTGGGCTACGATTTTCTAATTAAGAAGAGATAAGAGCAAAAATTAGGTTTTCATCAAAACTGGATCAAATTTTACAAATCAGTAACACAAAATGCTCTGCTCTTTCCCATCCAATAGACACCACAATTACCGCACATAACTTATGAGGGTAGCAAGATTCTCCGGGAAAGGGGGGAGTGTGAGGGGCTATGATAGGAATGGCTCTGAAATTGCAGTTTGGTAATCAGTAACAAAATGATTAATTCTCAGTTCTCAACCACTGTCAATAATCCACCTTTCCACCTGGCTATCATCCACTCTACGATGTATCGTTAATGATGACACACCATCTGAGTAAGACGATAACAGAAATTTTGCGAAATTGAGACAAACTCTCTTCAAAAAAGGTTCCTCCATTCGCGCTAAGAAGTGTTTCCATAATGCCTGTACTCTGGCTTCAATTCCCACGTGAAACGGTGAGGAGGATTCCGATTGTAGTCTGCAATTTCGCCCAAAATGTCCTTCAAGTAACCCTGAATAAAAACAATGCTTGTATGTTAAATACTTAAAAAAACAATCAAATGATCAGCAAAACTTGAAATTTGAATGATAGAGGTGTTTCTCATCACACCTAAGCGGCATAACCCCGTAAATACACCAAAAGGTGGCAGTGGTCATAATGGGAACACATCAATTTCAAGATCTGATTGTATGGCTTATTTTTTCGAGCTCGAAAACTATTTAAACTGATATCACGATCATGACACAGATTAAGGGATTCAAAAAATGAATTTTTTGGATGATAAATTTGAATTACTTTTCCCTGGTTAACTCTAACGTAATTAGCAAAACTTTACATTGCCTGAAATGGTTCAGGTGACTTAGCCGATATCGATCAGTATAATTGCGAAGAATTTTGACCAAATGAATTAGCCTGTTTCAATTGAGTCGTAATGATCAATTACATATCGATCAAAATTGAGCACAATAGCATAAAAATTTCAAAAGAAACAAATGTAACTAACTGATAATCAACTAAATTGGAATCAATTTCTTTGCAAAAAATGGATTTAACTAAGATTGTAGCTTTAAATCGAAGGAAGAAATAAGAGGAAGAACTTACTAAAGCACATCGGTATCGCATTTGATCATACTAGCTGAATTATATTCTAAAATAATCCACATCTTATACCACAATTACTAAAACGGAGAAGATAATTTAACAGCAAATATGAAAAAAACTGCTAGAAAGCGCTTTTCACCGTGATTACAATTTCAAGCAAGATGTGCACATGTATGAGTCAAAACTTCAATATTAAATTCAATGTGCCATAATATAAAGCCAAATAAAATATCGCCGATACTAATATCTATTATCAGCGCCATTCAAACTAACATACATTAATTCGACTTTAATACCGACCGCACGTGCAGTATGAAGTTTATATTAAAAACATTTATCATCAAAACAATGACGCTTCAGATTGGTAGCAAAAAATTATCATTAGAAAAAGTCAGACAACAAACGACAAATCAACAGATTGATATATTTTGAGCAAAGGACTCTCCAAGTGGGGAAACATAGCCAACATAGTGCAATAAAATATCCTCCATTAAAGTCTATCGGGGTTTAAAAAGATACAGCCTTTCTATTTAAAGTAACAGAAGTTCTGTTAATGTGCAGTTTGGTTAGATAATATAAATATACAGATTCAATTTCTAACCTCTTAAAAGCTGATGATAAGTTAAACACTAATGCCAATCTGAATTTATTTCAATAAACTCTTAACTTACAACAATATGTCTTGACCGGTGTTTATCCTGCATTTTTATGTTGCCGTTTTTGACGTGACTTAATTCAATACATTGTGCCATCTATTGCATATACTCTCGACTCCATGCAATTGAAACAGTGAGTGAAGTCATTAAGAAGTCAAACATGAAAAATAACTAACGAACGTCGGAAGAATTGCTCCCGAACTGGCAGTTCGAATCTATTGCAGCCTGTAAGGGGGGTAACTAAATTCATTTAGTGGGCTTCAATTGACCTCAATAGAGGTTATTGTATACTACTATATACACGAATCAAATTTAAGTTAGAAGTATACTAATTTTGGCGCAATTTTAATTTGATTTTAGTAGCGAACTGCCGCTACTTGAGTTCAGCTGCTGACACATGCGAATGAGAGAAAAATTTAGATCACGCAAATTGAAAAAGTCAAGGGCGCAAAAAACAACCGATAAGTCAAATTGGACAAGCAAAAATAAGATCTACTCTAATTCGCCCCCCCCCCCCCCCAGTGTTTTTTACGCCCCCAGTTACAAATTATATGTTATATAGCACGTTACTATGTAAAAAATAGCACTTGCGCCTGGGGGCGCACAAAATATAAGCCCGCTAAGTTGGGGGGGGGGGGGGGGTCAAAAAAGAATAGATCCCAAAATTATGCATAAAATATCAAAAAGATAAAGACAACCAAAAAATCAGTTACACAAAATTCAAGTCATAAACTTGCAAAACCTGTATAATACCAATTCTCCTCGAGTCGTAAAAAGACCGACACGTTTACAATGATTGCTTAAAACTTCGTTGGAGAGCAATTCAAAATAAGACGTAAAACCGTTCGTTAATCTTGAGATATGCAAACAAAAATGAACAAATTTTGGAGACATTGTAGAAATACATTACAGATCTTAAAATAGGTCACAGCAAAATATCTAGGAACTTTTTAATTTCAATTTTTTATTTGGCGGAAAATAAGCTGAGACAAACAACCGGCAGTGCGTGTAGTCATTACAAAAAAAATTCATTTAGGTTGCTGGTTACTTTCGCAACCAAAACAACGCCAAAATGACATCATACGAAATAAAAATAAAAAGACAAAAAAAAATGTTAACAAATTTCCCTCAAACACATTGAGGTCCAGAAAGTTAGAACTTTTTAGCACAGGCAAAAATTGATATGTTCAAATACTGATAGAAAGAAATCCAAAAAATACGTAAAACCACAACAGAGATATTTGATCTTTTATAGGCTTCAACGATAAAATATAGGACAAGACGTTCCAACATAGGGAAAATTTTCTGAAGCTCAAATTCTTGAAAAAAAGAACATATCGATAAACATTGCACAAAAAACTATTAATCAACATAAAGCGATATCGTCTATTATCACTGGCAAAATATAGATTCGGATAAACAGGCTAAAAGACTGAAAATTCTTTGAAAAATCATAAATCTCAACCCATAAGCAGAGACAGAAAGCAATATGCTAAAATTCTAGCACAATTTGCTAAAAAAACACTTCAACCTGTCTCCACCCGCTTATACTGGTCAAACCAAAGGAAAATAATAACTATTGAACTTGAGAAGTACTAAGGGAGATTAAACTCTTAAAAATGATAAAATAAACAAAACAGGCAACAATTAATGAAAACTTTAAATAAGCCTGCCCATAAACTTGCCCATTTAAGAAAAACAATACCATCTAAGAAAACCGAGTGAAACCATCAATAACCAATGTCAAAAAGTAGTTCAATTAACGAAATTGTCCAAAAACTGACACCTATAACAACACCATAATAATGAATATACGAGCCATGTACATCTGTAAATCATTCATTTTTTACAAATTTGGAATGCTATTCATTAATTTTGTAAAATTGGTATTAAGATGCTGAGGTAAAAAAACTAACGATAGGCTGTCCCGTCTTTCTCTGTAGATCCTGAATGTTGTAATACTGATGCAGTTCGAATGCCTTGAAGATCTTATCTTTCACAACCTCAGCGTCGTCGCGCACCTTCAGCTGCTGACCCTTGTTCGATCCCACCACATTGTGTACCCCGTGTGACCTTGGCTTGTAGTTGTTCACTTCCGAAGTCAATTTGGTCAATTTAGTCGGAATGTTCTGATGTTTGAACTCTTGTCTAAAATAAAGGTCAAATTGGTCATCTCGAAGAACGGAAATATCCCTAAGAAAACGAGACAATCAATTAATGTTCACCTTTATAATGGAATGTATAAATTGATTTGTCTGACGTCACATTTTTGGGATCCCAATGCACGCCCAAACCGACAAGTAATTGCGCAACATTAAAATGTTTGCGCATTGTAATTGCGCTGTATATTATTGGTTTGATCACCTGTTGTTTTAATTTATTTTGGCAAATAGAAAAAGAAAATCGGTCTCATCTCGTTGTTTTTCCACGTTGTTTATTTTTATTTAAAAATATACAGCAAAAAAAAATAATTCTTTCTTTCTTTTCGTATTTGACGTTTCAATTCTGAAGAAAATTGTGTACATGCACTAATTTTACTCACGCTTTGAGCTTGAGATAGGACAGACTCTTCGGTGGTTTCATTTCGCCTCTCGTTTTGATACAACCTTCGAACCTGATACTGCCCATAACAGGCTCTTGCTTCTGTTGCGTCACACCTCCATTAGTGGAATCCGTCTCTGAACATTCACATGCAACTTCAGAACTGTTAAGTCCCACAGTTAGAACATGACCATCGCAAACGGATAGTTATACACCTTTACAATAGTAGATGTTAATTGTAATGGCTAATCTCATCACATTAAATATACTGTTATCATTTCAGAGCGCGTTATCAAAACAATTTTGTTCGCTTGGGGGTAGGGGCATATTTAGGATTTCATGCAACACGATGTGAAAGCCAGTGCAACTTTCACAAGTTTTTTTTTTACCTGAAATTGATTAAAGAACCTCAAAATTTTCACTCAAAATTATATGCTGCATTTACTTCTGTACAATAAATCTAAGCTCAAAAAAACAGTTCTCTCTATAATTATTCTGCATTCAAAATTGCGCAAAAATATAAATACAGCTACCTTAGTTTTATATCCTTGCCATATTTAGATAAAAACGTTCTTGTCAATTTCTGATCCTCGTTCTTGTCATCATCGTTCTTGTCAATTTCTGATCCTGCTCAATCATGTTCAGATGATTTGCATATTTGCAAGCTGAATGGTTATCCCATAAACCTTTGCAAAATGATATATTTCAAGGCACCCATTCGAGAATATTCACCGTTTAGATCTCGTAAATGACGCATCGTATACAAGTTAAAGACTAACTACATGTTCTCATATGATGAGTTTGAATTTACACAAAAAACGCTGTCATGTAATATCCTTGGATAATAAATCTGCCTAATTATGAGCTTCCATTCTGTACAAACTCTCGTACCAACACCCTAGCTAATAGTTGATCCAACAAAATGTATATTTTCTCAACTTAATAAAAAATATATTTAAACGTTATGGATAGTCCCAACTCCATTAGACAATACAAACCATTATTAGTTCAAAAATGTGCATCAAAATTTTTGTTCAAGTTTTGGAAACCCAAAAATTCATCACGGTTCGGAAACAAAAACAATCCCAAAACCCAAATCAATTGCCAAACCTTTATAAAACCAATCGATATAGATCATTACTGACAACGCTACTTGACGCCCTGTGAAAATATTATTTCTGAACACCAAGCTTTTTTACAATATTCGTCGATTCCTACAAATTAATCATTTGATTTGATTGGATGTCGTCCCAAGACATGTGTGAATAAAGAGTTCCTTTCTCCGACTGAAGGAAAGATGTTTTAGTAACTTGATCACTTTAAAGGCGACGGAACCATAATACATAAGCGCAAAACAAATTTGTCTACGCAAAAGTGTATATAAATTCGAACAATCACTTAATCCAAAAAATGTCTCAAAATTTTAATGAACGAACAGTTGTTTAACACTTGCTTACATCAAGTAATTTACTAATAAACTTTTCATCTATCGGTTTTGTTAATCTTATGTGTATTTAAATTTGGCATGAAATCATCATTAGCGGTTTGCTTAGGCCAACAGACATCAAAAACGTTTGAAGTAAATCATATAACTGTTTGATCTAATGTCTAAAATGAGATTCCTTAAATAACACCGCGGCAATTTTGCGCTGCATTGAATAAATCTTAGTGGTGCGTACCACTTAGGCAACGGTGATCAATTTTATTGAAATCTTTTGCTATTATTTAGTCTACTATGATATTACTATCCGTTAAAAAGGTTGAAGGAATTAAAAACAGAATTTCCTTGTTAATATCAAATTAAACAATAAAAAAGTGTCATTAAGTCGCAAGGAAGTGTATAGAAACATTTTTAAGTCAATTAATTCGATCAATTTTGAACACCAATAAGTATAAGACATTAATATTGTTATACATTTTCATTCGAATTTATCAAAACGGAATGATATCCAAATGTATTAAAAGACCAAACGTATTAAAACTTTTTCATTCCTATCATCACGGTCTAATGCTATGCACTTCAAACTATTATCTAATTCGAACAAAAATCTCCGGATGTTGGCAAAATCGCAAATTTGTTAACATCAATTATCTCATTTTTATTTTAAAAAAAGACGAAACGAGTACGAACACCGAGAAAAATTGCTATGAAATATATATTCGCCGTAAAATCTCCAAGCTATTCTGTTGGAAAATTGTTTAACAGTTCTAGCTTTTAGTATTTGCTATTCAAAATGATCATGTAACGTGAGAGCCGTAGTTAGCACCCACTCACAGCTACAAACAAAAACCGGCTAACCTCATATGAATTCCTCTCGAACGACAAACGGGGGTAATTTAATTTAGAAGGGGCGTAGCTTAGATATGTTTTATGGGTGCAAAAAAACTACTCCACTGGTGTTCGAACTCAGACCTCCAGGTTTTACAGCCTGACATCTTAACACTGAGCTACAAAGATTTTCGTTCGCTCAATATCCCTTTAAACAACCAACTTTATTTCAAACAACGACAACTTAGATCAATCAAAAATGAAGAACTATAGTGTGAAAAAGTCACCCAAGAATTCAAAATATTCCAGAGGAAAACGAAAAAGAGTCAATCGGAAATTTAGCATAAAAAAAGCATGTTCACCATAGTTCACCGCACGTTCACCATAATTTTTCAAACTGCGTTCGAGAGCAGTTAATCATGAGTAACCTTTCAATTCAACGTAGACAGAAACATCTTTCAACAAAGAATTTTAGTAAAAATATGCTTAAAAGATTGAAAATGTTACATATACAAGAGTCAGAACAACTCGGTTATTATTACTTCAGCCTACAATAATGTTCTAGACGACTGAAAACTGAAACTACCTAAAAAAATTGCATGTGAACAAAATGCAGGCTTAGCGCAATTTTTTTACATCTACATTTGTCGATCTTTTTCAAAAGAACGTATGCGCAAAAACCACTCTTCTCTCCGATCTTCAAAATTGTTCACCAAAACAACTTTTTCAAAATTTTTTTACCCCCATAATTTTTTTGCGCACTCCTCAAACAAATAGCCGGAATAGTCCAGCATCGACTCAAAGTACAAATTCACCAAACCAAGCCAAGTACTCAGAAGAGAAAACAACTTAGACACTAAATTATACTAATCATTTTAAATTAAAAGGATGAAGAACAACGAGCACAGCAAACTCGCCTTTTCCTTTTCATGATCTTTTCCTAAAAATTCTTCAAAAGTTGCTGAATGAGTAATCAGTCTTCGCACTTCGCTAAAAATAAAAAAGATTGCCAGAAAATAGCCGCAATAGATTCGTAGATCGGCAGTCTAAAAAAAACAGTAAAAAAGACAGACCAAGAAAATTTATCTTTTCATTGAAGGCTGATCTGTTATATTTTGATTAAAAATCTGTATAAGTTATTGCTGCCTCTATTAGATGATCTCAAATAACCTTCATTTAGAGTGATACACACCCATTTGACCTTATCTCTTTGAATTAAAGTAAATAAAAGTCAATTTCAAAGTGAGGAAGTCACTTTTGAGAGTGAGGTAAGTCAAGTGTGACCAAAAATTTAATCACGCGCATGAACAAAAAAACTTGCTCCACTAAGAGCGAAAAATGACGTCACACATGCAATTCAATTGAAATTGCATGAACGAATGAACAAAAAATGGCTGTGACGTCATATGGTCGTAACAAAAATCATGACGACGAAATAAAAAAACATAGCAGGACAAGTCCTGACGTACAATTCAAAGAATTTTCATTGACTAAACAGAAAACTAGACCTAGAACGGACTATGAATGGATTGGAAAAATCATTTAGAAAAAAATCCTATCCAAAAAATCGAAACAGTAAAAATCAAAGTGAAATTGCCGCATGTGAACAAAAAATCACTACCGATGAAGCGAATTTTTGTTCAAACACCATATTCTCACTCTACTTTAAAATTAGAGCGAAAAAATTTCACGCCGCAAAACCACTAACTTTTTCGCTCCATTTCCTGTTTCGGCGTGACCAAAATCACTACTCCAATTTGACTTCAAAAATCATGAAAATGTGTGAACAGATCTTAAAAAAAAACGACAGCGCCCCAATACAATTCAAATTCTTTGAATTGTAAAAAACCAAGAGAAGGCCAATAATAGCCTCAGCTATCGCTGTGCGGCTATTAACAAGAGTAACCCTTTCCATTTTACCCCCAACGCACTTGCTACTTTTGATACGTCTTCATGTGTATAGATTATGATAACGCAACCTCTTGGTAGGCCACGCAAACCATTTCTGACGACGCCACAAAAAACGAGTATTAGTTTCACACAATCTTATTTATCAAAGTAGTGGTATGTTACTTTGAAGGGGGGATCCGAGTCGTCTTACCCATTGCCGTGTTCGCCCCATTACTAGCTGGATCAGTTTCTGAGAAGACAGAGAGAGTCAAACGGTCCACCTGCACTGGATCTATTGTGTACTTCTCAGCAACACAGATTGGAGCCTGAGAGACAGATACACCGGTGGGGTTGTTCACAGCTGTTTTCCCATTCAGCACAGACAGGGAGGGCTCAAACGTCATCGTAGGTTTCTTCCCCGGCTGCCTTAAATATACATTAGTATGTAATATTGATACATGCTGAATTATTACATTAAAAATTACGTTCCAGACGTAAATGTGCTTTTCTATCCGTTAATATAGTCCAATATAGATAGCATTGAATACACTATATAGCTGAGTGTATTCAATAATATAGCCAACACTCTCTAATAATTCAAGAGCCCAATAATACTGTCAAAGACGATGGAAAATGAAAAGGGGAACCGATATTTAGGCTTCGAAACAAAGCGCATTAGATTACCACTTTTCTCTGTATAGCCTACAGGACCCGTTTCAATCCATTTCAACAACTCAACATTTTGAAACAGAGAAGTCTGATATACGCATGCTAGAATTCGGGATGCAAAAACAAAGACTCTTGAAAAAAGTTACTAGTCCGACAAATATTACAAAAAAACACGGTACATTTTTTGTTTGCTTATCTATGTGCCAACAAACTCGTGCACATTGTGGGCCAAATATCGACTATTTCTCTATCGCTCGCAATTCCGTTACACAACAAAGATTATTCTGTTACCTTTTAATTGGGAATAGTTGCTCAAACGTAGCGCAAGGCAGATGAATGAATTCCGATTTGGAATGCTCTCTCCTATGTATAAAGACAGAGAAACCGATTTCGTTTATTACCTAATCCGAGTAATTATATTTTTTTAAAAAATTTTCTCCAGGATTATTTCAGCAAATTCAGACCCGGAGATCGTCTGTAATACCAGTTTGACCCCCCCCCCCCTTAGTGGGTGCATGTTATTTGCAAACCACGGCGAACATGCCACATTTACAAAATGACAAAAAAACAGCATCATATAATGGCAGGTGCTCTGTAATTGGTAACTGAGGGACCCATGCATACTGGGCGGGGGGGGGGTTGCAAAAACGTAACGAAGAATATAGGTGAGCTTTAAAATGAAACCCGAAAAATAGGAACCTTGTGACTGAAAGTGTTCCCACAGATGCAGTCCTGGAACTCTTCATCAAAGCATTCTCCAGATTCTTAGGCACTTTTATCAACCAGAGAGATTTTCCAATTGAGGAGATATCCACATTTGTTTTCGAGTCCGTCATGATTTTCTGAAAAGACAGGGGCACAACTATGAAGACTATCTTTTTAAATCAGAGCTGGGTCTTTCCCATTCAAACCCTCCCCATTTTGTTATATTTACGGTAATGGGGGCTATAGTTTAGATGCTCACTAAGCTGGTGGGGCTGCAACAACGAGGAAGACCCGAAAATTTCAGTTGCAACGCACAGATATCGTAATTATACAATCCGTCAGGAAAAAAAAAGTATCTCGTCAGTCAAATACAAGCTTATTGGCTCAAATTGTACTCTAAGCTCTTTACACCCATCCCTCACCTCCTCTCCTCCCCCCCCCCCCCCCCCACCCGTGCACACACATACGTACACTTCTACAAAAAAATACGCCGTACAAACAATTCATCAATACATAACTTATAATCGGGGGTCATAAAGGGTACCGGGGGTGGGATCTCCTCCATTTGGTGACTACTTCCACTAAACTAGTTATAACTCCGACAAAAGACTAATCATGAGAAGTATATTATAATAGGGTACAAAATTGAATGCACAAAACGATAAAGCTTTAAAGAAATAAAATAGCACTAAATTACTAAAATATTTGAAAACGACAAATTTAGACGACTTCATAATGTGCACTAAATATAATTAAACACTGAAAAGCCATAAAAAGGCAAGTCTCTTCAAAGCTTGCATTGAAGATGATCAGGCATAATTTTGAAGTGACATACAAAGTCACGCAACCAGGACCACAGCGCGCCTTGTTTGGGATCTCCTTCAGAATGCTCATACTAAGAA
Source organism: Convolutriloba macropyga (assembly GCF_964194025.1). NCBI lineage: Eukaryota > Metazoa > Xenacoelomorpha > Acoela > Convolutidae > Convolutriloba > Convolutriloba macropyga. The sequence goes on from NC_134468.1 coordinate 9,540,326, forward strand.
CAAGGACAATGAAAATGAAAAGTTAACATGTTCGATTATGTAACCTAACATGATTTTTGTTTATTTCCTAGACAATGCCAAAAATTTCTTTCATCATAACTGGTTTTGATTGGAGTTAGAAAATGTCACCTCTCAGAACTAAAATTCGCGAACCAACCATTATTGAAAATTTTCATGAAATACGGTTCTTTTCTACCACTATACCACATAGAAACGTTACCCAACACGAGAAGAAGAAACAGAGAAAAGCAAGACGGGGTGAGATCAAGTAGTTCTTAATGAATTTTGATCTTTTCAAATGTTTTTGAAGTTTTGCGAAACATTGATGTGGACGGTTCAAGTCAAAGATTGATTTATATACTTTTTATTGTTCTTTCATCAAACGGTGGATCGGTTTTGAAGTATCCTAAGGCAGGCAAATGATATTGACATCCTTGAAATCAAGCAGACAAGAAATTGGTGACGCCGAAGCCCCGTCACAATTGTTGCATGACCTCGAACGGACCAAAACTCAACAATCACAGCCTCATAAAGTACACCTACATAGGCCGAATCATGAGGCGATTGCAGCTCCGTGTCGACAATCGAAGGACCTATCAGATGCCGCAAGATGATGGGGAATTGAAAGTTCGGTAGAAGATTTTTGAGTTCGGTAGTACCTCTCAATTCGGGCTACATGTGAAATATACCGAGGTATTGGAACAGGACGGGTTTTCAAAACTTGTCAATTCTGCTTAGGGGTTCGAGAAAACTACAGAAGGTCTGCCTTGAAGACTGGGGCAGCTCAGAAAATTAAAGGCAGCTGGATATTGATAGTCATTGTAAGCCTTGTCCAACGAGAGCGGGCAGACTGGTTTGCTCTTTATTGATCCAATTTTGAGGTGGCGACAAAAACTGGATTCTTAGTAGCACAAGACCTGTCTACCGAGAGCCGACTGTCCGGCTTGTAGCTTTGTTAAACATTTGATTTAATTTTAGCTCTTTCGGTTTTGTTTAAAGTAGTTGACTTATTTATGCTTTTAAACATGCTTAGTAGTATAAGTAAATGACTAGTAGTAGTACTAGGGGGGGGGGGGGGGGGGGGTCACGCACTGTAAAAAACCGACCCCCTCATTTTTGGCCGAAAATACAAATTTTCGAAAAATTTTAGAATTGATCCCCCCATCCAAGGGAGGGTATGGAATTAATATTCATATTAGAGATTTTTTTTTCGGCTTTTTGACTTTCGGTACTCCGAACATTTAGCTGAATTCTGTTCTCCGCTTGAACTCGTTTAACTGTTTGTACTTTTTGTTTACATCCCTTTGCAACCTCGTCTAGCCAATGTTTATAACTAAGCTGAATAAATTGGTTAATTTCGTTCTCCGCTTGAACTCATTCAATTATTGTTCTATTTATTTAGTTACAGCGCTTTACAATCTAGCCACTGTTCATAAGCTTTATTGTTTTGGACTAACAATGACGAAGCCCGTTCTATTTATTCTGTTAAGAGTTTTAAAATTACCTGGTCATAAGTTTCGATGTTGTCTAATTTTACCGAGAACAGTATAAGGGACTCCCATAGTTCAAAAGTTTGTTACTTCCCGTATTGTTTAGGTACTAATCATCGACTTCGGTAAATTCAGACAACCATATCAACAGAGAACCGGCGTACATTTTTCAAATACCTTTGAGTTTTGTCTAGACAACTGAGATACAATTCTTGTTTAATCATTTTTCTCACACTTCATCGCATAACATTCCAAAGTGAAAGAAACCAAATTTTGATCCTTTATTTTGGCTTATCATCAGCAAATTGACACGGGTGACAAAAATTTGGCAAACCTATGTTCTTGAATTTTATATTTTTGAGCCTTTCGAATTGTATCAAACATAAATAGTGATCGAACAATGGTTTGAAGTGTTCCTAAAACCTTTTGCAAGGTCAATGTTTTTGAATAGCTAGGATCTTGAAGTTTGCCAAATTTTTAAAATAGTCAAACTCAGAAATGGAACATTGTCAAAACACTGGCTTCATTGAAATCAATCCCTGCAGTTGTTCCAACTGTTTACCTTCAACACACTCCAATAGAGACAGAGTCCCGGACGAGCATGACGAGTCAGAGGTGGTGCTTCTGGTTGTCCTATCTGATGATGAAGGAGATCTTGACGAGCAACAGGAACCAATATTGGTTACAGAAATTGTTGAAAATCTCGACTCTAATTTGATCATGACTGACAACTCCCAACAAGACACGACAAACAACGACCAGGAAAACATAGACTGTGATTATATACAGCCTACGATCGACAACCAGAGCGAACCAAGAGCAATATTAGCGCAAGTATCGCAACCTCGGTTCCGTTTGAAGAAAAATAGAAAAAAGACTCAAAGAACTCAAAGACCCAGGGTTGTGAAAACCTTTGCAAACAATCTTATGAAGCGATGTTTCAAATTTAAATAAAATTTGGTACGAGTATTTTCAACCTTAGGTAAAGCTAATAAAGATAATTCTGGTGAACCGTTCCAGAGAAACTGAGTTGTAATTTTTGACAATAGACAGCTTACATTTTTTATCAATGAGTTGTCAAGCAGAAAAAAAATTTCCTCAAGCGGTATTTAATCAAGTTTTGACTTTCAACAATGAAGGTAACAATTAACAATAACTTGTGTATTGGATCCTAAGCTATTTAGTGGATACCTAAGCGAGTTTTAACTTGTACATATCAAGAGAAATGGTGAAAAAAACTTGTGTATTGGATCCTAAGCTACCTAGTGGATACCTAAGCGAGTTTTAACTTGTACATATTAAGGGTATCGGTGAAAAATAACTTGTGTATTGGATCCTAAGCTACCTAGTGGATACCTAAGCGAGTTTTAACTTGTACATATCAAGAGAAATGGTGAAAAATAACTTGTGTATTGGATCCTAAGCTACCTAGTGGATACCTAAGCGAGTTTTAACTTGTACATATCAAGAGAAATGGTGAAAAATAACTTGTGTATTGGATCCTAAGCTACCTGCTGGTTACCTAAGCGAGTTTTAACTTGTACATATCAAGGGTATTGGTGAAAAATAACTTGTGTATTGGATCCTAAGCTACTTAGTGGATACCCAAGCGAGTTTTAACTTGTACATATCAAGAGAAATGGTGAAAAATAACTTGTGTATTGGATCCTAAGCTACCTAGTGGATACCTAAGCGAGTTTTAACTTGTACATATCAAGAGAAATGGTGAAAAATAACTTGTGTATTGGATCCTAAGCTACCTGCTGGTTACCTAAGCGAGTTTTAACTTGTACATATCAAGGGTATTGGTGAAAAATAACTTGTGTATTGGATCCTAAGCTACCAGCTGGTTACCTAAGCGAGTTTTAACTTGTACATATCAAGGGTATTGGTGAAAAATAACTTGTGTATTGGATCCTAAGCTACCTAGTGGATACCTAAGCGAGTTTTAACTTGTACATATCAAGGGTATTGGTGAAAAAAAACTTGTGTATTGGATCCTAAGCTACCTAGTGGATACCTAAGCGAGTTTTAACTTGTACATATTAAGGGTATTGGTGAAAAATAACTTGTGTATGGATCCTAAGCTATCCGCTGGTTACCTAAGCGAGTTTTAACTTGTACATATCAAGGGTAGTGGTGAAAAATAACTTGTATATTGGATCCTAAGCTATCCGCTGGTTACCTAAGCGAGTTTTAACTTGTACATATCAAGGGTATTGGTGACATTTTTGTAGCCGAACAAAGTAGTGTGTAGAGCAAAAGGGAGTGCAAAGCGGAGAGCAAGGTGGAGAGCAACGAGGAGAGCAAGTTGGAAACGGACTGCAGAAACGGAATAATTCAGTTAGTCCTTTTAAGTTTTACATCTTTTTGTCCAGTTTTTTTTGGGTTTTTTTATTTCAAAACTCTCCTCTTTGTCTCATGGCATTTTAATTCATCACCAATTTCTGATGTTGCTCACGTTTATATTTTTGTTTGTTGATAAATTCTATATATATTAGGAATTAATTTTAATATCTTGTCTGGAGTACAAAGTCTTGAGATAAACAGTCTGAAGAGTAGCAGGAACTGTACTCGCTTGACGCCAGTAAACTCCTTGCCTTCTTAACTTTGGCAACCCAAATGATTGAGAAGCGGACCTTGCTGGTTTAGAGAAACCCCATTGCGAAAATTAGACTGCACCAGTTCACAAACTTTTAACACGCACCACCATTCACAAACACTTACTGAGTTCACTTAGACACTTAGATCAGTTGTAGGGTAGATTATGACAGATTGCTACAATCGACACAGATGATCTACGGAGGTAACTATGAACATGTTCCTAATTTTTTCGAGACAAAGAGGAATTTTTGTTTGCCAATAAACATCAGCTACTTTTTTCATTTCCATCTGATAGCGCGGAAGCTTTTTAAACGCTTATACTATGGATTGAGGGCACTGAGGATAAAAATGACGTAGATATAAATTGATCAACTGCTTATATGGGAACTTTTAAAAGACTTATACTATGGATTGAAGGTACTGAGGACAAAAAAGACTTAGATAATAAGTGATCAACTGCTTATATGGGAGCTTTTAAAAGACTTATACTATGGATTGAAGGTACTGAGGACAAAAATGACTTAGATATAAATTGATCAACTGCTTATATGGGAACTTTTAAAAGACTTATACTATGGATTGAAGGTACTGAGGTTAAAAAAGACTTAGTTATTAATTGATCAGCTACTAGTATGGGAGCTTTTAAAAGACTTATACAATGGATTGAAGGTACTGAGGATAAAAAACACTTTGATATAAATTGATCAACTGCTTATATGGGAGCTTTTAAAAGACTTATACTATGGATTGAAGGTACTGAGGACAAAAAAGACTAAGATATAAATTGATCAACTGCTTATATGGGAGCTTTTAAAAGACTTATACTATGGATTGAAGGTACTGAGGTTAAAAAAGACTTAGTTATTAATTGATCAACTGCTTTTATGGGAACTTTTAAAAGACTTATACTATGGATTGAAGGTACTGAGGATAAAAATGACTTAGATATAAATTGATCAACTGCTTATATGGGAGCTTTTAAAAGACTTATACTATGGATTGAAGGTACTGAGGTTAAAAAAGACTTAGTTATTAATTGATCAGCTACTAGTATGGGAGCTTTTAAAAGACTTATACAATGGATTGAAGGTACTGAGGATAAAAATGACTTAGATATAAATTGATCAACTGCTTATATGGGAGCTTTTAAAAGACTTATACAATGGATTGAAGGTACTGAGGATAAAAAAGACTTAGATATAAATTAATCAACTGCTTATATGGGAGCTTTTAAAAAACATATACTATGGATTGAAGGTACTGGGGATAAAAATGACTTAGATATAAATTGATCAACTGCTTATATGGGAACTTTAAAAGACTTATACTATGGATTGAAGGTACTGAGGACAAAAAAGACTTAGATAATAAGTGATCAACTGCTTATATGGGAGCTTTTAAAAGACTTATACTATGGATTGAAGGTACTGAGGACAAAAAAGACTAAGATATAAATTGATCAACTGCTTATATGGGAGCTTTTAAAAGACTTATACTATGGATTGAAGGTACTGAGGTTAAAAAAGACTTAGTTATTAATTGATCAACTGCTTTTATGGGAACTTTTAAAAGACTTATACTATGGATTGAAGGTACTGAGGATAAAAATGACTTAGATATAAATTGATCAACTGCTTATATGGGAGCTTTTAAAAGACTTATACTATGGATTGAAGGTACTGAGGTTAAAAAAGACTTAGTTATTAATTGATCAGCTACTAGTACGGGAGCTTTTAAAAGACTTATACAATGGATTGAAGGTACTGAGGATAAAAATGACTTAGATATAAATTGATCAACTGCTTATATGGGAGCTTTTAAAAGACTTATACAATGGATTGAAGGTACTGAGGATAAAAAAGACTTAGATATAAATTAATCAACTGCTTATATGGGAGCTTTTAAAAAACATATACTATGGATTGAAGGTACTGAGGATAAAAATGACTTAGATATAAATTGATCAACTGCTTATATGGGAACTTTAAAAGACTTATACTATGGATTGAAGGTACTGAGGACAAAAAAGACTTAGATAATAAGTGATCAACTGCTTATATGGGAGCCTTTAAAAGGCTTATACTATGGATTGAAGGTACTGAGGACAAAAAAGACTAAGATATAAATTGATCAACTGCTTATATGGGAGCTTTTAAAAGACTTATACTATGGATTGAAGGTACTGAGGTTAAAAAAGACTTAGTTATTAATTGATCAACTGCTTTTATGGGAACTTTTAAAAGACTTATACTATGGATTGAAGGTACTGAGGACAAAACAGACTTAGATATGAATTGATCGAATGCTTATATGGGAGCTTTTAAAAGACTTATACTGTGGATTGAAGGTACTGAGGATAAAAATGACTTAGATATAAATTGATCAACTGCTTATATGGGAGCTTTTAAAAGACTTATACTATGGATTGAAGGTACTGAGGTTAAAAAAGACTTAGTTATTAATTGATCAGCTACTAGTATGGGAGCTTTTAAAAGACTTATACAATGGATTGAAGGTACTGAGGATAAAAATGACTTAGATATAATTTGATCAACTGCTTATATGGGAGCTTTTAAAAGACTTATACAATGGATTGAAGGTACTGAGGATAAAAAAGACTTAGATATAAATTGATCAACTGCTTATATGGGAGCTTTTAAAAAACATATACTATGGATTGAAGGTACTGAGGATAAAAATGACTTAGATATAAATTGATCAACTGCTTATATGGGAACTTTTAAAAGACTTATACTATGGATTGAAGGTACTGAGGACAAAAAATACTTAGATAATAAGTGATCAACTGCTTATATGGGAGCTTTTAAAAGACTTATACTATGGATTGAAGGTACTGAGGACAAAAATGACTTAGTTAATAATTGATCAACTGCTTATATGGGAACTTTTAAAAGACTTATACTATGGATTGAAGGTACTGAGGTTAAAAAAGACTTAGTTATTAATTGATCAGCTACTAGTATGGGAGCTTTTAAAAGACTTATACAATGGATTGAAGGTACTGAGGATAAAAATGACTTTGATATAAATTGATCAACTGCTTATATGGGAGCTTTTAAAAAGACTTATACTATGGATTGAAGGTACTGAGGACAAAAAAGACTTAGATATAAATTAATCAACTGCTTATATGAGAGCTTTTAAAAGATTTATACTATGGATTGAAGGTACTGAGGTTAAAAAAGATTTAGTTATTAATTGATCAACTGCTTATATGGGAACTTTTAAAAGACTTATACTATGGATTGAAGGTACTGAGGACAAAAAAGACTTAGATATAAATTGATCAACTGCTTATATGGGAGCTTTTAAAAGACTTATACTATGGATTGAAGGTACTGAGGATAAAAATGACTTAGATATAAATTGATCAACTGCTTATATGGGAGCTTTTAAAAGACTTATACTATGGATTGAAGGTACTGAGGTTAAAAAAAGACTTAGTTATTAATTGATCAACTGCTTATATGGGAGCTTTTAAAAGTTTTATACTATGGATTGAAGGCACTGAGGATGAAAATGACTTAGATATAAACTGAAACTGCCTATGCGGGACCTTTAAAAGACTTATGCAGTACAATTTTTCTGTAACTCGAGTTGAAAAGACTTTTTTATTCAAACGGGAAAAACAAAACATAAGTCACAAAAACCAAAGCAATGTTCTTTCACAGAAGTTAATTGTCGTCACTATCAGAGTCAATTTGTACTACTCTCCATTTCTTTATTCTATCTACATTGATAGATTTTTTGTCTGATATCAGCTCCAGCGTTCGTTTTGCGCACTTTTTCATACTTTTTGAGGGTCCGGGATGGTTGATGGGTTGCTCTTCTGTTGAAGAGTTAGTAGAAACATGAATGGGGTATACGGGTCTTGGGTCTAGAAGACTAGGCGACGAACCTGATTCAGTAGCCTGATCGTCTATAAAGGAACATCTTTCAATTTCGTCCTCAATCACTTGTTGAGTCAGATTTGCAAAATCTGCAATGTCCGCTTCAAGCTCATCGTCACTGTAAACACGCTGATTGAGACCGGGATCAGGCGGAGACCAGACTTCTGCTGACATTTGGGGACCTGTGTATTGAGTTGGTTGTTGACTTTCTGGCGTTAATGACTCGGCATCGTCACTCGAACCCCAATCTGGATCCTGTACTACGTTACGCATGAACATTTCCTCGCGCAGAGCGTGGTGGCCAAATGGTAGAGTTGTGATCTTGTCGTTTAAAATATACCGCTTGTCATCGTATCCCGAGAGTGACTTCTTGTTGCACACAACTGTCATTAGTTGGTGTTTGCTCGACGCAATTCTGGTGTTGATAAGTCGAACAGTTTCTCCTCCTGTGAGAACCTGTTTGTATAATTCATGTGTCATCATTCGCCTGGCGTCTTGAGTCACACCTTTCGCCGACTGCTTTGCAAGACCTAAAATAGAAGTTCATGCATTCTAGTTTTTGTTTTTCACTTTTTTTCTTTCCTTTTGTCTTGGAAATCTAATCCTAGGTCTTTTTCTTACTTTTTATCTGGTTTTTCTTTACTCATTCTGCTTTTTGTTGTTTTCTTGGCTTTTTTCAGGTTTTGAAAAAAAAGTTGACTAACCATCTGCCAGTTTGATGGAATACAGCTTTGGCTTCAACCCCACAAACTCAGAAATCATCTTGCCTCCCATCTCATCTTTAAATTTTAGTGTCACCCTTGCGTTGCTTTGATTGTACATCTCGTGATTAGTTGGAAAGTTTGAGAAATCGAAAAGGTCCTTCACTGTGGTCTTCCGCTTCAAGTCTGCGAAAAAGTCGTTTGAGAAAAATTCATAAACAAACGAGTCCGTGTCCGAGTACAGTAGATTACAATTGAAGTGTTTCTTCATTGTATTGTAGTGGAAGTCGTACATGAATTTCTTCGAAAGATCTAAGATGCAAGCACCTACGATAGTTGGTTTGTCCCACTCTATTTCAGTCTGATTCAAGCTTATCGTTGCCAAGTTCTCATCAATGATTTTGAACGACTTCATCTGTGGAGCGCTGGTACATTTCAGTGTCTCTTCTTCACTTCGAGCCAGTTTTACTTTTATGCGATTGCGTTTCCCCTCACACGTTTTCCCAAATGCACTGTTCACCATTAGTTTATAGAAGTTCTCCTCGAACTTGTTCTTGCCTTGCTTTCGCTTCTGAGTGTTTAACTTTACAAATGGCGCTAGCCATTTCGACTGGTTAAAAGCGAGTGATCGATGTAGTTTTTCAACTTTCAACCCCAACTGTACGTAGAGCTTCAATGTTTGATAGTGCGAAATGTAGTTCTTTTTGGGGAACAAGGTCTGGATCAATTTGTTACTCGAAGGCGGCTCATTCATCTGCATATCATTCAAAAGCTCCTCCTGATAGTCACCCAACCAGCATGCGTCAACTTTCTGTTTTGTTGGGGCCAAGGGAAAATCTGAATGAAGATCATGAAGTTCATCTGGGTACAACAAATCCACTTCTAATACGTAGCCAATATCGCTATCGTCAGGTGTCTCCAATACGCTTTGGATGATCGCTTTTCGAATTTCAGGATCCCAGTTTCCGTCAGTGTACTCAAAATTGTTCAATGGCAATGGAAACTTTTCCATTATGCCCCCATACAAATTGTTTGCATCAATCATCACTATGAAGGTTGAGGGTGCTTTGGGGTTGAAATTTGGTAGATATTTGTTGTTCGCAACCGCCAGCCGCTTGTTGTAAATCAAGCTAACGCCACCACGGATCAATCCTTCTACCATATCCAATTGTTCTCTCTCTTTTCTGAGTCTCAAAGGCGCTTTAGATAACTTTAACATAGCATCACCAGAGAGATTGGAAGCGGTATAGTACTGACAGCAATCCAGTCCGTATGTTTCGTAACACACCTTGCGGAAGCAGAGCATAACTGCAGCTAGAAGAAACACATCAGTTTTGAGATACAAACTATAGTAATCTTCAATTGTTTCACATTGAAACTTCTCGAAAACTTCCAGCGCATGTTTGTACTCGTCTTCAGTAACGCTCACTTGATACTGTTGGAGACTATTCACCCACTTTTCTAGTGGTGGGAGTGCGGTCTTTCAGTTTAGTGAAATTATCAATGTAACAATAGGGGAAAAATCCCTTCCGTTTCAACATTTGCACTGAACTTTCTGGCCAATCCTTAAAGTGATGTTCTAGCGAAGTGAATTGATCAGAGGGTAAGTTTTGTGCTAGAGAATCTAATGACGAGGCCATGAAACGAAATGAGTCTAGTAGCTTGATATACTCATACACCGGTTTGATCACTCCATTCTTGTCCTGACGGTTGTAGACTAGAACCCCAATTTCCAGAGCTATATATTTCTCATCTGTATTTGGAACAATTGATACAGTATTTCGCATGCTGCTACCCGGGAGAGTGAGAATTACATGGTGAAGATCGTAGTTTGAGAGATTGTGTGCAAATAGCGGAGCATAGTTGAGAAACCTCCTGTTGACGTTACAAGTGTTATGCGCCCATCCGAGGAATTCTCCAGTGAAGTGACAATGATCTAGAACTGTCGGGTTATTGAAACTGTGTTCCAATGGTTCTTCACATATCCAACAATTGGCGGCATCTTCTTTCGCGATGAGAGGCTGGCCAGAGAAAAATTTGTGTTGCTGTTTAACACTGTAAACTCGTTTTGCTATGGTTTCCAAAGACTGAACAAATTGTTCCATGACCTTCGGTCCTGTCAAACATTCAAAATGAAACGTATCAGTTTGGTTCTGAGCAACAAACAACATTGCAAAGCTGCACGGTTTATGTATTTCTATTGTTCTTGTTTCTGATTTGGTTGGGTTGTTTTGACATCCTGAGACAGGTTCAATTATTGACTCCAAGTCAAAAAAGCCAACAATTGGAGCAAACCAACGGGACTGAAACTTTTTGTATACAAACGTTGTGTTTTTTGGCATACGCACGATTGCTGGTTTGTTCTTCCAGCAAAGTTCTAAATGTTTTTCATATCGTTCTTTTGAGGTGCAAACATGAAAACAGTTTCTACAAATATGATTATCTGTTCTAACTACTCGTTCCTTGACTTTATGAGTAAGAGATCGCAAGTTTCTGATTAAAACGTAGTGATGCATTTGACCGTCGCTAAGAAGAAGAAGGTCCATGTTGAATTCACAGTTTTGTTTTTTGGAAACTCGGAATGGTATCAGACCGTTTTCAGCGTAGCTAAAATATTCAAACTTTTTTGGTTTTTTATTTTTTTTCCTCATTTGCTTTTGTGCCATAATCTTCTTTTTAGTTTTATAGTTTTTCGAAAAGAAAGATTTTTAACTTACCGAAATACGTTGACGCAGACATTGTTTAGCTCTTCAAAGCGAGTCATCTGGTGGAAGCCCATAGGCATGTCAAACACACCATCTGCTTGTTTTGCAAGCGGGTTGTCTGGTCCATATGTTACTGGGCTGGTTATCCTGCGTGCCGGTGCACCAGGAGGAAGAAGTCGAGGGCCAAACTTCAAATGGTAGGCGGCAGTATAGCAATACAGAAAACAATTCTCGTCTTCTCGGTTTCTGATATTCAGTAGAGAGCATGTGCGCGCTAGTTTGCCTGGAAGTGCTAAATATGACGATGCCCTTATCGGTTTAGCTTTTGCTAATCGGAATTCAATGTTGACAATTTGGTTGAGAGTCCAACCGCTACCATGGGAAGCAAAATTGTTGAGCGCTAGGAGCATCTGTTCTACCATTGCATGGAAGGTTTTATCTGCAAGACCACCGAAATCCACTCGTTCCATTTTTGATGCAACATGAATCGAAATTCTATCGGGCTGGCTTGATGATAGATCATCATCGGTTTTCATGGGTTTGACGAGATCGATAACTGAGTTGAACTGAACTTTTTGTGAAAGTTGCTGAGCACCAATGTTGATAATGTTTTCAATCTCTCGGCGTTTTAGCTGCATAACGTGTAATAGATCAACGTCTCTTGACCCGACGGTAATCTCATAGACTTTCAGTGTATCGCCGAAAGCGCGTTCACTTGGTATGATGCCTGAGTCCTGTAGGTTGTTTACGTCTACACTCCAAGCTGGTAGACCGTGGAAAGTGTTCATGTGCTCAAGATAATCAGCGTCACGTGGAAAACATTTTTGACAGTATATGCAGTATCGTGGACTGGTCGCCGCATGCTGCACAGTAAGGTGTCCTGTTAGCTCATACAGGCTTCTCGTGGTGAAACCACATTCAGTGCACTCGAATGAGTTTGCTCGAGGATAGATCTTATGCACTTCTTTCCGATGTCGACGAATGCTTCTTCTATTTGCCAGTATTTTATGACAAATTTCGCACTTGGCTTGCCCCATCCCACAGAATTGATTGTTGCTGTAAGAGAGTAACGGTGAAAGGAACGATTAATTAAAAAGTTTAGAAGTGACAAAAATGTATCAAGTTTGAATCAACTGAACGCAAAGTGTAAGGCAAAACGCAATGAGTAATTTTTCAGTCCGGGGGACCCCGCTTTCGACAAGTTGATTGGCCAATGGGATGCAAGCAAGCTGTCTCTTTTGTTTGTTTTTGTCGAGGGGCCATCGCGTTACAGTGACGCAATTCAACCTGGTAGCGTTACTTTTTGTTTACATAGCGCACTCGGGTGCAGACAAAAATTTGTTTACAAGCCATCAACACAAGTCTGAAGAACTTGAATTTGTTTACAAGCCATCAACGTTTTTGTCATAGTCGAACGATTTAGTTTGTTTTTCCAGGGGAGGGGGAATTTAGTTCTTTATAAAGGTGAATTTTTGGTTGGTGAGTCATCGACCTAACTAAAAAGAAAGCGTGTATAATTGTTTACTTCATATGTTTTATAAACGACAACAGTTGAATTTCATTGATATCGGGAATGAATGGAAAATTATCATTGAGAACACAATGAGCTATATAAATGCAATAAAGTCCACACATTTGAGAGTCTGCACTTTGTAGGGGTTTATTTGTGTCACGTCTGTCTTCCATGAGGTCCACTATAATGCTATCATTAGTGCTTTGTCGAAATCGGTCTGATATGTGTTTATATGAATAGAGAGGTAATGCCAGCGGGTCGGCAAAGTATGTTAATGGGTAGGCATATCTATTTGCAAGCACAATCCAATGAGATCCAGGTGAAGAGGCTGGTGAAGCGTTAACGATAGCAAATGAGTTGGTTGGCATGTGCAAGGGGAAATTGTCAGCTTCATAAACACCGTTGAATTTAAACATCAAATGACCGGATTGTAGAATCAATTTGAATATTTTATCTTCATCCATTAGATTATAGGAAGAGCGTTTTTGGAAACGTTTCTCGAAGAATCGATATAAACTGTTGAACATTTCTCCCCGAGAAATAAAATTTCAATGTTGCGGGGCAACGCTGCACCGAACTTGAGTTCCACAGATAATGAAGAGTTTGTTAGCTCGGGATGAATAAAATCATGCGTGGCTTCTTGAGTGCTGGTGAGATCAAACACCATAATGTAATGGTTAGGAAAATCAGATAGAGATATCCCGTGACCATTTTCTACATAAGCTAGTGCAGGCATCGAGTTGTAGTATAGTCGTTTGTTATCAGTTGTTGATATTGGTGTACCAGCTGTGGCGAACCCATTTCGGTAAATTATTATCTTTCAAATCAAACTTCTGGTATGAAAATGGATTGAGCGTATTAGTACCGATGAACGCATCGCTGCGGCACATGGCGACTATTAGTCTACGAATAGGTTCTTTTGTGAAAATATCCTCCTGCTTCCAGCTCTGTTGCCCAGCTGTTGCTAGAAAAGCTTTCGAAATAACTTCATTATATCGGTACATTGCAGGTGTCTTGAGAAGTGTTTTCTCGATTGCACCAAGCACGATATCGGAGACTGTCATTTTTCGCACGAACAAATTTGCTTCATCGATTTTGATTTTATAGTGTTTAGCCCCGTCTTCACTCACAATCGCAAAGTCATCCTGTGATCGTCGGAAAGAAATTCGCAGCGTTACTCCACTCGTTAGATGCTTCTCGCATGAAAAGAAATCGGTAGCTATTTTTCCATACAGTGTGAGTTGAGCAGATCTTCTCACAGCTTCTTGTCGAGCTGTGATTGTAGCGGCTGGGACGCCTGTTGGGTCTGCTTCATAATCATATCCTTGACATTTCAACCAGGTTTTTTTCGCATCCGATCCATGAGAAAATTCTGTTTCTATGAAACTTTTGTGTGCGTAGTGCCCATTGGCGGAAGATATTTTGATGCCGTTTGCTGACACTATGCAATCGGCGAAAAGGGAATGTAAGACATTATTGGCTAGATGTGGCGTGTCACTGTTGTTGGCATCTCCCGTGGTGAAGCGTAAATCGTTTCCATTATTTCGAACAACTCGAAATTTGATTTCCAGATAAATTTTCTGTAGGTCGATGAAGTTATTTCTGTCACCGACTATTTCAAACTCTAACGAAGATCCAGTGGGCGAGTACAAAGGTCCTGTTTTTTGCTCGAACGATTGATCAAATATTACAAGAAGGGGAGATTTCTCGAACAAGTCTAATGAGCTATGTGTTGCCTCTGTGGGAATAACAATGTTAGTACGCATTTTTTACTTTTGAGAAGAAATCTGATCGACTTCTTTGTGGCTTCGTTTTTCGCGAAATGATCTTTTTCTTTGGTGGAGACTGCTTTTTGTATGCTTTCTTCTTCGACCTCCTTCGATAAATTGCTTTTCGTCCTCGTTGACGTGCTCCTCCGATTTGTTTTCTCGCTGTTTTTGCAACTGTACTTTTCAGAGCTTGCTTCGCTGATTTCTTTTTTGTTGCAAATTCTAATAACTCTGGTGCACCTTGCACTAGCAATTCTCTTCCAATTGTTTTTGCTGCTGGCCAAATAAGTCGTCGGGCTAGGGGTAATGCAACACGACCAATGCCAGCAGCTAATGCGCCGAATCCACTTCCTCTTTGTCTATAATGTCCTGAGAAATGGGGCATTGAATTGGATGCTTGATTATTATAATAGGCTTCCATCAGTTAGCTTGTTCTCTGGAATTTGAGACTTAACAACTTTACCAATTCCAGTGAAAGGGATCAGTTTCCCAGTTTCACTTCTCAGCTCAACTTTGATGCTCTGGATATTGTTTGAAAGTAAACGCTTGTAGTCCAAGTTTGTATAAGTTTTATGGTGAATAGGTGCTACTGTGTTGAGGCTACCGTTTCTCAGACGTCTCTCCGATTCAATGATTTTGAGAATGGGTGCACGTGCGTCACCCACAAGTTGATACTCAATAATATCAAGGTACACAAAAATAAGCTGTGACCCACATGTTATATCAACAGGGAAAATACCAAAATGTCTGTTAGGAGCGTTCGGGGTCCCATTTTCGAAGTTTGTCTTGTAACCAATGTGAACAAAACCATTGTGTGCAGGGTCCGGGGTCCCCTTGAAACCAAGAATGCTGGGAATTTCATCGTCTTGAAACGACAATCCTTCATTTTCCCCAAATGTTAACACAAGCTTTTGCGTTATCATGTCAAACTTTCGATCGAACTGTTTTAGTTTTGCAATGCGAACAATCTCCAAGACTAGATCTTCCCAGCTGTTGTAAATACCAGTCCGAATTTTTCTGAGTTGTCCTGATCGATTACTCGACTCATTTGGATTGGTCATTGAATTCTTGTAAACAACTATTTCTCCAGAGTTTACGTTGTTGATGTTTGATGGAAAAGATAGAGATGTCAATGCTACCTGCCATTCTCCCTGTAAGTGTATCGGTTGTGATAATTGGTTCCGAAATGATGCCATAGTATTTCCATTAAAAACGTCCATTGATGCATTTGATAACAAGTCAATTTTAAACTCATTGCTGTTAGAAATCATTGCTCCTCTTCAATGTTTAACGCATCAACTTGTACTAATTCCGGTTCGTAAAACTTCCCAAGGATTTTAACGTTGTTTGCGTCAACCAGATTGTAGGTAGGTGGACTTGTTGTAGCCAATCTTAAAACTGTGAAAATTTCGTCTGTATAATTCTGAGTATAACCTTTTCTGAAGGTATCGTCTGGTTTCGCTATTCGTACCAGGTCCCCCTCTTCAAATCGTGGTTTATATTTATTGTTGTCCAAAGCAATCGAAATTAAAAATGGTTCATGTTTTTTCAATACTTTATTTGGGGCTAACTTTGTAACGCGGTTAACACGACTGTTAATATTTACGAAATTGGGAAGCTCCTTTATATAGTTCCAAGTCCATTTTTCTTCCAAGTATCTGTATATAATGTTTTTAAGTGATCGAATATTTCTTTCCACAAACGCAGATTTGGTTTCGTTTTCGATTGTATACAAATGAATCTTTTTGTTTTCACAGAATGTTTTGAACGCGCCCTTGAATTCGGTGCCTTTGTCTGTCCACACTTTCTCTGGTTGTTTCGTCTTTCATTTGTTTGAAGGCTTCAACGCAATCCTTCGAATACATCGTTCTGAGAGGTTGAACACGTAAATAGCGTGATAAAACGTCAACTGCAATCAATAGGTATTTGACCCCATTGTTGTGCTTGGCTATTTTGTCCATATAGGCCACATCCATGGACCAGATTTCGTTTATTCTGTAAGCAACTACCTTCAATCGTGGAAAACTTTTCCGGAATTGACGATATTTAGTGTATGAGTTCTTCGATTGAAGAATTTGCTCAATTTTTTTGTGGGAAAAGCCGCTTTCCTCTTTTATGTTAGCAACACTTCCAAATGCTGCTTTTCCTTTCGTGTAAACTTTATTTAGTTTTTTGATTTCCGCTGAATGGAGTTTTCCAGCTTGTTGGCGTTTTAATTTCTTCTCCTGCGTCTGCGAAGCCTTCCTCATCAAAGCTAGCAGTCTCTGTTTTTTCTGCTCTCTCGATAGCAGGTTTCTGTTCACTGGCTGCTCCATCTGGAAACTGACGTAGTTTTTGCTCTTTCGGAATTTTAATGAACTTCTTTGCGTAAGTATTACAAGTGAGATGTGGTGCAAGATTCAAATAATTCAATACTTGATAATCGTCAGGCAAAAGTTTTGATGATGTTTGTTGTAATGCGTAGAGGAAAGTTGATGCTGGAATGTCGGTGTTCCTTCCATTAATTAGGATTTTACCTTCAACGTCCAGTGAAATGTTGCGTGATCCGTTGATTTTCTTCAAAATTTTTTTTGCTTTTCCAAATTTGTCTTTTTCGAGAAAATCTATCATCGATCACACTCTGACTGATTTCATCAAACTCTTTTCGTTTATTGTCGTCTGGGATACTTTGTTGCTTTTGTTCTTCATCGGAAACCATGACGTCATCTGTCTGTTGCTCTGTGTTCTGCTGTATGACCGCTTCTGGTGGCTCTTGTTTTGAAGTTCTCTGTAGAAGCGATAGTTGTTTCGACTTGTTTTTTGTTAGTGGATTGTTTAATATTTGCGAAACTTGAGGTTGTTCAGTTGTACACATGTTGCGACGAATGAGCACAAATTCCTCAGTTGGCATTTTTCTGTAAGGTCTGGCAATTAGTTGAATCAGAGAATGCCCTCTCGTTGTCTGGAATAATTTACTTCTTTCCAGCGCACTGAAATATTTTTCAGAAAGTTGTCGTAGTTGAGGTTCGAATTGTTGTAGTTCTTTCTTGTTGATTGGGACAACACCAGAGAGCACGTTCATTACACAATCGCTTAGGAACCAAATGAATTCAATATCTTGGGCTAGAAAAATTCTCTTGCTTTTCGATTTGGGGTTGCTGTTAACGCACCAGCGCTTCAGCATAAGCAAATGTCTCTTTTTCATTCGTAATTGGTGTAATAACAGCTTCCTCCGAAGGAATACAGAATATTGATGGTTCGGGACCAATCAGTTGAGAAGAAAATCGTAAGCCTTGACTTGTTTTAGGATCCAGGTCAATGATTAAATGTCCATAGGGTTGAGCTGTTGCTAATTTGTATGCGTCCTTGAGTAATTGGAGACAGTTTAACTGATTTCCGAGGTATTCTATGTGCTGAATGTCACGCAATGATTTGAATAAAACTATATGACTTGTGTTTAGATCAATTGTCCGCGACCATTTACTCTGTTGGAATAAGTTGTGTTTGACGTAGATCACATGAAGTTTTCTGTGTCTTCCTGACGTTGCTATTTTCACAAACTCTTTGTCGTTACAAATTTCCTCGCATGAGTCATCATAAACGAGCAGACAGTCCGAAAGCTTTTTCGTTATATCCAATCCGGAATACTTGATGAACTCAATGTGCGGTATTTTTTGTTGCATAGCTGTAAATATGTCCTGGAACTCTTTGTAGAAGTAATAAATTTTGAGAAATGCTGGGTAGAAGGACCTACTTTGCAACATGTTGAATATGAGGTCAGTTTTCCCAGAACCACTTGGGCCTACAACCGCCAGGAAGATCCTATCGTTTGTGAGAATGACTTTATTCATAATTTAGGATTTGGTAAAATATAACCAACCAGACTCGAAAGCAGTGCAATCCAAATTGATTTCTCTTCGCAACTCTCCGATATCAAGAATAGCATGGCAAAACAGAGACTAATCATGAGCACTATAATACTCACTTGAACGAAAAATATAATCTCTGATCGAGGGACTACGGTATTGGAACAGCAACGCCATGGAGGTCTCTCTCGGTTTCCATCATCAAAAACCAAGTTTGTATTACCCCCATCAATTTCGTCTCTCGTAACTCGGGTAATCATTGAATCAGTTTTATCGATTTTTACCTAACGTCTGTTTACTGGAACTGTAATTTGAAAAAATGATCTTGCTAGACAATTTTTCCAAACTCATGTTCTGATTTTGTCTTCATATTTTGTCCCATCGCGCCCAAGGGCTTTAGAGGGGATCGATTTAGAGGGGGTCGTTTTTTTACAGTGCGTGACCCCCCCCAGTACTACTACTAGTCATTTAGTACTAGTCATTGATTTAATTTTAGCTCTTTCGGTTTTGTTTAAAGTAGTTGACTTATTAATGCTTCTAAACATGCTTAGTAGTATAAGTAAATGACTAGTAGTAGTACTAGGGGGGGGGGGGGGGGGGTCACGCACTGTAAAAAACCAACCCCCCTCATTTTTGTCCGAAAATACAAATGTAACGATTTAGAGGGGGTCGTTTTTTACAGTGCGTGACCCCCCCCCCCCCCTAGTGTTACTACTAGTCATTTACTTATACTACTATGCTTTGACCAGGAAATATCAAGCAAAATGTATTCTTTTAAGCACAGACCGGTAAGTAATAAGTAGGTTTAATATAAACAGGCAGCCAATCCGATAATTCCGCTTAGATGTTTATACGTCATCGCGGCGACAAAAATTGAAACAAGATTTGCTGGGGTCAAAATGCGGACAATGTTTAAAAGCCATCCATTAGCCAGAGTTAATGGCGGAAAAAATGTTTGTGAGCGTGCCTTGTGCACATGTGAATTATGAAACAGAAACCCTTGTATTTATTTCTTTTCTTAATTGTCAAAACTGAATAATTTTGGTCGTATAAAATTTTAAGATTGTTTGTGTGCTTAGTAGTCTCGTTATAGTGCCAATCTGTGCAGCCTTGAAAATGAGCACGCTGACGAAATTGATGACCACGAAGCCCGTTAATTAATGCGTCTCGAACGGGTTGAAACTTTGAACAATATTAGCCTCATAAAGCACGTCTAACATATAGACGGAATTATGAGGTGGTTGCAACTTCTTATGGAGAAATAAACGACCTTCTATCAGATGCTGCGAGAGGGTAATTTGAAGTTTAAAGAGCTTCGAATTCGACAGTACCTCTCAATTCGGGCTACTTGTGAAACGTACCCAAGATTATTGAACATGACAGGTCTGCTGGGGGGTTACAGAAAACTACAGAAGGTCTGCCGTGAAGACTGAGGCAGCTCACAAAAAGAAAGACAGCTGCAAGCTGAGTCATTGTAAATCCTGTCTAGCAAGTCCGGGAAAATTGGTTTGCTGACTATTAATTTAAATAGAGAGGCGAAGACAAGAACTGAATTCTTATTCGCACAGGCCTGTCTACTGAAATCAGACTTTCGGTCTCATAGCTTTGTTAAATATTTGATTTATTTTTAGTTCTTTCGGTTTAGTTTAAAGTAGTTTTCTTATTGATGCTTTTAAACATGCTTTGACCAGAAAAGATCAAGCAAAATTACAGCCTTTAAGCAAAGACCCTTAAGTATTAAATAGGTTTAATATAAACCGACAGCGAATCCGATAAAATCGCTTAGATGACTATACGTTATCGCTGCGGCAAAAAATGAAACAAGATTTGCTGGTGTCAAAATGCGTACTTTGTTCAAAAGCCATCCATTTGCCAGAGTTAATGGCGGAAAATGTTTGTGAGCGTGCCTTGTGCACATGTGAATCATGAAACAGAAACCCTTGTCATTTATTTCTTTCCTTCATTGTCAAAACTGAATAATTTCGGTCATATAAAATTATCAGCTTGTTTGTGTGCTTAGTATTCTCGTTATGGTGCAGATCTGTGCAGCCTTGAAAATGAGCACGCTGAAGAAATTGGTTACCACGAAGCCCGTTAATCAAAGCGTCCGAACGGTGTGAAACTTTGAACAATATTAGCCTCACAAAGCACGTCTAACATACAGACGGAATTATGAGGTGGTTGCAACTTTGTATTGAGAAATAGACGACCTTCTATCAGATGCTGCGAGAGGGTAATTTGGAGTTTAAAGAACTTCGAATTCGACAGTACCTCTCAATTCGGGCTACTTGTGAAACGTAACCAAGATTATAGAACAGGACAGGTCTGCTGAGGGATTCCAGAAAACTACAGAAGGTCTGCCGTGAAGACTGAGGCAGCTCAGAAAAACAAAGACAGCTACAATTTGAGTCATTGCAAACCCTGTCCAGCAAGTGCGGGAAAATTGGTTTGCTGACTATTAACATAACTACAGAGGCGAAGACAAAACTGAATTCTTAGTCGCACAAGCCCTGTCTACTGCAATCCGACTTTCCGTCTTATAGCTTTGTTAAATATTTGATTTATTTTTAGTTCTTTCGGTTTAGTTTGTAGTTTTCTTACTGATGCTTTCAAATATGCTTTGACCAGAAAATATCAAGCAAAATGTCAGCTTTTAAGCACAGACCCTTAAGTATCAAATAAATTTAATAAACAGGCAGCCAATCCGATAATTCCGCTTAGATGTCTATACGTCATCGCCGCGTCAAAAATTGAAACAAGATTTGCTGGGGTCAAAATGCGGACTATGTTTAAAAGCCTTCCATTTGCCAGAGTTAATGATGGAAAAGATGTTTGTGAGCGTGCCTTGTGGAATTGTGAATCATGAGACAGAAATACTTGTAATTTATTTCTTTCCTTCATTATTAAAATTGAATAATTAAGGTCGCATAAAGTTTTCAGCTTTTTTGTGTGCTTAGTAGTCTCGTTATGGAGGCAATCACAAGCACCAAAAACATTTTAATTTGATAATTTTTGAAAATCTCAGGAGTAATCCTTACGGCCAAGAAGCGCTTGATGATAAAAGCTGCGCAAAGGTGATAGAGGCGCTAACAAAAGCATAGTGACATGAAATTCATGGTAATGGATGCTCAGTGGAGGAAATGTAGGAAAATGTTAGCTCAAAATAAAGAAATCGGTTATTTTAATAGCATCAACCACAGGACAAATTCTATTACTGATGTTAAAATAAGCATGAGCGCAAAATTTACACGAATTATGGACGGAGGGAGTCAAATCTGAGTGTTGAACACAACCGTCAAATCGTTTGCTTTAATGTTGGTATTCCGATGAAGGCAAAATAAGGTCAGTAAAAATTTATCTTAAAAATTTATAAGAAATGAGGTGTCTCTATAATTAGAACAATTTAATTGTGGGGTAGGTTCTAAAAACTGAGCAAAAATGTAAGTGCTGATTGGGTGCCTAGTATCACCCTATCGCCAAAGTATTCGTCTGCTTAGTTTTATGGGTGGTAGGACGCAACCGAGTAAAGTTTGACTATAACCTGTTGACATCAAAACTTTTTCTGCCTTTTTTTAATCATGAAAAGATACTTAAATGTTGCTTAAAGAATCTCAAAAATGTTCATTGAATAAAAGCTTGCGTTAAAAAAAACTTTTTTAATCAATTTTTTTTCAAGCGAATTCATGGTTAAAAAAAACTTGAGGCAGGCAGATCTGTGTAGCTTTGAAAATGGGCACGCTGAAGAAATTAGCGACAACGAAGCCTCGTAACAATTGTTGCCTCGCCTCTAACGGGCTGAAACTTTGATCAAAAAATCCTCATAATGCACGTCTACGTTACAGGCGGTATATGAAGCGATTGCAGCATTGTGTGGAGAATCAAGCGACCTTCTATCAGATGCTGCGAGAAGGTAATTTGAAGTTTACAGTACCTCGAGTTCGACAGTACCTCTCAATTCGGGCTTCATGTGAGATGTACCCGAGGTTATTAACATGACGGGGTTCCATAACTCATCAAATCTGCAGACGGGATAAAAAAAACTAAAAGCTTGTTATTGAGTGTGAGCCAGCTCAGGAAATTAAGCGCGGCTGAGTCATTGCAAACCCTGTTCAGCGACTTCGGGCAATCTGGTTTCCTGACTATTGAAAACATTGACGATCTGACCAGATTAACTATGTTTGACTAAAATAAAAATTTATCTTATCATTTGTTTCGTTGAATTATGTGCAATTGCTTTTGAAAGAAAAACCGAGCAAACTCCAAGTTTTGAACCGCCGACCATTCGCAACCATTTTGTTTTAAAACACGCAGCCAACTCGATATTTATACTTAGATGCTTAAACTTGATGTCATAAGCGCGTCTCACATTAAAAAGATTACGAGTTGTGCTGGTGTGGAAATGCCGGCTATAAATGTCTGAAAGATATTCATTTGGAACAGTGGGTATTGGATGTCAAGTTTGTGAGTGTGCCTGGTGCTCCAGTGAATCATGAGGCCAAAAGCCTTTTGTTATTTTTTTTCTTTTATATGAAAATATTAAAGATGTTAAAAGCTCAGTTTTTTGTATGTTTAGCAATCTTGTTATGGAGGCAGTCACGTACGCACCAGACGCTATTTTAATTTGTGATAGTTTGGAAATTGCTGGAGTACCAAAACGGCAATCAATCGCAGGATGGTGAAAGTTATGCAAAGGTTATAGAGGGGATCCTATTCACACTTTAGAAGTAAACTTTTGAAAAAACAGTAGCTTTGAGGCATTAAATTCTACTATTGAAGTGAGAGATAAACTTTTGACATAAATTTCACGTCCAGTGTTTCAACTACAGTTTTCACTGTATCTCGGCATGACTGCCTAATACATTAGGAAACCACTGCTCAGATATTAAAGTTCTCATAAAACTCAGGAAGCGATAGATTTTCAGTAAAACAATAGTAGCTAAAGTAACAGTGGTAGAGCAGAAATAGAGTTCTAAAGTGCCCGGATTTTGTATAATTTTGCATTGTGTATGAAAATCCAATAAATAAAAGATCTTAAGCTCTTTCTATATATCTTACAACGCTCAACCTTATATATTGCTAGCATTTTCAAAAGTATTTTTTAGAATCAGTATCTTTTAATTACGCTTTACTCAACTTTTGTCACATTTGTCTCATCTCAAAATAATTTCAATTTAAAAATATATAATTTCGATACAACTTTTTCGAGGGAATAATTGAATTTGCCATTCTTACGATTCATTTAATGTCCCTATAGTTACTTTTTTTTACTCACTTCAATAGCAGTTAGTGTAAACTCTTTTAGGGTGCATACTGGGATGAACTTCCCAAAAAAATTCTTCCTAAATCACTTGACTATATCGGAGCTGTAAAAAGCAAGTGTTTTCATTCGAATTTTACTTTTCCTAAAAGATTCATGGTAAATTGCTCCAATGCAAATGAAAAATCTCGTTTAATCAAATCAACCAAGACGTGCGTGCCGGCGGTTTCTTGAAGTTGTCGAATCCTAATAAAGCCTTTTTGCCCAACTTTTTAAAGGGTTTTCATTTATTCAAATAGAACTTTGTTTCGTTGAATCTAGTTTACAGCTTTTTCTGTGGGATACTTTTGAATCCTTCATAGCAATTAAAATGATTTTTGCGAGATTTCGCTCAGCAAGCATGGCAAAAATTTACGTTTTAGACGCAATCAAAAAACTACAAGTCAAACAAGTGATCTAAAAGAGATGTCGTGGGATCGCTCCATTGTTTGGTGGGCACAGTCACATAATTGCACTCACGTTTTTATCTTTTTAATTAAATCTTTATGATTTTTAAGACAAAGAGCGTTTCTTCTGCCATTTTTAATGCCAAAATAGCTATTCCTACAATAATGTGCTGCCAGTGTCAAAGACAATAAACTTTGAATCGGTATTGGGTCTAAATTTACCCACTTTTATACCTTCATGTGTCAAAATTCTTTGGGAACTTCGAGTTTGCCAAAAAAAAACCTCTTTATACTTTTTACTTAGTCAAAACTTAAGCACATGTTTTTTTTCGGTGCTTTTTAACATTTTTGATATTATTTGTTTAGTGATTCCGAAAATTGTGTATTAACACGTTGACGCCAGTTATTTTCAAAAAGCAAATTAAATATGCGTTTTCGCCCTGATTATAGCGACAGCATATAATCTGTGGTTCTTTGATCCATAAAAATGACATTTAGACAATCACACGGCACACTCAACACTTGGCAACACTATTTAAGCTGTTCATAATAATTTAAATTTTCACCACCCCTGCCCCCGCTTAAAAACTGTTTCCATTGAGATTAAAGATTATCATAAATTATCAACTAATATATTCCGTCATTTTTAATTCCAAAAACTACATCAAATTGCTCCTGCCGTTCCAAAACTTGCATTTTGAAAGAAGCTTCCGATACACTAGACTAGCGTTGTACTGGCAAACCTTGATCAGCAAACACTCGATCAAAGTTACTTTTGTAGATTTATCATCTGTCGGACCATTGATCAGGGCGCTTTTAACAACACCTGTAAAACCTTTATAGCAATGATCTAGTTTACTAAGTATTACAAATATCTCAAACGATCATTACTTGGCTGACCATCATTACAAGCTTTTGAAGAGTGCTGAAAATACACGGAAGAATATTCCAAAAAATTAGACACATCTATTAACTATCAAATAAAACTAAGCCGTGTCTCTTTTCGCTTTCTCCGCGAAGCTGAGCCAATTACAGTACAAATGAATAAAAATCAGTACAAAATGCAACGAACATCACGAAGAAGACAGAAAAGCTTTGGGTCTAGAAGGCAAGTACGATGTACAGGTGGAAATGGCTATGGTTAAGTATGTAAACAACACGGAGATAGGCAATGGTTCAGCACCTGAGTTTTGCGGGATTATCTGAAGACAAAACTGAGATAGACAATTTATGCAGCAGCTTCACTAGTATGACCTATAAAGTTGCAACGCAAGCGCACCTTTCAAAACTTTTAGAGTTCAGAGGTCAAAGTTCAAGTTTGAAACATGCAAACGTGCATTCACGGAAGAACTGCTTCCCTTTATCCCGTGAGCAAAATATAATTATTTTGATTAATGTGCAAAAAATGTTTCTTATGCCTTGATAATGGTTTGCGTTGCCTAAAAACATATGGCAACTAGTCCCATCTATAGCATAGCTAAAGGAGAAAATGCTTGACAACCAAGTAAGCATGTTGATGTTCATTAGCATGTATCAAGTATTTTGAACGTTCGCAAGCGTTGAAACTTTACAAGACATACTATAATATTGAATGATTGTGTTATAAGGCAGAGAAATGTTTGGCAGAATCGTCTTCGAAAAACTCGTTTATCAGAGAATGTCCATCCTCGAGCAAAGAAACTCCCGTGGCTCCAGAAGCCATGGGATCCGTCGCGTGTCCATAGATATTGCCTGAATCCTCTTTTGGAACCCTGGACATTACAGGTGAGGGTGCCATTTGATGAGACTGTTGCAAAAGACCACTGTTATTAAATTGCACTTGATACTGCGACTGCTTTTGCATTGCCCTTGGAGAATCGCAGAGTAAAGGCACTGCAACCCGGCCAGGACTTTGTTGCATTGCACGAGGTGGAGTCTTATCAATTGGTCCTGTTCTAATAGTGTTGTATCCTCCTGGTGAATATACTGGTGATGAATATTCGAAAGGCTGAGCATGCGGACCAACCCTCTTTGTCGGTGTGACTTTAGCTATTGGTGGCGAAGCGATGGCAACTTTAATAGGAGTCTCTTTAGCGTTTACCCGTCTAGGTGATTGACTGAAATTAGCATGCGGTTCTACAGTTAGCAGTCTGTCTTCTTTGTTTGAACTTTTGTTCAACGGTGGACACGTTCTGATAGTAGCAGACGAACAACCAACACTTGGAGATGATGCGGAGTACTGTGATACGTAATAATGTGTATTATTGTTCAATATCACAGATGAGCTTGTTATAGGGTTGATTATGAGATTGGAAGGATATTGTGGCGGCTGATTTTTTCCACTGGTTTTGATAGAAAGGTCTTCAGGTTCCTGTTTGAAGGCTAGACCTGAAGACAGGTCGTCGTCTATATCGGCATTGTAGCCCATTTCATTAGTACCCCGAACAGGTTCGCCAATGGCCTCACCCGAAAACGCATTGACAGTTCTTCGAGTCACGTTTGCAGTAACGGAAGAGATTGAAGCTCGATTACGGTTATCGTAAGTTGTGTCATTCGAAGTGTGGTACTGCGTTTGCGTGCCTAATTGATTGCATTGCGACTCATGCATATTTAGCAAAAATTCAAGCTGTTCCTTTTGAGACATTAAATCGGCGATTTCATTTTCAAGGTCTGCATTTTTCTGTTGCCATTCTTCGGCTTGCTGTTCCAATGTTGCAGTGAGGTCGCGCCGTCTGTTTCTGCATCTAGCGGCAGCTTGTTTATTCCGTTCCCGCCTCAGCAAAAGTCTTTCTCTTTCCTCATCAGTTAACTGAAGCATACAATCAGCTATAATCAACTCTTTTTTCTGAACTCTTGCTTAAAAAAAATCTTTTGCTCATCGGGAGTGTTTCATAATTTTATTTAAAATTCGTGAATTCTATTGCGATTAATGGTCATGGGTGTACAGTAGTGGATTGGAACATGATTTCATGATCGATTAGCTTTTCGTATTAAACAAGTTATTTCTTCTTCTTTTTTCAAGTTATTTCTTCTATTTCTAAGATTTCTTTATATTGTTTTCAGATAAATTTCTGTGCCAAGCCGACATAGCGTAGAAAACTCATCATTTTGCAAGGCAGGTTTAATATATTGTCAGGGTTGGAAATAAAGATAGACCCGGATTCAGTGCATTTGGTTCAAAATTTTTGTGGAAGATATTGGATCTATTCCGCCCCAACCCCCCCCCCTTCAGTTAGTTGTAAAAATTTTTAACGCCCCAAAAAGCACACAATTTTTTTGGCACAGTAGTAGTATAAGCTATTATACTAGCGACACTAGGCATAGTCACTATCTATATAGCAACACATACTTAGTGTAAATGGAGGATCTATGAATAGAAGGATAGTATGTATTTTAAAATTATACCGCGGATTCTTCAATGCGACGATATCGAGAATTAGCAGTAGCAAGTAGCTCCAGATCTCCAGGTGTTGCATCTGTCACTGACTCCGACGAAGACATCGCCGAAATATCAACACCTTCTTCTGCCACTACTGCTATTGTATTAATTTGAGCTCCTTGCATCAGCAAAAAAATCCCAGGGCCAAGTTACATTGCGATCTGAAAAATAGGCGCGTGATAAACAACCGACAAAATTTATCAGCAGTTTCTTGTCGGCGATGACTGAGTACAGCAGTAAGGGACAAGATCAGATCCTTGGGCGGGAAAACTACTATCTCTAGGGCGAAGAAACTGTTAGTCGTTGTGGTAATGAGTTGAGGATTTTTGACAACGGGAATTCACTCGAAGAGATCAGTCAAAATTTTGTTTGTAGGTTTGTTGTTGTTGCTGTGGCTTTATAGCTGTTGCCACAGTAAATTTTTTCCGAAACACTAGTTTAGAAATTTGTCTTTCTGCACATCCGGCAGTCTCAACCCAAATACCAGCTGCCGATTTGACTCGTTGCATTTTGTTGTTGTTGTTGTGGCTTCCTGGGGTTTGACACCAGCGGGATTTCTCCCATAACTTCTGATTAGAACGATGTCCAAATGTTGCGACAGTCACAGCAGTCGCAACATAGTTGCCATATGCAAGGGTTGGAATCAGAGAATCTGTTGTCGACAAACTTCCATATCAGGTTGACTATTCGCGATTTTAGACCGAGAGGATTGGCAGACTGGATTTTTTCGTTTATTCTGTTTATGATTCTGCATGTCCAGTAGACAAATTCTCCACGAGTCTTTTCTTTCTTGCACTTGTTTAGCTTGAAAAACATTGTGGACCTACCAGATTCAGGTTTGCAAGTGGGAATGTTGATGTTATGTTCTCCTTCAACAAGTAGTTTGGACATGAGCAGAATGTCATTGCACTGCATGAAGAGCGGAAGTGGTAGTACGTTGAGACGTAGCTGTTGGAGGTAGCTTCGATTGGATTCATAGCAGACCCAGTTCAAGGCACGTTTTTGAAAGCTCTCTAAGTCTCTGGTTGAACCACGGTTCAACCGTACGCAGTTCATTCCGTAGAGCAGTATTGGCAGAAGAATAGATTTGTAAAGTCCGAGTTTGACAGACACATTGACTTTCGGCGAAATGTTTCTTCGGAGTAGGTAAAGAGCAGGTATTTATTTCGTGTTTAATAAATTACAGAAATATTTTAAAACCCGATATCTCCTAAGGAGTCTCCTAAGGACATTTAGTCAGCGCGAAATTGTTGATGCTTCAATGGGAGCTGTGGTTGAAGAAGGGAGATGTATAGCAGCCGCCCGTGCGCAATATGTATTATCTTTTGTAATTGAGCGTGGTACTTGTTTACAATACAAGGAGTGAAGTTTAATTAATAAGTAGATAAAAGCAGAAGAGAATGGTTTCAAATAAATGAAGATCTGATTGGGTGATTAACTCTGAATGTAGGTTTATTGTTCAATGAATGAGTTTTATCCTCAGTTTTGTCTGTACCCAATATCGGCTCTATCACCGTGGTAAATTAACCAAGTAAATACTGATAAGTCACAATTGTCATTCTCGTACGTCATTCATGTCATTCTCTGCCTCGTCCAGCCCGAAATTGTTGTATGCTTCTCGCGCCCACTCGTTCATCAGTATTTGGTATGCTTGATTAATGGTCATGAAAAACTCCTCATCTCCACCAGCATCAGGGTGCGTCAACAAGATCATTTTGTGGTAGTGTTTTTTGATCTGATCTTTTGAAGCAGAACTTTTTACCAACAAAATCTAGTACAATGTCGCTGGCCGATTCAATACATTCTTATTCCGAATCTCGAATAAAAATTTTGCTATGGCCTTCGTTTTGGCTTTCTCGTTCTTCAAAGAATGCTTTTGTCTATCAATTATAGTGTCTCTCCTTCGGCACTCACTCTCCAAGTGATGGTTATAGTTTTCCAATTGCTGAAGTTCTGACCTCAATTGGTCATTCTCTTTCTCCATTTTCTCCATGGCTTCGCTCTTTGTTTTTCCACACTCGGCACTCAGTTTTTCCAATGCTTCACTTGTTGCCTCTTTGATTTTTGTCGCAATGTTTGTATTGTTTTTGTCGAAGCTCGACAAGATCTTTTTGGAGTAAAGAGTTTGTACTCTTCATTTTCTCTATCTGTGCGCACTGGTTTTGCAGTTCCTCTTCAGTCTGTAGTGCTCGGGACCGAATATTGGTGGGTGCCAGAAGTTCTAGTGTAGACACCTTCCAGGTCCGTGACAGACAAGATCCCACTCGGTACACTCCCGGGGAAATCTCCGAAATAACTTTACACAACTCTGGCATATAGTACACATATTCACAAATTTGTGGGGTCTCACTGCCTGCTATGTTTAATAGAAACCATTTTTGCTTCTAAATTTTCTCAATAATCTCAGTCTTGAATTGAAGACTTTTCCCTTATTTTTTTGGTCTTGACCTCAAGACAACTCTTTTTCATTTTTTTTGGTCTTGAACTCAAGACAACTCATTTTAATTTTTTTTTAGTCTTGAACTCAAGACAAATCATTTTCATTTTTTTTTGTCCTGAACTCAAGACAAGTCATTTTCATTTTCATTCATTTTTTTGTGCTACTGAGCTCGATTAATGATCATGAAAAACTTCTCATCTCCACCAGCATCAGGGTGCGTCAACAAGCTTATTTTGTTGTAGTGTTTTTGATCTGATCTTTTGAAGCAGAACTTTTTACCAACAAAATCTCGTACAATGTCGCTGGCCGATTCAATATATTCTTATTCCGAATCTCGAATAAAAACTCTGCTATGGATTTCGTTTTGGCTTTCTCGTTCTTCAAAGAATGCTTTTGTCTATCAATTATAGTGTCTTTCCTTCGGCACTCACTCTCCAAGTACTGGTTATAGTTTTCAAATTGCTGAAGTTTCGACCTCAATTGGTCATTCTCTTTCTCCATTTTCTCCATGGCTTCGCTCTTTTTATCAGTATTGACTTTTAGATCGGCCAACTCCTGCTTAATTAAGTCGATTGTTTGCTCTTGTTCGGCATTTCTAGCTGCCGCCGCCTTAGGTTATCTCTTAGCGCCTCACACTCGGCACTCAGTTTTTCCAATGCTTCACTTGTTGCCTCTTTGATTTTTGTCGCAATGTTTGTATAGTTTTTGTCAAAGCTCGACAAGATCCTTTTGGAGTAAAGAGTTTGTACTCTTCATTTTCTCTATCTGCGCGCACTGGTTTTGCAGTTCCACTTCAGTCTACAGAGCTCGTGACCGAATATTTGTGGGCGCCAGAAGTTCTAGTGTAGACACCTTCCAGGTCCGTGACAGACAAGATCCCACTCGGTACACTCCCGGGGAAATCTCCGAAATAACTTTACACAACTCTGGCATATAGTACACATATTCACAAATTTGTGGGGTCTCACTGCCTGTTATGTTTAGTAGAAACCATTCTTGCTTCTATAGTTTCTCAAAACTCTCAGGTTTTCATCACTTACATTTAAGTTATTATTCATCGACCACTGATATATCTCACGATTGAATTTCTTCAGCGTTTCTCCATATTGTTGAAAACTGCCGTCTTCAAATTTCACAACATTTGGGTACAGCGGGTTGCATTCAGCGATTGTATAATTATGATACATAATTTTTGGTAATAGGGTCCATATATCTAATAGAAGAAAAATTCTGACCCTCTAACACAGGATCTTCTTCTGTGCAAAAAAGAAGTTTTGTTATTGTTGCTACCATCTTTGCACATTTATGAACATATAACACAGATCCTGCTCTTTCGACGTGAGTTCCTTTCTCGAAGAGCGTTACCGATGGACTAACAATTTTTTTTGATATTTCAATCATAGATTGAATTTTTAGTCGTTGAATCTCGCATTGGAGCGTTCTAATTTTCATAAAAAAAGTTCTCTCTCCTTGAGAAGTTCGAAACTTGAGGTGTCAACAACGCTTGAAAGAAACATTTCCATGGCTATTTTAAGATTACCAGTTTTCAGTTCTGAACTTTCCTCGGAGTAAAAAACACCTGGAACTCCGGTTGTTTTCACCTGCTATCCACACAAACTAATTGCTTTTTCCTCTAAGATTTCAAATGCAAAATCTTCATATTTGTTTTTGTGTAAAATTTTTCCGCTGATAAAAGTGGTCTTGTTGTTACCAAAAATTTTACAGGGTCCTCCTTATTAAAGTGTCTGATCGTTTGACATGTTTGCTCACCTTGATTTTCAAAATAAATAGTTTACTAAGTCGTCTTCAAAATATGTTGTTTTGATAAAAAAGTTTTCAAGAAACCTAGGGGATCCTTAAATCTTAAGAGGTTTCTTTGTATCAGCTTTCCCCAAATTGTTCCGATGTAAAGTTTTGCATTGATCATCACATTTCCAATAAGTTTTACTCCTGTAGGTGAAACCCACTCTACAGGCTCAGCATACATAGCACCTTCACGATTATTTTTTTTTCATGAAGCTCTGGCTATGCTCCTTGGCATAAGTAGTTTCACTTGCTCGTTGTAAAATCTTTTCCGTTACTGAATTGTTGACTTTAAAGGTTTTATCTCCAAAACTTGGTAAAGCAAAGTTTTTGTTTTGCCAAATGCTCCTACAGGTTCCCTCGTTTAATGGATATATGGATTTTAGGAGTCTTGAGTTTTTGGTAATAATGACAACATTGTCATATACAATGCTCTTTTTAAGTGCAGACACAGTATATGCCGCTTCATACATGCAAAATCTTAATTTTATCTCGGGCTGAACCTAAGCATATATCAAACTACCTTCTTCTATTGTTTTCGATACTCAAATTTTGTTATCAGACTTTGTACTCTGATCCAGAGAACATGTTTTTGCTGATACGATATTGTCAAAATCATAACCGTATAATTTAATACAAAGTGAAGGAGAAGCAAAAATGGCTAGCAATGCCAGATAAAAACATAGTGATATTCCATCACACGATGCTCGAGACGAACTCGTCTTTCTTTTTGATTCCATTATTTCTTTCTGGATTTTCCTGGAACAAAAACATCATCAGTTTCCTGGCTGCTAAAGTACTCCTCATCTTGCTCCGTAAAGTAATTTTTTAATCTCTCAGGCACCGATTTTAATCGACTGCTAGACCTTGTAGCCATTTCTGATGCCTTTGGATTACTATTAATCTTTTCTTCAGTACTTTTTGTTTTACTACTAGATTGCTGTTGCTTTTTTCTGGTTTTGAAATTTTTGTTTATGCTGGTTTTTTTTAGTGTACTCTGTAGCTTTTGATGAAGTTGCGTCTCCTCCCTCGGGAACATTTTGTGCCTTCTCTTGCTTTTTAGAGTTTTCTGGCTCTGATTCTTTAGCTTCATTCTCAGACGTTTCATTTGTAACAATTAGTCAATCGTTAGCATCCTCAGCTTCGGATTGATTTTCTATGTTTAGATTGCTTTCATTGTCTGTTGATGATTCTATTTCAATTATACCGCCATCGTCTGAGCTGTTCAAATCTCTATTCTATTGCTCCTTAATGGTTGTTTTTCTTTTCGCCTGAGGCTCAGGCGTGAATGGTTTTTCTCGTGTTTTATATTTCTTCAGTCGGTCATAATGGACCTTAATAGCTTTCCTCGTCTTTTTATCTTCTACCTCGAAATTCAAATAGTTTATAGTTTCAACAATTATGTATGGTCCTCTATTGAAAGAAGTAAATTTTCTTGTTTCTCCTTTTTTAGCCGTTGGGTTGAAAACTAACACTTCTTCGCCAACTTTATAGCTCAGCCCATACTTACTGCGATCATAATACGACTTCTGGCGTTCCTGTTTGACATCCATATACTCTCGCATCAACTGGTGCGTTTCCTGTAGTTTCTGTTTCATCGGGAAAACGTAGTCACTTGGTGTTGCATATATTGTCGTCTGTGGTGTGCTATAGATGCAGTCTATAGGTAGCGACAGTGGAAAACCCATTACCACAAACGCTGGGATGTTTCTTGTTACACTATGAATTGATGTTACCAAGGGAACCTACCGTTTAGTTGTAGAGTAAGTGGTAGGTTCCTATAGTCACCAGTGGCCGAGCGGTAGGTTCCTATAGAACAAGAGCAGTCAATCGACTTACTTAAGCTAGATTTGGCCGATTTAAAAGTAACCAAGGGTCAGCAGATAGGTGTAGACTAAGCGGTAGGTTCCTATAGGCTGCTATAGTCACATGTAAATTTCTGAAGTTGAACTTGAATATCTGCAGACCCCATTCTAAGCATTTTCCCGTTGTTGGCAGCTATTATATTTTTATTGCACATTCTGATCTGGCTCCGTTCCCCCAATTGCTTGTAGAGTGTGTCGCTTATAGTATTAACACTACTTCTACTATCAATTAAGGCCATTATCAATTTGTCTTTTATCATTTTCTTTAAAAAAACAACACCTCCACTGGGCTGTTTCCGCCACGCAAGGTTTTTACCTAGTCGGCTGAAAGTGAAGCCCTGCCATTTCCAGCTAGTTCTCGTGTTAATACGGACAATTTTGTTTGAAGTGATTTGGGATCCCACATTCGAAACACTTTATGCATTCCATAGATGCATGGTTTCGCTGACGGCAACGGCGACATTTTTCTTTCTCGAAACTCACCGCTGCCTTCGATTGCTCGGCACGACTCTCGTGCGATTGATCTTGGCTTCTGTTCTAACCTCCCGGTGTTAGCGAACGCGCTCTACTTTCGTAATTGTTTCGTCTATGCTCAGCGCTGCCTCTGGTATGGCTATTAGTACATCTATTTCAATCTCCGTTCTCTCCTGAACTTCGCTCACTACCGCGCAGAAACTCTTTTGGCCGCGCTCCTTGCAGTGAAAACTTTTGATTCTCTTGCCTATTAGGTTGATTAGTCTGCAGTGTTCGCACTAAATCGTTAATTGAGTTAACTAGTTGTGTGTTTTCATTCGACTGGATGGCAGAAACCCGCGGCTCATTATCGTCCTCCTCAATTCTCCGATTCTCGTGACTGCTTCAAGGTGTAGTGCTCTTTCTAAAGCTTTGTCTAAAGTCATATCCGCGTCACCCAAGTTCTTTCTTAGGTCGAGTCGCACCTGACTATTTTCTATGCATTCAAGGAATCCCCTCAAAATGAGATAATCTCTTATCTCATTAAACTCCTGAGGGTATGCTTTCAAGGCTAAAGTTTGCAAATCACCAAGAAAATCTGTTAATTTTTCACCGGGCTGCTGGACTCTCCTAGCTAGCCTCCCCCGGAACACTACTGGTTTCTCATTATACTGTTGTCTGAAAGCCTTAACGGTCTCTTCATAACTCTTTCTAGTGTCCTCCTAAAGTGTACGATAGAAATCAATAGCCAACTTTTGTAACCTTAACGCGAAATAATGCGGCCGTTCATCAATTTCGGTCTCGGCGCCGTTTACTGTTTCTTCTCTTTGCCACTTTTGAAGTTGTGACAAGAGCTCAAAGTGTGTAACATAACTTTCAAATTCATTTGATCCAGTAAGCGTTTCCGGTAACAGCGTTTTTGAGGAGTGGCGCGCCATCCTTAGTCTATTTAAAAGCTGTTGTTATTCAAAATATTTCTCTTAATCTGTTCTAAACTCGAACTATTTTTCCGACACTCTAATCAACAGCTATTAAATATGATTGAAACTCTAATTCCCTTTCCAATAAATGCAAAAAAACTCGAGGTTTAATGCATGAGTTTAAGTCAAATTAAGTCAAATTAAATTACTGATGTTTCTGAACGCTATTTTATTATCAAAAAAACATGTACGGCCTGATTTATGCTATTCGAATATTTAGGGAGTACTCACTTGAAAGTTCCAAGATGACAGTTGTATTTGTCGAATCCCGATAGCAGTCCACAATTACTCTTCCGGGTCGTGATGTTAAGACGTCGAACTCAAGTTTAAAAGTTGGTTTTCAAACAAAAAAATAGATTTCTTTTTGAAATTAGTACAACGCTCAATATTATTGGGTGGTGGTTTTCAATTTACTTTTAATCTCTGTCGCCACTATAGCAGCCGCCCGTGCGCAATATGTATTATCTTTTGTAATTGAGCGTAGTACTTGTTTAAAATACAAGGAGTGAAGTTCAATTAATAAGTACATAAAAGCAGAAGAGAATGGTTTCAAATAAATGAAGATCTAATTGAGTGATTAAGTCTGAAGGTAGGTTTATTGTTCAATGAATGAGTTTTATCCTCAGTTTTGTCCGTACCCAATATCGGTTCTATCACCGTGGTAAATTAACCAAGTAAATACTGATAAGTCACAATTGTTAGTATTGCTCGAAGCCCGAGCTTTATCTATTTCAATCTGTCGACTCCTATCAAGATTGTGTCAGTCATTAACCAAGTAATAAATTAAAATTTGAACTAAATCTTTGACCTTGAAACCCAAGGTTTTCAGTACACCTTTTTTTACACATACGTGTGACACTCACAACTGTCAGTTTGACATCTACTTTTGCCATTACTAGTTTGTTTTCTAATGCTGTCTGTCTTTTGCTTTACTATTTTCTCAGCTGATGTTTGTATATTATCATTTTATTGGTAGATTCAAACAATACGAAGTGCTTCATGAAGACGTAGTGCTAGGAGGGCCCCGGACCAGCCAATATTGTGTTCGGGAGAGGCATTTCTTAATTTAGTTTTTTTTAAATTTTAGCTATCAAAGCACTGTTCAAGATGGAAAAATCATACAGAGTAGGTAGCAAAAGAATCGTCTCTTATGGGGCCTTGATATCCAACTCAATGCTAATGAGCTATGAATAATGGTATTGAGGATTCCGTTGTGACTGAACAACAATTAGTGTTATATTTAAAAATCTGCATTAGCTGAAATATAACACAAACCAGAATAAGCATTGAACTCATAGGCCGATTCAATCCAGCTAAAAAACATCAAAATTTGAAAAAACAGGTTAGTTTGATTCATCTACTTTCCTGGTTTTAAGTAGCTTGGATAGAATCTTGTCGCAACAGCTGGGTAACTGACGGATATTTGGTTGCATGGGCCCTTAGGGCTTGAACAATGTGCAGGGATGGGGTTTAGGGAACTGTCTGATGTGGGGGTGGGGGGTGCCAGATCAATTTCTGAGAACCGCCCTTTACACCATAAGTATAAGTCTCCAAAACAGTTTCAGTGAATCGCAAAGTAGTGAGCTGAAACCCTCTAAGATGAGATTTACATCCCTTATCCTTATACCATGAGCTACATGTCGTTTTGTTATTTGCAAAAATTTTAAAGGGGAAAGTTGATTTAAACTGGAAACTTCATGTATCAATAACCGAGCCAGATACAACTCGATACCAAACGACTCGTAACTTCATTTGTCGACAACCAAAACTCAGGAAATGTGAATCCGATTATTGGTACAGGGCCTGCCACCTTGCGAACACCTTCAACGAGTTCTTCCAATACGATATCATATTTCATGAAAACAAGAAAGACAAACTTTTAGAAACCATTTTCTGTGATTGCTCCGATTGCAGAAAATAGTGGAATCAAGACCAAAACTTCTATGGGAGCAATCACCTCGGCTTGCCGAAAAGTCAAAACAACAACAACAACAATATACGTGATAAAGCATTCTAACTACTATTCAGCGTTAATGAGAGTAGTAGATGATGACATCACGCCACATAGAAGCAGCTAAAGTGGGGCATCAACAAAAAAGAGTCAAGTGGAGAGAGAGAGAGAGAGAGAGAGAGAGAGAGAGAGAGAGAGAGAGAGAGAGAGAGAGAGGCAGAGATAGTGTGAGATAAAACGTGACTGAGAAAGATAAGTAAAGAAACTCCAACCGACACGAGGGAGAGAGCGAGCCAGGAATATTATTCCTGATGGAATTCGACTCTGCATGTTCTAGTTTTCTAGCCGTAGTGGTAATTAACTCATAAAGAAAAAAAACTGTTTGGAACAAAGAAAATAGAACAGACAATAAAAAAAAAGAATATAGAAAAAGTTCCAAATTTCGCAGTGAATAAATGCTCAAAACTTTTTTTGGTCTCTGGAGTTCTGTCACGTATACCAATTTGCAAGACATGAAAATATTTCTTAGCCAGTAATGTTTGTTGAACAAATGGGACAGAAAGAGTCAAATATATTTTAAAAAATTGGGCAAGTTTTAACAAAATTTAGCTGAATATGTCATTTTAATTTATTCAGAACTACTTTCAATCTATGCTCATGGAACTTGCACTTCTATATTTTAGCTACGTTAGGTACCCGTTGTCTATGTTTTTAAATTTTTGACTGATCTTAATTGCTATCTATTTAAATATTTTGTTGGTTTTCTCCTAACATTGAAATGATAAGTGCGCCGAATTGTGTTCCATTTCTTTTATTTTAAATTGCAAAAATAACCGACTAACGTGGGGCGAAGAGCTCTCAAACGACAGGCGAGCAGTTGGCTTCATCAGTAGCTAGCCTCGGTTCAGTAATGCTAGCTTTAGCTTGATTCGATTCTGCAAATTTTTCTAGCCTTGTTATCAAATAAATCGAATAAAAAACTGATATTTGAAACAAGTAAAAACAAAACTTAAAAGAAAAGCTTTGAGATTTCGCTTTGAAAATCTTAAAAACTTTTTTTGTCTCTGGAGGTATGAAAAGTAACCCATCTAAAGTACTTTAAAAGCTTCGTTGGCCAGTAATGATCAGTGAACTCAAAAAAGGACAAAAATATTCAACATTTTATAAACATTTGTTAATTTTAACAAAATCTTGCTAGAATTCAAGATATTAAGAACTTCAAAACTTTTTCCTTGTCTCAAGAGACTCTCCAGTATCCTTTTTTCAAGCTTTAAATAATTTCACTGGCTCAAAGCTCCATAAACTGGGAACATAATAATTTGCCATAAATCTGAAAAAAAATTTTATCAAAAATTGCTAAAGCTGGAGTCAATTAAATATTGATAACCATTCCACTAACTCTAACAATTATGCGACAACTTATCATCAAACCTTGGAGGATGTCCACAGGACCCTGGTGACGGAAAAAATAGTAAAAATTCAAAAAGATTGAAAACCTCGTAAAAATTGCAATTTTTTAAAAAAAATGCTGATATTAAAATCTTGGAAAACATTCCATTAAATTTAGAAGCTGTGCAGTAACCTATAATCAGACTCTAGAGGAGGTTATGTGGCTCTTCACAATCGCAAATTTTAACAAAGTCTTGCTAAAATTCAAGACATTAAAATCTTCAAAATCATTTCATTGTCTAAAAACACCATCCAGTTTCCCTATTTCAAGCTTTAAATAGTTTTACTGGCATATAATGATCCATAAACTTGGAGCATGACAATACTTTTCCAATTATTCGAAAAAAGAATAAATTTGATCAAAACATATCTAGAGTCCATAAATATTGATAACCATTCTATTAACTCTAGAAACTATGCAACAGTTTAGCATCAAAACTCGAAGATGGCCTCTAGGACCCTGGTGCCGGAAAAGATAAAGAAATTAAATTAGTAGCGGTAGTAGTAGTAGTAGTAGTAGTAGTAGTAGTGGTGGTAGTAGTAGTAGTAGTAGTAGTAGTAGTGGTGGTAGTAGTAGTAGTAGTAGAAGTAGTAGTAGTAGTAGTTGTAGTAGTAGTAGTAGTAGTAGTAGTAGTAGTAGTAGTAGTAGCAGTAGTAGTGGTAGTAGTATTAGTAGTAGTAGTAGTAGTAGTAGTAGTAGTAGTAGTAGTAGTAGTAGTAGTAGTAGTAGTAGTAGTAGTAGTAGTAGTAGTAGTAGTAGTAGTAGTAGTAGTAGTAGTAGTAGTAGTAGTAGTAGTAGTAGTCGTAGTAGTAGTAGTAGTAGTAGTAGTAGTAGTAGTAGTAGTAGTAGTAGTAGTAGTAGTAGTAGTAGTAGTAGTAGTAGTAGTAGTACAAGTAGTAGTGGGGAGGAGAGGTAGGGGGCAAAATCCAACCTCTCCTCCCCGCGGTGTCCCCTGGTGTAAGTGGTGCAGCAGCTGCCCGTAGGGCAGATGCATAGTACCACCGAGCTAACGAGGCAAGGGTCCTCTAGTTGGTAGCAGCACTAGTTGTATATTAGCCTGAAAACCCAATGCAATGAGTTCAAACAAAAATGGCCCCGAGTCCCGGGAAAAGGGGTGCGCAGAATCTCCCGTGGAATAAAAATCTCAGAATTGGAACCCTCAATGTCAGGACACTGGCTCAATCAGGCTCACTAGAACGCCTAAAAATGGACCTGATGAAGTTGAATTTGGGCGTTCTGGGAGTGCAGGAAACAAGACTGGAGGAGCAGGAAATAGATCTTGGCGACCACAAGCTCTTCCTCACTCATTCCTGGCTATCGACCGCAAAAGCGAGACAAGGAGGAGTTGGTATTGCAGTGACGAAAAGACTTGCCGGTAGCATAGTTGAGCAAGTTGCTGTTAGTGAGCGAGTGGCTTATGTGAAGTTTGCAGCTCAGAGACGAGCTAACCTTGTTGCGATTGTGTGTTGACGACTTGGCAAATGAAGCTGACGACTTGGCAAAAGACAATTTTTGGAATCAGTTGAGCAGCTTGGTATCCAGTTTCAAACAAAGGGAGAGAGTCTGCCTCGTCGGAGACTTCAATGCGGAAACTGGTCAACAATCTGATGTCAACTTGCCTTGCCGAGGCCCCTTTGGAATGGGCGAGGAGAATGGTAACTCAGAAAAATAGTTGTCCTTTTGTGTCTCTCATGATCTATTGTTTGGTGGAACCTGGTTTCGACACCGGTTAGTATACCGGTCGGTATAAATTTAATCCACCTGACCAACAGATGTATTAGATAATATCTCATTCGGTTCGAGGCACAGGAGTTGTTTGCACAAAGTTAGAACAAGGAGGGGAACGATCACTCTCACCGATCACAAAAGTGTCATTGCTGAAGTGCGATTCAAAATAGTGGCAGAGAAGCCGCGCAGTCAACCAAAAATCTGCTCTATCAAGTTGCGCGATGAAGTCACGCGTGAAGCTTTCTGCGCAGAAGTGAAACGCTATCTTGATGAGAGCGATTTTGTTGTAGGGGTAGAACAATCTGGGGCAAATTTTCGAACGGCTCTTAATGCAGCGGCAACAAAACTACTCATCCCCGAAAAGCGCGTGCACAAACCCTGGATTACAGTTGAAATGCTGTTTTGATTAGGAAACGGGCCGAGATGCTGCTGAGGAAGCATAGTAGCGCGGAGGCGCTGCTAATGTTCTCTAATTGCTGCAAAGAGGTACGAAAAGCCTTAAGATCTGACAAAAGAGAGTGGCTGAAAGACAAAGGTGAAACAATACAAGATTATTCAGACAAAGGTGATCTGAAAGAAGCGTTTGGGGAGTCAAAACAGTTATGCCGGAAGTGGAGTCCACACATAAGTAAATTAGTTTCAACCACAGGCGAGCCTCTGAAAACAAAAAGAAGAAAGGTTGGAACGTTGGACCGAGCACTTTAAGCATCTGTTAAATCCAGCAACGACTAGCGGAAATTCTGTATTGAGCATATTGGAAGCATCCGAGAGTCTTGAAATAGACCTAGATCCAATTCGGTTTGATGAAGTTCTATATGCCGTCCGTAACCTGAAAAACGGTAAAGCAAGTGGACTGGACCAGACAATATTTCTGAAATTCTCCGTATTGCTAAAGTCGCATAATGGAATCGCTGAATGGCTGTGGGACATTGTCAACAAGTGCTGGACTGAAGAAAATCTTCCACAAGACTGGAAGTTAGCAGAATTTGTCCCGCTATACAAAAACAAAGGAAAAAGATCTGAGTGTGGTAACTATCGCGGAATTTTATTGCTCTCGGTTCCTGGAAAAGTTTTTGCATCAATCATCCTGAATAGATGCAAAGATGCACTTGATCATGTGCTAAGAGAAGAACAATGCGGATTCCGAAAGAGTAGGGGCTGCACTGACCAATTGTTTGCGTTGATGCA
Organism: Convolutriloba macropyga; assembly: GCF_964194025.1. Classification (NCBI taxonomy): domain Eukaryota; kingdom Metazoa; phylum Xenacoelomorpha; order Acoela; family Convolutidae; genus Convolutriloba; species Convolutriloba macropyga. The sequence continues at coordinate 9,581,843 of NC_134468.1, forward strand.
AATACTAGAGAAATGCATGGCCTTCCAATTGGATGTCTTTTTTTGTTTCATTGATTTCCGCGCGGCATTCGATTCGGTGGACCGCGAGATGATGTACAAGATAATGAAACATTACGGGCTCCCACAAAAAAATGTGAATGTCATCCGCAACAGTTACGAAGGCTTCAAGTGCTGCGTCAAGGCAGAGGGTGAGAAGGGCCAGATGTTTGACGTAAAAACTGGTGTTCGCCAGGGTGATGTATGGTCGCCTATTCTCTTTGGCCTTGTGATAAACTATGTGCTGGCTAATTCAGTTCAAGGGGGAACCGACATTGGACGCTGTGTTGCTGATCTTGACTTCGCCGATGATGTTGCCCTATTGGGCGTCTCTGATTCCGAAGTTCAGCAAATCTACATAGAATTGAATCTTTAGCCGAGGCTGTTGGCCTAATGATCAATGTTGGGAAGACAAAGAATATGGGTGTTAAATGCGAAAAAACCGGAACCAGTGTAATCATTGCTCAAAAGAACTTGGAAGTTCTTACAGGAAACAACAAAGGCCGTTTTGGAACTCTCATTGAGGCCGAAAACCAATCTTGACTACTCATTGGCAGGGAGCTGCTGGTGGGCACAAAAAAGAATAATGCGGGCTGGTTCGAGACACTAGCTGGTAAGAAACTTAGATTGAAAAGTTCAGCGGAGGCTGAGATTGTGGCAGTTAGCAGCCACGAGAGGTCAGTGGTTGCTGATCTAGTGTCTACGGCAAATAACAGATCATCTGCGGTCTCTGATGACAAGAGTTGTGTATGTTCAGGTTGTAAAGGTCGCTTAGACACTGCAAGAGACTGCGAAGTGCATGAAGCCAGATTCTGCAAGTCTAAGAATTCGAAGAGTGTCAAAGACAGCGCGTCAAAGTTTGTTGGGCTAGAGAAAAGCCTCACTTGTCAGAAGTGCACTGGGAGTTTTGCGACTGTGAAAGGCCGACGAGTTCAGGAGTCACAATACTGCGGCAGAGAAAAAGCTGGAAGATCTCGCTTTTTCTCCTGCAATGTCCACGATCGAGATGGAGTGGAGCTCGAAAATGTAGAAGCTTTCAAGTGTCTCTGTTCTTTCGTGAGCTTGCAACATGGTGACTTAAAGGAAATCAGTGTCAAGCTGGCGGATGGGAGACAGCGATTTACGAGCTTTCAGAAGCTTTGGAAGAGCAAACAACTTAGTATTCCCCTCAAATGCAAGTTATACAGAGCTCTCGTGTTATCAGTGGTCTTATATAGCTCTGAAACGTAGAACATGAATAAATCAACGCAATGGAAACTTGAGAGCTTTCACACCAGTTGTCTGCGAAGGATACTATGTTTTTCATATCTGGAGTGGGTAACAAATGAAGAACTACCGGCTAGATCACGTATGTCGACACTTTCAGCAATGATCATGACTAAACGGTTGAAATGGTTTGGCCATGTCCTGAGTATGAATGAAGATCGTCTAGCGCTCCGAGCCTTCACCTGGGAGCCGCCAGAAAAATATCCTTATGCTAAACGAGCTCTAGGGGTCTACGCAAGACGTGGCTGGATCAACTTGAAGAAGATTTCTCAAGGAACAACATGAGCTACATCACCTTACGACAGAAAGCGAAAAGAGAGTCTAAATCCTGCTTCAACAATTTTGTCGAGCAGCATTTCCTGGATTAAATAAACGCAAATAAGCTCAAACTTATATGCATTTTATTAGCTTGTTTATACTTATTGTCATTGTTCCTTTACTTCTTTATGTAATTTAAATGTTCAAACAGTAGTTGGCAGTAGTTGTAGTAGTAGTAGTAGTAGTAGTAGTAGTAGTAGTAGTAGTAGTAGTAGTAGCAGTAGTAGTAGTAGTAGTAGTAGTAGTAGTAGTGGTAGTAGTAGTAGTAGTAGTAGTAGTAGTAGTAGAAGTAGTAGTGGTAGTAGTAGTAGTAGTGGTAGTAGTAGTAGTAGTAGTAGTAGTAGTAGTAGTAGTAGTAGTAGTGGTAGTAGTAGTAGTAGTAGTGGTAGTAGTAGTAGTAGTAGTAGTAGTAGTAGTAGTAGTAGTAGTAGTAGTAGTAGTAGTTGTAGTAGTAGTATCAGAAAAGGACGTTCCTGCTATATGGAGCAGTGGGTGTCCTTATCAGCGTCCGTCCGGGACGCCGCTCCTCGGTATGATCAACTACGTCCTATATGCAGAGCCCAGACTAGGGGTGTAAGGCAGCAAGTACCGGGCTGAGATGGTAGTTCGACACCGGATCTATCAGATAAGCCCCTAACTTTTAACTTTTTCGAAGAAAAAAGGCCCACTACCGGCTTGGTAGTGGGCCTGCTTTTCTTGGGTGAGTAGACAGTTTTGCTACCCCGGTTTTTTTATCGGACAGTTCTGCTAACTTTTTTTGTAAGCTGATTTCTGCACTTTGCAAAGGCTTCTGGAGTTGATTCAAAGTGCAAATGAAAGCTCACTAACAGTTTTTCATAATCTGTTTTCGGCTTTTTTGAATTTCAAGGTATAAATAGGAGCTACTTTTCGAGTAGTGGATTCAGTAGACCGCGCTGCTAGTGCTTATACGTGTAGGAGATTCCCAATTTACATTTTGGATGACTTTTTTTTTGCACCAATATCATTGTATTGGCCTGGAAAGACATCCTAGCATAGGTATCTAAAATCATTATTTGTGGTACCTACCTAGCGTTAGTTGTACAGTTAGGGAGGACCCCGCTGCTAACATTGATGATCAAACACCTCTCATTATCTTACCTGTTGATCGTTCCGAACAAATTTTTCACCTTTCCGAACTGTTATCGCACTGTATGAAGGCAAAAAGAAACTTAAAAAAATTTCTGCAAAGCTAGGAGAGAGAACTGTGCTCACTAATAGCAATGACACTTGATACAAAATTTCACCAAAAAATTTATCTCGGAGCCTGCTGCTACCCCACTACTTACATTTACCACATTTGAAATACTGATCTCTCTTCTGATCTCAATAGAAGACAATCACCGGCCCCAACATTTGAATAAACGTCCTTTCTAACATCTCCAATACATAATGGGCCTTCTATAATGTAAATAATGGGCCACGGACCAAACTGCTAATGCAGAAATCAAAAATGAACAATCTGGGTATTATAATCAACGAAGTAAAAGAAATTAGCTACACAGTAGCAAAAACAAAACAAAATATTAACAAAGCTACAAAGCTACAAACCAATCAGCTACAGTATCATAAAATAACTTATCTACAACAAAGACTCAACAAGATAAAGACGATGGAAGTTTGTGACAATCTAGCAGTATGGTCTGGTCTCACCAGTTTTCGAACTCAAGTTTAAACAAAGTTTCATTCAGCTAAGCGATTAACAAGTGCCTTCAGTTTGTCGTATATCTTGTTCACAAGGTTCTTGTGGGGGCTTTTTACAGTTTTGTCCCGAAGTGCAGCTTGGATTTCAGTCTTACTAGGAGTGGTCTTGGCCAGGGCAAATATGAGGAGCAGATCTTTTCCTCAGCCTTCCAGTTTATTCTAACGGAAAATTTGTTTAGGCTTGCGATAAACTCTCCTCTCCTCCGTTCCGGAACAACGCTCTGGTATTTCCTAGAGGCAGAGAGAATTGAGACATTCTCGTCCAAGTCCGAGAAAACTTCGTCGGGGTCATCAGGGTTGTCGTCAGCGTCCTCGAGATAGCGTGCCATCTCTTCTGCCTCAAGATCACTGTCGTCATCAAGAGCGTCCATGTGCTGTTGATGAGACTGAACTTCAAATATCGCTGTGACCTCCTCCTCGTCCATGTCAGACTCTTCGTCTAATTTGGGGAAACTAGCAGCCAGGTCCTCTCTCACATTGAATGAGCTTGGTCCAGGTTTGTTCTGATCTGGATATAGGTGTGGAAATAAAGGCCCGTCGTTGCTGGTATTGAGATAAATTGTGCTCTTCGCCATTTCATTGAACTCCTGCGGAGTTATATGAGCAGTGATGGTCCTAATTTTCTCTGTGGGAAGTCTGAAGAGTTTACCGTACTCGTGCATTACACTGCCTGAATTGACAAGATCCATTACATAGTGTCGTGTTTCGGTCCGGTCTTGGTGTGCCGTTTGCATAAGATGGGCTTGGTATAAGTGGGGGTTACTCTCTTTCTGACCGAACATATATGTAGACAGTACTCTGCGCATTGCCGTCGGATTAAATTGCCTGTTGAGCAAGGACCTCGGTGCTATCTCTGATATCGAGTGTTTATCAAAACGAGCTATGGACTTCTCTTTTTGATTCAATGTAGTTGGGAATAGACTTGTTTGACAGTTAGCTCGAACTTGACTGCGTACTGAGCACCAGTCTTGTGCTCAGTTGAGTAGACGATCTCACCTCTTCGCAACGGGGCGTACTGGTCGAAAGTAAGGTTCAGGATTGGCCCAGGCCGGGTTCCTGATAGTGCGTGGAAGTAAAAAAAGACAAGTCCTTTTAAAAAGTTATAAGAGTAATTGATAATAGTTCGGCTATCCAGGTGGTCCGTGACACACTGCAACATAGTTGCGCATTCTTCAGGAGATGGAGTTTCGCTTTTCTTTTTGTTCTGTAGAAGAACCTGATCCTTTTTCATTTGATGCCTGTAGTCCCCTGATATCTCAGACAAAACGTCCATCCAAACATCGTACGGAAGTTTCATCTGCTTCTGATTTCTTCTGATGTAACAAAGATACTTCTTGAGGACTACAATGAAGAGGACCATGGAGCTAGATTTGTAGTTACCCTTCTTTTTCACTTCTTCGATGAGCTTGGACGCGTCTTCGTGTCTCCTGAACTGTCCTCTTGTAACTCAAAGCCTATTTAGATGGTGTTGGAATGTCTTAGTGACCCTCTTATGAACTGCGTCCGTGCAGTTATTCTTACGGCAGGCCTTTTTTACTTGCTCTAACAAAATACTCCAATAGAATCCCACCGTTCACCTTGGGCTCCAGTAGCTGCGATAATTCATCTCTTACGAACTCAGGCATTTCATTGGGGTCCTTGGGATTATTAATCCGAGTGATATCGTTGTCAAAATGATCACGGAGGCCAACACTAACTTGGCGGTTCTTCCTGTCCCCTTTTGTCCTATGGTCAGTCGGATTGACGAAACGTCGGCGGCAGAGACTGCAGTCATAGACTGGATCTTTGCACGATCCGCTCCTGTTAAAGTGCCGTCTACAATCGAGAAGATAAAGGCGTACGCTCTTTGTCATGGCCTTGTGACTTTTGTAGTAATTCTGTGCCATATCCGCAAGTTTCCGTCCACAGACGTAGCACCTCGACTTGTGCTTTACTTGGTGAACTCTCGGACAGTCGAGCTGTTCCAATTCATCTAAATCGGATGCTTCTGAGATCGGGTCAGCTGAAAATAAAGTCAGAATCGATACCGCATATATACATAGCAACGAGGTCTGACCTCACTATTATTATTACTTACTGTACAGAAGATTCCCAAATGGCGTTCTGTGAGCACTCGTTTGCGAGTTTAGCTGTGAGTCCTGGTCCTCATCTACATTCTCACTACTTTTCTTCTTCTTATTTGGCTTGGGAGTGACTGGCGCAGACCTTTTGCGTTTGCTAGCTGAGCTGACCGTGAATCTTAATGGCGCATCGGAATACGTTGCGATATAGTCGTGGCATTTATCGACAATTTCCTTCCCGGAAGGTTCCGGGGTCATTGCCGTCAAACAGTCCTCCATTCAAAGACAAAACAAACTTGAAATATTCAAAAACATTGCACAGAAGGTAGTTTTACTATATGACACAAAGAGAGAGGAGCCTACTGCTTGTCGGTGGAAACTTGAAAAACCCAATTCCCCATTACAATAGATATAAAACCGCTGAAACAGATGCTAATATTGACCAAGAGTTCAACACACTGTCAAAAAATGGTTTTCCTACATCCAAAATTCACAAAGATTTCACTCTTCAAAAAAAATTATTTCACGGTATGAATTGTCGAAAACACAAAATGCCCGACTACTTAGTGTTCTGCTGTATTAGAAGGTATTTCCGCAACAGTTTGTGCTCAGGAAGTTTTTTCTGATCGATAGAGACCAAGACCGTCATACGAGCTTCCGGATGTGTTCACTTATTGATCTCCGTTTTTTCTAGTTTGAGGGTCCCCCTAAAAATTTTACGCCGAGGATATCCGACTACTGAAATTACTCTAGCAGCAGCGTAAAACATCTAAGTAGTAGTAGTAATAGTATTATTAGTAGTAGTAGTAGTAGTAGTAGTAGTAGTAGTAGTAGTAGTAGTAGTAGTAGTAGTAGTAAGAGTAGTAGTAGTAGTAGTAGTAGTAGTAGTAGTAGTAGTAGTAGTAGTAGTAGTGGTAGTAGTAGTAGTAGTAGTAGTAGTAGTAGTAGTAGTAGTAGTAGTAGTAGTAGTAGTAGTAGTAGTAGTAGTAGTAGTGGGGGACAAAATCCAACCTCACCTCCACGTGGTGTCCCCTGGGGGTAGGTCATGTGCTACGGCCCTCCGCTCACATGGTCAAGCTAACGAGGCACTGGTCTTCTAGTTTGTGGCGCAACTAGTCGTATCTCAGCCTTCAAACACCAAAGCAATGAGTACATTCAACCATGGCCCCGAGTCCCGGGTAAGGGGTGCTAAGAATCTCCCGAGGAACCAACTCAGAATTGCAACTTTAAACGTCAGAACACTGACCCAAGCCGGATCTTTAGAGGCTTTGAAAATGGATCTGGCGCAATACAAGTTGGATATTCTGGGAGTGCAGGAGACGAGATTGCAGGAGCAAGAAATTGATCTCGGAGACCACAAGCTCTACCTGTCTGACTCGTGGTTGTCTGGTGTAAAGTCGAGACAAGGAGGAGTGGGCGTTGCTGTAAAGAAGTCATTGATAAACAGCATCGTACAACAATTGGCTCTAAGTGAACGTATTTGCTACGTCAAGTTCGCGGCTCGGAGGAGAGCCAATCTAGCTGTTGTTGTCTGCTACGCACCTACGAATGAAGCTAGTCTCCAAGAGAGGGATTTGTTTTGGAGTCAACTTTCAGACCTGGTTTCCAGCTTCAAACATAGGGAGCGTATTTGTGTCATCGGTGACCTCAATGCAGAGCCTGGACACCAGTTGAATGACATCATGAGCTGCAGAGGCCCCTTTTGGAATGGGTGAAGAAAATGAAAACTCGGAAAAGTTGTTATCATTTTGCACTTCACACAAGTTGCTCGTAGGTGGTACATGGTTCCAGCATCGACAAGTGCATCGGTACACCTACAACCCTCCCAATCCGAGTTTTCGAAAAAAGATGCTGGATCACATTCTGTTTGCAGAGAGATACAGAGGATGTCTGACGAATGTGAGGACCAGAAGAGGCAAAACCACAATTACCGATCATGAACTGGTCATTGCGGAAGTATCTATGAAACTTTTGTCTAAAAAGCCATGTTTCACGCCCAGAATCAGTTGTGCAAAGCTGCAAGATGAAACAACGCGTGACTTATTCACGCAGGAGGTCAAGTTACATCTTGATAAGAGCGGCGATTTCGAGAATACAGAGCAGTCTTGGGACAATTTTCGAAAAGCCCTGAACCAAGCAGCAGTTAAATGCCTCCTTCCGGACAAGCGAGTGAACAAACCTTGGATTTCTCCAGATTCTCTGGAACTTATCCGGAAACGAGCTGATCTACAGTTGAAGAAACACAGCAGCGCGCTGGCGTTGTTAGAGTTCACAAACTGCTGTAAGGAAGTCAGAAAAGCTCTACGTGCAGACAAACGGGCATGGCTTGAACGCAAAGGCCAAGAAGTGCAGAGCTTTGCGGACAGAGGCAACTTGAAGGAGGTTTTTGGGGCATCACAGCAGATTTGCCGAAACTGGAGTCCCCAGTTGACCAAATTAGTTTCAAGCACTGGCGTCAACTTACGGACGAAAGAGGAACGACTTGAACGCTGGACGGAACATTTTAGTCAACTCCTGAATCCCTCAACATCCAGTTGCAGTACGAGATTGGATCCCGAAGAAGCAGCTGAAAGCTTGTCGATTGAGCTGAGCCCAATTCGATTTGAAGAAGTGCTTGAAGCTGTCCGCAGGTTGAAGAATGGCAAGGCAAGTGGACCCGATAACATTTCCTGTGAGATGTTGAAAGCACACAAGGGTATTGTCGAGTGGCTCTGGGACATCATAGATAAGTGTTGGTCGACGGAAGTTCTGCCCGATGACTGGAAGGTAGCAGAAATTGTCCCATTATACAAGAGTAAAGGAAAGAGGTCAGAGTGTTCGAACCACCGAGGGATCTCTCTATTGTCAGTACCAGGCAAAGTGTTCGCTTCCGTTATTCTCAATCGATGCAAAGATTCAGTGGATCGCGTCTTAAGGGAAGAGCAGTGCGGCTTCAGAAAAAGCAGAGGATGCGCCGATCAACTCTTTGCCCTGCGTCAAATAATAGAGAAATCAATGGCGTTTCAATTGGATATTAGCTTTTGTTTCATAGACTTTCGAGCGGCATTCGATTCTGTCGATCGTGAGCAGATGTACCAGATAATGAAACACTATGGTCTTCCGCAAAAAGTGATAAACATCATAAGAAACAGCTATGATGAATTCAAATGTCGAGTCAAAGCCGAAGGTGAGAAAGGACGCTTATTTGATGTCAGAACGGGCGTTAGGCAGGGTGATGTGTGGTCCTCAATCCTATTCGGCCTTGTCATCAACTACATTTTGGCTAACTCGGTGCATGGAGGATTAGACATTGGGAGATTGGTGGCTGACTTAGATTTTGCTGATGATGTTGCTCTCGTGGGGGTCTCAGACAGTGAGGTGCAAGAAAACCTACATCGAATCGAGGCCCTTGCGGAAGCCGCTGGTCTGAAGATTAATGTGGCCAAAACAAAGAATATGGGCGTAAAATGCGACAGCCAAAATGTTGTTGCAGTGCCTAGTATCCAACAGAACGTGGAGATACTCACTGGAACACATAAAGGCAAACTAGAACTCCTGGAAGAGACATCTAGCCAGTCACGACTAACCATCAGCACGGAGGTGCTGCTTGGAACGAAAAAGAAAGCGGGCTGGTTCGAAATACAAGATGGCCGGAAGCTAAGATTGAAAAGCTTAGCGGA
>NC_134468.1:9595903-9625600 GCF_964194025.1 Convolutriloba macropyga
TTGAGCATAGTGGGAGCATCCGATAGTCTTGAAGAAGACCTAGGTCCAATTCGGTTTGATGAGGTTCTAAATGCCGTGCGTAAACTGAAAAACGGTAAAGCAAGTGGACCAGACAATATTTCTGCCGAAATGCTAAAGTCGCATATTGGAATCGCTGAATGGCTTTGGGACATTGTCAACAAGTGCTGGACTGAAGAAAATCTTCCACAAGACTGGAAGTTAGCAGAAGTTGTCCCGCTATACAAAAACAAAGGAAAAAGATCTGAGTGTGGGAACTATCGCGGAATTTTACTACTCTCGGTTCCTGGAAAAGTTTTTGCATCAATCATCCTGAATAGATGCAAAGATGCGATTGATCATGTGCTAAGAGAAGAACAATGCGGATTCCGAAAGAGTAGGGGCTGCACTGACCAATTGTTTGCGTTGAGGCATATACTAGAGAAATGCATGGCCTTCCAATTGGACGTCAGTTTTTGTTTCATTGACTTCCGCGCTGCATTCGATTCAGTGGACCGCGAGATGATGTACAAGATAGTGAAACATTACGGGCTCCCACAAAAAGTTAGGAATGTCATCCGCAACAGTTACGGAGGCTTCAAGTGCTGCGTCAAGACAGAGGGCGAGAAGGGCCAGATGTTCGACGTAAAAACTGGTGTTCGCCAGGGTGATGTATGGTCGCCTATTCTCTTTGGCCTTGTGATAAACTATGTGTTGGCTAATTCAGTTCAAGGAGGAATCGACATTGGACGCTGTGTTGCTGATCTTGACTTCGCCGATGATGTTGCCCTATTGGGCGTCTCTGATTCCGAAGTTCAAGCAAATCTACATAGAATTGAATCTTTAGCCAAGGCTGTTGGCTTAATGATCAATGTTGGGAAGACAAAGAATATGGGTGTTAAATGCGAAAAACCCGGAGCCAGTGTACCCATTGCTCAAAGGAACGTGGAAGTTCTTACAGGAAACCGCAAAGGCCGTTTTGGGACTCTCATTGTGGCCAAAAACCAATCCCAAAAGATCATCTGCGGTCTCTGATGACGATAGTTGTGTATGTTCAGGTTGTAAACGTCGCTTCGACACTGCAAGAGGCTGCAAAGTGCATGAAGCCAGATTCTGCAAGTCTAAGAATTCGAAGAGGGTCGAAGACAGCGCGTCAAAGTTTGTTGGGCTAGAGAAAGGCCTCACTTGTCTGAAGTGCACTAGGAAATTCGCAACTGTGAAAGGCCGACGAATTCACGAGTCACGATACTGCGGCAGAGAAAAGGCTGGAAGATCTCGCATTTTCTCCTGCAATGTCCACGATCGAGACGGAGTGAAGTTCGAAAATGTAGAAGCTTTCAAGTATCTCGGTTCTTTCGTGAGCTTGCAACATGGTGACCTAAAGGAAATCAGTGTCAATCTGGCGGAAGGGAGACAGCGATTTGCGAGCTTTCAGAAGCTTTGGAAGAGCAAACAAATTAGTATTCCCCTCAAATGCAAGTTATACAGAGCTCTCGTGTTATCAGTGGTCTTATATAGCTCTGAAACGTGGACCATGAATAAATCAACGCAACGGAAACTTGAGAGCTTTCACAACAGTTGTCTGCGAAGGATACTATAATTTTCATATCTGGAGAGGGTGACAAATGAAGAAGTACTGGCTAGATCACGTATGTCGACACTTTCTGCAATGATCATGATTAAACGGTTGAAATGGTTTGGCCATATCCTGAGGATGAATGACGATCGTCTAGCGCTCCGAGTCTTCACCTGGGAGCCGACAGAAAAATATCGATATGCTAAACGAGCTCCAGGGGGTCAACGCAAGACGTGGATGGATCAACTTGAAGAAGATTGCTCAAGGAACAACATGAGCTACATCACCTTACGACAGAAAGCGAAAAGAGAGTCTAAATCCCGCTTCAACAGTTTTGTCGAACAGCATTTCCTGGATTAAATAAACCCAGATAAGCTCAAACTTATATGCATTCTATTAACTTGATTGTACCTATTGTCATTGTTCCTTTATTTCTTTATGGAATTTAAGTGTTCAAACAGTAGTAGTAGTAGTAGTAGTAGTAGTAGTAGTAGTAGTAGTAGTAGTAGTAGTAGTAGTAGTAGTAGTAGTAGTAGTAGTAGTAGTAGTAGTAGTAGTAGTAGTAGTAGTAGTAGTATTAGTAGTAGTAGTAGTAGTAGTAGTAGTAGTAGTAGTAGTAGTAGTAGTAGTAGTAGTAGTAGTAGTAGTAGTAGTAGTAGTAGTAGTAGTAGTAGTTGTAGTAGTAGTAGTAGTAGTAGTAGTAGTAGTAGTAGTAGTAGTAGTAGTAGTAGTAGTAGTTGTAGTAGTAGTAGTAGTAGTAGTAGTAGTAGTTGGTAGTAGTTATAGTGGTAGTAGTAGTAGTAGTAGTAGTAGTAGTAGTAGTAGTAGTAGTAGTAGTAGTAGTAGTAGTAGTAGTAGTAGTAGTAGTAGTAGTAGTAGTAGTAGAAGTAGTAGTAGTAGTAGTAGTAGTAGTAGTAGTAGTAGTAGTAGTAGTAGTAGTAGTAGTAGTAGTAGTAGTAGTTAGTAGTAGTAGTAGTAGTATTGTTAGTGGTAAGGAAGACTTCTGGAACTCAATCATGGCAGGTCCACACACTTCCTGATCATCTAGATGAGCTTCAAGTGTATTTACGTTACAGTTAGTACGTAAACAACAACTTCATCACGTGCGGGGTCGTTCTCTCAAAATTTCTTGCTTAGGAATTGTGAATGGGTGTTACTAATTCGTTGCGTTTTTTTGACCTATTCTTCAAATTCGATAACATCATGTGTACCATGTCTTCTTCGTTTGTTTGTGTTGTACTTGGTGAAATGGTTTCCGTCTAGATTGTAACCTTCCTGGGCAAAATTTCAATAGAATGGGAAACCTTTTCCTTTAATTTTTCTATTTAAATTAAGTCGCTTTTTTTGGGATAGCATACTTCGCTTGCATATGATACAATGGGTACAAAATAGCCAATGTAGGTGTTTATTTTGTTAGGAACAAAGGTGTTACTTGCAATTTTTCAGAGAGCTCGCTTTGCGTTCGAGAAACTTTGATGTGCTATGCGAGATTCTCCGCAATTAATACACCAATAAATTTTTGAATATTTACTGGTTCAGCAACATGCCCGCACATTTTTTTTACCCTTTCTCTTGTTATATAGAATGCTACATTTGTATTTGTGGAGAGCCATGTGAATTTCCCAGCAACGATTATTCGATTTAATTAAGTCATTTTCATGGAGACTTTCAATGTTACTGATCAGTTTATAATTGCAATCGTAACCATATGTAAGGCTATGATCAATTGATTAGATTATGTCATTTATGTTAACAAACAACAGTAGGTGCGCTGGTACCAAAACTTGATGGATTCAGCTTGTTGCATTCAAAATGCTGGAAAATTTTTGGTTATTTCGGTCCCTTTGTATTTTGATTTGAGCAATAATCTGCGATAATTTAGCGAAACATTTTATCGTGAGGTACTTTGTCGAAATATTCCAGGAATATTCGGGAGCAAAAAGCTAGTTCTCCGATTAGTTTTTGGTCATTGAAGCAGTGAGTTTTATGAAGGAGGCAAAGTTTTATGAAGAAAGCAAAAACTACTTTTCAGGAAATGAAAACAAAAATTAAGGAATTTGAAAAACTGCGCAACAAAGATCTTAATTTTTTTTTGGTGTATTAAAAGTAAAAAACAAATGTTGTAATTTTAATTTTAACTATAAATAAGTCCAAAAACTAACTGTTACTTTAACTCATTATTGAAATCAGCAATGATATCCAACGCTCTGCCAAATAATCCTGGAGTTAGGAATTTAGCAAGTTTATCATGAGGTACTTTGTCAAAATCTTTCTGAAAATCTAGGTAGAAGCATTTAGTTCTTCGAGTTAGTTTTTGGTCATTGAAGCATTGGGTTTTATGAAGGAAGCAAAGAAACAATAGTTGATCATTCTTGTCGGAAAGCGAAAAGTGAACTTTGAAATGGGAAATTGATTATAGCATATTTTTTCCATAAATTTTCCATTTATTTTCTGCCAATCGACATTATAAAGAGCAAATGTTGTCCGTTTATCGGTCGCTATTTTATCAATAACAAAAAAAATTGTTTGAAGCCTGTAGTGATCTGATTTTTTTACGCTTACCTATTTTGTATTGGTCAGCTAAACATTTTTCAACGGTGATCTCTATCGAGAATTACGTCTAATTGTTTGTTATCACCAATTTTCTCTCTGAAATTAAATAGCTTTTGGAAGTTATAAAAAGTGAGCTGATTTAGTTAAATGTTTTCATAGTCAGCATCGGAACGTTTTCCAGTTACTTTTTTCAACGGTGCTGTCTATCGAGAATTACGTCTAGTTGTTTGTTATCACCAATTTTCTCTCTGAAATTAAATAGCTGTTGGAAGTTATAAAAAGTGAGCTGATTTAGTTAAATGTTTTCATAGTCAGCGCCGGTCTGCAACGTTTTCCAGTTGCTTATAAATTTAGTCTTACAGTTCAATAGGGTTGTCTTACCTTCCAGTAAGTTTTGATGTTTTGAAAATTCATTTAGCAGTGATGGAATGTTTCACGACACCATCTGTAATCGCTGATTTTTCGTTGATTATTAACAATTGCATTTATAATTGAGGAGCTATTTAAGGATACCTTAATTATAGCAGTGTTCAACAAATTGAGGCTGAGCGAGGTTTTGTTTGCATTTCGGTTCCCGTGACAACAATTGGAACGCCTCCACGCTTAGTTTTGCTGCTGTCAGAGATTTTGTCTCGCCGAACGATTTCTTAGTTCCTAAAAACAGAGCTTCATTATTGCATCAGTAAGCCACATTTCAGTTAGGCAAATACTTTAATAGTTTTTACCTATGACAGAATTTGCAGTGCAGCAGCTTCGCAATAATTCCATAATACTTCGGACACTAAAAGTTTTATTTATGATTTCAACTTTTTCATGCTTTTTATCCAATCCTCTCAGTGGTCAACCCAGACATTGTTATTTTTACTGATGATCATAAGGTTTTGTATGTTGATTTAATTCCTGTTGAACTTACCCTCATGGAGGAATTCAAGTCTGCATTGTAGCAGTTTATTCCCAATTTTGTATTCTTGTGCGACAGAACAACATATAGAGGTTAACAACATACATTTACCCAGCTGTTGATGAGTTTTTTAGGGTCGGTCTCTAACTGTTTTCTTTACAGGAAACAAGTGTCCGAGAGCCGTTAATCTGAGTATTGATATTTAGATTGAAAATCATTGCATTTATTTCTCATCTATCTGACTCCGCTATTTGCGTTGGGTCTTGCTTTTTGCATTTTTCGACTCTTCTGATTATTACGCCGTTTTCATCAGGTAATCGTTTTTTATAGACCCACTTTTTTTTAACTGATTGAGCTCTGGACCTTCGTGTTTGTACAGGTGATGTCTCAAACTTTTCAACAATCTTTCACTCTATCGTTCGGGTCACCACACTTGCGAGAAGTTTTTGGCGGTCAGTTTTGATTTTATTTCTTTGATGATTATTCACTGCATCAAACACAATATCTATTTTTTATAAGAGACAAAATGATTGCAAAGAAAAAATGTTAGCTTATTACACTTGTTTTGCAGTTATGACCTCGTCGCTCATTTTGGTGCATAGTCTTTTCACAAGATATGCACCTAAAGACAGCTTGGTTTTTGTTTAAATTATAAACGCATGTTTCACATTTGATTGTGAGCACTTTTGATCGCTCCTTCTGTGTTTTCTCAGAAGAAGGGATCACCATTTACAGTAGACTTTACCCTGCAACTTAGACAAGTGGCACTTTCGGGCACTAATCTAAATAAAAATTTAGAATACCAATAGTATTGCTAGTGTTAGACTGTTCTCCGCTAGAGCGCATATAGGCACTTTCGGATCACTGCCTGAAACTTCCGCACTTGCACGATACTGCACGTGGGCGCACATAGGCCTTAAGTGCTCTGGATGGCAGCTGCTGTCTGTTTTAACAGAGAAACGCTCGCATAAAATTTTGTTATTCACATGTTTTCAATTAGCTGAGACCGTGCTTGTTTTGGTGCACCCCGTCGTCGTCGTCGTCGTCGTCGTCGTCGTCGTCGCAAAAATTGCTATATCTTTTTGCGATGTTCCACGGTGTTAACGCTTTGCGTTGTGTCTCAGCCATTGGAATTCGTTTGCAAATTTGTCGAGTTCCCCAGCAACGTCGAATGGCTTGTTTATCAAAAATAGGTTGTTTATCAAAAAAATAAAGTCACAACCGACGAATTATACAATTGTGTGATATTTACTTTATTGAGGAATGTAATGAGACGCGTGTAGTATTCTTGCTCAGCTGAGGGATAAGATATCAAATTTTAAAGACTTAAGCGAGTCCGATATTTCGTTTGCGAGTCCGATATTAATAAATTCTTTTGAAGCGATGGTTTCATTGTGTGGAATATCATAGGCTTTCACCCGTCCGAATTAGCAACGGATGGGACATGAAAATTAAAGAATTGGTCCTGTATAACAAAATGAATAACACAAGGAAAGTTGGTACTTGTTCTTAGCTACAATTGACTCAAAATCACGGGATTTGAAAAGAAGATTGGGATTCCATTTGAAAAGTCTATCATAAAAGATAGAAAACATCTATCGTGATATGTTCAAAGATGTGCAAAATCGAAATCACAGCTGAGAAAAGTAGTTACATCTATGAAACGCGACAATTACCGTCTTCAGATAACAGAGTGTAAAAAAATTGCCATGACTGTTTTTGATGACAAACCTTTTTATCTAAACGATAGGTCAAAACAGAAGAGGCATCTGAAACGATATATTGATTTTTAAAAAAATGAAAGCATCGGAGATTGAGCTGAGCATTTGTATAGTCAGATCGAAAAAATATCCTATTCTTCATCTGATAATGTCTTCTGGCAAATTTCACAAAATGACATTCGCGACGAAAACATAATACAAAAAAATTGATTTCGAAGCAGAGGAAGAACTGCTTGCAAAGCGACAACGCTTCTCCAAAAAGCGCCAAAAAACTCTAATACAGGATAGCTGACCAACTACAACCCTATTGGGAGTTCCAAGAATTATTAAAAAGAATTATTATAGAACTACCGGCGATTACTCCGCACAGCAATTGATTTTGGCGAAGCCAGCTCCGATAGAGGAGTAGAGTGGTTTTTTCAAACCGTGGTTTTCCTGAAAATTCAAGAACTCCTGACAACACGAAAACATTCGCCTCCACAGACCCAGACAGAGAAGCAGTGTTGAACTAGTTCATTGTTAAAATTTAGCAATGACTTGAAATAAAATTTGTATGTTTTGATTTTCGTTAGGTGTTTGATGTGAATAATTTTTTTTCCTCAACGTGGATTTCTTATTTCATTTTTTCTTCTTTCGTGTTTACTCTTTCGATTTTACTAACGATGCAAAACAGGGTTTTTCTATTTTTCTATTAATAAAAAATGTATGTTCGTTTTGGTTTTCGTTTCTTTTGATTAACGAAATATTCTTACAGATTTTTCATCTGCGGAGTTTGACTAATTCTTCTCATTAAACATTGAATGAAGTAAACACCTTGATCCTGCCTGCTTTCTTTAAAAAGGAGTTAAGATAAGTCTTTAAAACATCCAGGCAACAATACCCGCATATAGGGAATATTTACCAAGACATTCTCATCCATGCCGAAAAGCATACAAATTTGGGAAACAATCGAAAAACACTAATGTTGTACACAATTCTCACTAGTGATTCAAAAGTACCCCTCGAAGATTATTTACTTAATGAAAAATCCAATTGCCTGACTTTTTGCTATCACTCAAAATTGAAATGAACGAAGATTTACATAAAAACCTACGAATTTGGTGCTCCTTTTTTATATAATCCAAATAATTTGGATTTTACGACCTGTTCACACTTTTTCTGGTTATCCATGTCTATTAGAGATCAATGTTTTATTTATTCTTGCCGATTTAGTGAAGATATTCAAAAAACTAGGTCTGATGCTTGTTTTTTTTTTCCAAATACCATTAAACTAAAAATTTTATCTTTTTCTACAGAATTTCACTCGCGGCAATTTGACTGCAGTTTTCAGAGCTTCTTCTGTTGAGTGCTCATAATAAGATACATATATAACCTGATGGCGGCTATTGGTAATTAATTGAACTCATCAATGGGCAATTACACTTACATGGGAAATTACAATTACAGGTGTTTCTCGTGCTTTTGTTCACTTTTGGCTGTTTTGACATTTATTCGCATTAAGGACATGTATTCAGGTTCCTAGTAGAAATTCAACCGGGATTTGTTTTTTTTATTTAACGTTTTTGATTTTTTTTACATTGGCGCTGAAGGTTTTCAGGAAAAACTGTCCAGTTTTTCCGTTTCAATAGTTTTTGTTGGTATTTTGTTGTTATTTCCCCATAACTATATTCAGAGTGTAATTGATTATAAACTTTTTTATCTAAATGCTAGTTTCCAATTGAATGCGTTTGGATATTTTAATTTTGGTCAAATGAGAAAATGTATTTAAAAAAAACAAAAAATGTGTCTAAAAAGAATGTTCATGAGCGTAATTGATTATAAACTTTATTATCTAAATGCTAGCTTCCAATAGTATGCGTTTGGATATTTTAAATTTGGTCAAAATAGAAAATTTATCTAAAAAGCTCTGAAGCGCCCTATTGATTTCATCAAAAACATCGAAAAATTAAATGACAACTGGATAGTCAGATGGAAATAGGTAATTTTTTATTCTCCATCAGGTTATGTCTTTGTTAGACTTCTCAAATTCAGGCTAAGGCTGAAGACATAACTGATTTCGAACTACAAGACGAACCACCTACAACATGACAATGCGGGTTGCTATTTCTTTTGCCCCGTTCCACGGTATAACAAATTCAAGTAGCGTCTCAACCATCGGAATGCGGTTGCAAACATGTCGAGTTCTTCAGCAACGTTGAATGGCTGTTTTATAGTAAATTGGTCATTGAAAACAAATAGTTACAACCAATGTATAAAAAAAATTGTATGGCCTTTACTTTATTGAGGAATGTAATGAGACGCGTTTAGTATCCGTGCCTAGAAAAAAAATAAGATATCCAGTTCTGCGAAGGTCTATCATAACAATTAGGATACATCTATCGTGATATGTCAAAAGATGTGAAAATTGAAATACATGCTGAAAAAACTAGTTACATCTATAAAAAGCGACAAAAAACGTTCTCACATAACAGAGTGAAAGAAAATTGCCATGAGCGTTTTTGTTGATAAGCCGTATTTTCTAAATGATGGTATTCATTCGTATGTGTATCATTACAAAATAGCTCAAAGGGGAAGAGGCATCTGAAACGATAAATTGATTTAAACAACGTGAAAGCATTGGAGATTGAACTGATTAATTGGAGAGTCAGATGGAAGGAACTTCCTATTCTGCCCATGACGATGTCTTGTGGCAGATTTCACAACATGACTTTGATAATGAAGACTTAAAAGACAGAATTGATTTCGAAGCAGAGGAGGAGCTGCCTTCAAAGCGACAACGCTTGTCCAGAAAGTGCTTTTGAAGCGCAAAAACTTATTGTGAGTTGCAAGAAGTTTTGACGAGGAAATAGAATTACCTCCGATTACTCCGCACAGGAATCTATTTTGGCTAAGACAACTCCGATAGAGGAGTACAGTGGTTTTTTTCCGTTCATGCTTTTCCAGAAAAGTCAAGAGTTTCTGACAACACAAAATTATTCGTCATCATAGACGTGGACGGAGAAGTTTTGTTAAGCTTATTCATTGTTGAAAATAAGCAAGAACTTAAAACAAAAAATTGTATCTTTAGATTTTCACTAGGTGTCCGATGTGATTTTTTTTCTTCTTAACGTGGCTTTCTTATTTCGTTTTTTTTTCGATTTTCTTATTAACTCTTTCATTTTTTCTAATGAAACAAAATACTGGTTCCGAGTTGTCCATTAATATAAAAATTTTTGGTGGTTTTGGTTTTCGTTTCTTTTGATTAACGAAATATTCTCACAGATTTTTCATCAGCGGAGTTTGACTAATTCTTGCCATTAAACAATAAGGATATAAGCCCCTTGTATCCGCCTTCTTTCTTTAACAAAGAGTTAAGATAATTCTTTTAAACATCCAGGCAACAATACCCGCATATAGGGAATATTTGCCAAGAAATTCTCATCCATGCCCAAAAGAATACAAATTTGGGAAACAATCTAAAAACACTAAAGTTGTACACAATTCTCACTATTGAGTTGAACGCACCTCTCAAAGATTATTTACTTAATGAAAAATCCAAGTGCCTTGCTATCACTCAAAATTGAAATGGACAAACATTTACAAAAAAACCTATGAATTTGGAGCTCCTTTTTTATATAATCCAAAGTATTTGGATTTTACGATCTGTTCACACTTTTTCTGATTTTTCATGTCTATTAGAGATTAGTGTTTAATTTATTCTTGCTGATTTAGTGAAGATATTCAAAAAGTTGGGTCTGAATCTTGGTTTTTTTTCCAACTACCATTAAACTGAAAATTTTTATCTTTTTCATATAGAATTTCCCTCGCGGCAATTTGACTACAGTCTTCAGAGCTTCTTCTGTTGAGTGCTCATTGTAAGATACATAAGTGCTCCAATGGCGGCTATTGGTAATTAATTGAACTCATCAAGGGGCACTTACAACTACATGGGAAATTACCCCTACAGGAGTGTGTCGTGTTTTTGTTCACATTTTGCTGTTTTGACATTCATTCGCATAAGAGATATGTCTTCTAGGTTCCTAATAGAGAAAGAACCGGGGATCTTTTTATTTCCAGTTTACGGCTATTGATGTTTTTGTCTTTGGAACTGTTAGTTTTCAAGAATTTTGGTCTAATTTTTCAGTTTGATAGTTCTTGTTGGTATTTTGTGGTTAATTCTGAATAACTATATTGATTTCAACGAACGTTCATGAGCGTAATTGTTAATAAACTCTATTATCTAAATGTGTTCAGTTGTATGCATACGGTCATTAAAAATATGCTCAAAACAGCAAGGCCATCTGAGAAAAAAACACTGAAGCGCCATATCGGTTTCAACTAAAGTGAAACCATCGAATATTTAATTGATCATTTGGATAATCAGATGGAAGAAAATTCCCACTCTCCATCAGATTATATCTACTTTAAGCTTTCTCAAAATGAGGCCGAGGAACAAGATATAGCTGATTTCAAAGCAAAATAGGAAACGCGTTCAACATGACAAGGCCTCTAGAAAGCGCTGAATTTTGAAGAAGCTGCTCAACTCCACCCCGGTTAGGAGTCTCAAAGAGTGTCAACGAGAAATAAAATATGCCACTGCTTGGCGCAGTTGATTTTTGAGACAATTTCAGCTCTAATACGGGATAAAAGCCCAACGCCATACTTGTTGAAAGTCCGAGGAAGTATCTACTAGGAGGCAAAGTGATCTGCAACCACTTTTCGCAGGAGCTTCTTTGACACTGTCACCTATTATAGAGGACAGCTGCCTAACTCCACCCCAGTTGGGAGTTCAAAAAGTATCAACAAGGAGACAAAATGTCCTGCAAATACTTAAAGCAGGAGCTTAATTTGAAATTGTCAGATCAAGGGATATCTGCCCCATTCCACACTGTTTGGGAGTCTCATGAAGTATTAACTAGGTGGTAAAACTACTTGCGACGGGTTTCTTTTCAGATGTCCAAATAAAACAAAAAGTTCTTGAGGAGCAGTTTCAAACGGGTCACAGTTAAAATTTAGCAATTCCGCATAACAAAATGTTGTATCTTCAGTTTTTTAAGATTTTCTATGTAGATATTTTTCCCTAAATTTACCTATTTTTTTCCTTTTTTTTCTTTTTTTGTTCTTGCATTTTAAACAAAGTAACACTTCCCAGTTGTCTAATAAAAAAATATATGGCCGTTTCCGTTTCCTCTGATTGTCGAAATAACCTCAAGAAATTTCTTCAGCGGAGTTTGACTAATTCTCTCCATTAAAAAATGAAGGAAATCAACACCTCGTATCTTTCTATTTTCTTTAAAATGAAGTTCAGGTAAATTTTTCGAGCATTCAGGCAACAATGCTAACATATATGGAATAATTTTCAAGACTTTTTCATCCGTGTCCACGTGCAGACATGTTTGGGCGAAACAAGCCAAGAACGGGCTATGTTGTACACACCTCTTACTATTGATTCTAACGCACCTCTCGAAGATTGTTTCTTCGACGAACATGCAAATTGTTTGACTTTCTGCTATAAATCAATACTAAATGGGATGAAAATTTTCTTCAAAACTAAGAATTTGGTTTTTAATGGTCATTTTATGCAGTCCAAATTTTTATAGTTTACTTCTTTGCTGCTTTCTTTTAAAATCTGTTCTCACATTGGCAGATTTTGCTTGTCAACTAGAAGTCAATGAATTTTCTCTTTTTACGCTGATGTAGTAGAGATATCAAAAACGGAAATATGTTTGAAGCTGGATTTTTTTCCAACAGCCGTCAAAGTGGCTTGTAAAATTAATATTTCAACAAATTTTATGGTTTTCAGTGCAAACTTCACCAGCTGCGGCAGTTTAACTGCTGTTTTTAGAGCTTATTCACTCAAGTGCTCATAATAAAGTACATATGTGTTTTATTGGTGGCTATTGGTAAAAGTTTGGGCAGTTGCAGGCTTTGCGACTTTCACCTTTTTCGTTATCATAAAAATAGGAAAATATTTGAATCTCGCCACATTCTTTTAAATTTTTTCAAACACTATCTCTTAGTGTCATTAATGTCAGGTCATATTGGCCGCTAATTAGACATAAAAGAACCAAATTATTGTTTTGAACCCATAGATGAGTGTTTTAAACACTTTGACACCATTGGTTCTCAAAATTTGTCAGTAATCATTTTAAGGAAATGTCTCTTAGGTCCCTATTAGAGAATAAACCGGCCAATTTATTTTTTTTTTACCTTGGCACGATATGTTTTCGAGAAAGGTGGTATTTTCCTTCTGTTTCGCGTGATCTTTTTGTTATTTGGTTGTCTCATCCCTTTTATTTTCGATGAGAATATCCGGCCTCATCAGTTGTCAGGGATGATAAAATTAAAAGCCTCAGTTGTCTCAGATTATAGATATTGCCTTCAAAGAATTCTACGGTGTTCGTTTTAAAAAATATATTTAGAGAGGAGTAAAAACAATTCTTTAGCTTTCCACGATTTGCTGGATTGCAGTCTTTGCACTTACTCCCGAAGCTGACAGTTGATCTAGGTTGGTAATGAAGATATTTTTTGAAAGATCCTTTTCATTTTTTTGCGATTAACTTTCCGTTGACTTTTTACTGTTCAGCTTTAAAAAAAATGTGCCAGTTCCTTAGGTTTTGCCAAAATTGATGTCTAAATTTTTGTCTAATTGTTGACAATTTTTTTAAACTGCTGATGAGAAAAAAGTGAATGGAATTTGCCATCTGAGCTCAAAGCTTCGTATTATGATTTTGACTCATTTTGTTGTTTTTGATGTGATTTGGTCACTCTTTTTCAAGAAATACAGTTCCCGTTGGAACTGCTTAAATTTTTTCAAGACATCTAAACGTTGATGGTTTGCTGTGATTAATGATTCGGGAAAATAATTTTGTTTTTTGGTCTAATTGACTCCCTATATTTTTTGATTTTTCTCAATTTCAATAGTTTTTGCTCTTTTTGCTTTATGTGACACTGTTCTCACTAGATTCTGTACTCATTCAAAAGATGCACAGGGTCAATGTTTTTGAAATTGAAGTTGTTATTGTTATTGCTTTCATTTATTGAAAAGTTTTTTTATTGTTTCTCAAATCACTCGAACTTGGAAAACGAAATATTTGTTTATTATTTCCATTTTTTTGTTTTTACTTTTATTAGGTTCATGTGTTTCTTTGCCTGTTTTAATTTAATAATTTTATAAAATTTTTGAGTGCAAGTCATTAGTTAATTAAAATTTTGGATTGTATTCAGGACTTGTCCTGCTATGTATTTTCTTGCAGAATTTTTCACATATTTTTCCATGACTTTGGCCTTTCAAAAAGGGAGAAGTAGGTAAGAAGGCTCAGTCGGCATAAAATTTTAATAGGAGCCAAGGACTGGCTTTAGTAGTCATTCAATCGCTTAGAATCGCGACTTATTTCAGAATTGATAAATGTCTTCAGCAAGACATTATTTTTTTCATGACCAATGTTAGAGCTATATGTTATTTTACTGCCAAGATAGACAGGCAAACGAATTGTCAGTTGTTAAACGTCTGGGGCTGATAATGATGTTACTGTAGGACTTCAAGTGGCAATGGAATTGTTTTCAACTTTTTACTATTAAAATTTTCAGCACACATTTTGTGAAAATTATTTTTTTTCGAAACTTTGACAATTATTATCACGTTTCCTTTTATCGATGATAATTGGCCAGTGAAACTTTTTACGCTTGAAATTAAATACTGAATATTTTTCCGAGACAATAAAAGTTTTTCTAAGATTACAATGTTAAAGTTTTTTTGAGTAATTCCGATACAAATTGCAAAAAAATTTAAAGTTTTTGAAATTTCTGTTGGCCTTTTTTGAGTTTTTGGTCCTTAAGGGCCAATCAAACTTTTTCAGGTCTTGAACATGGGTTACTGGCCCAAATTTGAGAGGCAAACAATGGGTTTGAAAACATGAATTTTGCAAAACTTAAATGCTTTCTTTAAAATTTGCACTCGTTTTATTTTTTAATATTCGTCGTATTTCTCGTTTTTTATCAAGGATTGTGGGTGGTATTATGATAGGATTTCAGAGAACTCTGGCAATAATCAGATTCTTTTTATTTTGTTTGCAATTTTACTTTGAGAAATTATTTAAAAAATATTGTTGTATTCTGATTTCCTGTGGTTTGAAACTGATCATACTGAGACTTTCTTTTGTTGAAATTCGAATACACCAACCAATTTTTTTTGTCTAAGTCGTCGAAATGGAACATTTTTTTTAAAATTTTTAAACTAAACATATCAAACATTCCTTGTGCTTAAAGACCGAACAAACCGAGTGTTCTTTACAATCAAAACCGAACTGAGCAATAATACTGATGAAAAGAATAAGGACTTCACTTTTGTCGAGCCGAAACCGAAAAGACCGCACGTTTTCTTACTTTTGACAACGATGACTACTGGACTAGGGAAAACTTGTAAATTCACATCAAATTGGGCTTCTAATGATTCCCTGTCAACTAAGTTTGTCTTGCATTTTTTTGTGATTTGATTCAAACAAACTATAAGTAGAGCCGGAATCAGAAGGAAAACATTTTTTTAGTTTTTAGTTTAATGGCTATTTAGAGGACAATCAGATCAATTGTGACGTGGTTCGCTAATTCTAATACGTTGCAAATAGAGAAATTCTATTAATTTTTTCTATTGATTCTTGTGGTATATAGAAGATAGTCTTTCTTGAATACTGGAGCTTCATCAAAACTGATTAGCTGCTCAGACGCAATTTTTAAATTCTTGAAGTAATTTATGATTAAGTGAGAAGCAAAATATCAAATCAATAATTTTGATTATCCAAGATCCATCTACAAACATTATAACAAAAAGTTTTGTGTTTTCTAACGCAGCGAAGCAGTAAAACCTAAACTTTCTGTGCATAAATTCGGGATTGTCATACCAAATTCCGACAATAAAAAAACTAGGTTTCATCCCAATTAATGGCAACTTTTTGTCTAAAAAATATACTCAAAGTTTTCGTTTCTTAAATGGTTGAGCGAATTTTTTTTTATGATTGCTGTATTTTCGGATCAGTCTTCGGGGTAATTTTGTAATCTTTATGCGGTTCTGAAAACTGCTGATTTTTTTAGGTATATAACATCAAAAGCAATCATTATACTTTTTGCTTCTTTACCGAGCAGCCATATTATAAACTTATTGTCAACTTTGAGATGGAAGCTTTGAAAAAATCCCGTTTCTCAATCATCTTCAGTATCTAAAAGTGTGTTATCGGAAATTAAAAGCAGACTTAACAATTGATTTTCGCGAAGAAAACTACAAAACATTGATTTGCGATACGTGAACATTGTGCGCTCCCATCAACACTTTCCATTTGAAGGTTTTTGCGCAATTGCGTTGTTTCTGATACATACTTTTGAAAACTACACTTGTTTCTAAAAGTTTTGAAAAATTGATTTGAGACAATAATCGCGTCTCATATAACAAAATTGATAAGGAAAAAATCCATCGTGAGATCTCGTTTTTCTCCTGAAGTTTGAATGAGATAACACGAGTGATTTTTTAGTAACCTAATGCTGTACAATATATAATGAACTAATGGCTACGAGCAATTCAGCTGAAACTTAAATCATATCAAGTTAGTCCAAATTGCAATCGAAAATGATTCCTTGGCTTCTTCAATGCTTTTAACATTAATTTCGTGCCACTATTCCCTTTTTCTAATTAATTGGCCCCTGCAAAATAATTGCTTCAGATAATCTGCTTAGGCCAAATTTTTCAATTTTCCAACTCCCCGAGCGCACTATTTTTGTCTGAACAATGGTTTGGAAATTGTCTGATCAGAGGTCACTTCAGCATGGGACGGTCTAAACAGAGGCAGTTTCAAGTGCACTCTATTCAGATCAGAGGCCGATTCGAGCCAACACTAGTCTGATCAGATGCCAAGTCGAGTTTGTTCAAGTTTTTGTTTGTTTTTTTTTTCTGACAGATGTTGTTATTGCTAAGAGTCACCAATACAACGCATTCTAATCAGAACCCCATGGAGTCTGATAGGGTTGATCAGAATCAAGGGGTCCAGCTGATAGCAACTACCGGTCCCCTCATGAAATGATTTAAAATAAATGTCTATTAAAACGTTTTTACGCAAAGCTGTCTGGGTTCACCTATTCAATTTAAAACATGATTTTTAATAAATTTTTTGGCACTTGCGGTTTATTTTAATAAGCAACACTTTCAGAATTGCTTTTCCGTTAGTTGAAAATATGATTGAAAATATCAGTTTTTGTGAAATAAACATATTTTAGCGATATTGAGAGATTTTTTTCATGTTCAAAATCATTCTCTGATCAGATTATTTTGAAAGCCCTAAATTCGAATAAAAAACAACTTCCAGCGCACTTTATTCGGATTAGAGGCAGTTTCAAGCGCACTTTAGTCTGATCATTGGCAATTTCGAGCGCATTTCAGTCTGATCAGAGGCGATTTAAATAACATTCAGTCTGATTAGAGGCGATTTAAATAACACTTCAGTCTGATCAGAGGCCCATTCAACCTCACAAAATTTTGATCAAAAGAGGTTTACGAGCGCTTGTTAAGCGCAGAGAGAGCTTCGAGCGCACATTAGTCCAATCGGAGGAAAATTAATTCTGGGTCTGTCTGATAAGAGGTCGCTTTTGTCTGGGACGGTCTGATCAGAGACCATTTTGGACTGAACCTCAACCTAGGAAACGTAATCAATCTAAAATTTGCCTCTGCTTTGTTTGCATTTCCTGATGTTTCTTGAGGAACTCCGTGATTCAAGGATAAACAATCGGAAAGAGCATTTCTTAGTTTGTTGTGAGCTAGAAAATGTTGAGGAATATATTTTTTTCTATGTTAACCCGGGCTGAGGAATTTAGCCAAAACTAAGTAAGATCAACAGTAACTAACGCTGAGAAATCGGAAAACTCACCACAATTTGTTCATAGGAACTTGCGTTGAATGAGATAAATGTATGAATGCGCTTAATTTCAACGCTTTCAACGCAAATTTTTGTAAATAACTAACGACGATTTTTCCGACCTATCGACGCTAGTTATCGCTCTTCTGACATAATTTTGCGTTGAATTTATTAATGAGCTTTCTAAAAGTCAGCGCGTAGACTTCTGGGTATGGGACTTGAACAACTGACTTTTTGCTTACTTGTCTCATCGTCTATCACTGTGCCACAGATCCTTAATTAGTTTAAGAACTTCACTATTGATAAATCGGATTGTAACATAATACGTTTCACATAGCTTCGTCGTTTCTAAGCGTAGATCTTACATAATTTTGCGTTGAATTCAGCGTAGATCTTATATGATCTTTGTTCAACGTTTGCACTACTTTTCGCTGCTTTCAATTCTTTCCAGTTTCACGCAACTGGTTATTGATTTTTTTTTGCATTAACTCCAAAAAACCGTGCCTACCTACCTCATTCCATGACACAACTACCATCTCCCACGTAACCCCCTCCCCCGTTACACCACGACCCCCCCCCCCTCCCCCCCCCCCCCCAACGTACCAGCCCACGTAACACCCCCCCCCCCCCAGCGTACCAACCCCAGGTACCCCCCCCCCAAAGTACCACGACCACCCCACGTACAGCCCCACTTCGTACCTCCCCTCCCCCTAACCTACCCCCTCCCCCCAGTACCCCCCAAGCTACAGCACCATCCCTCGCCCAAACTTACCCCTCAACGTCCTCCCTTTATGAAAGATATACGCTAAATTCAACGCAAAATTTGTAAGATCTACACTAAATGCAACGCAGAGTATTTAAGATTGGCGTTGAGCGCGTTGAATTTAAGTAAGAGCTGCGATCACGCGTTAATCTTACATAAATTCAACGCATTCAACACCAATCTTACGTAATTTTGCGTTTTTAGCGTTGACACCTCAGCTCGGGAAGGTGTTTTCATGTTTTTTTTTCACATTTTTTCACACAGGATTCTTTGGTGTGGCATGGACAGAACTTGAAAATTCAAAACTAATCGTCTGATTATTTATCAGAAACGTTTGTCGGCAATTTGGTTGGACTTTCCTCTTTTATAATCTGCCGACTCTTCTAATTAGTTTCTAAGTAAGAATTTCACTACTGCTCGACTTTTCCTCAGTAAAAGTTATTTTGAGTTCATGGATTTTTCGGGAAAAATCTACAATACCCAGGTTGATGTGTGCGACTCAAGGATATGAGATCAGCTATACTGAAATTCTCTCTGAACAGACCCAATTGAGTCGCGCTCGGTTCGAGCACTGGTGGTACCCAGACTAAAAATTTAATAATTGAAGCAGCAGTAATAATTGGTTTGTGGTATTTTTATAAGAAAATGATATTATCTTCATTTTTTGTTTTTTTTGTGCTCCTTATTGTTTAGCTCAACAAAACAAAACAATACTTGCTCTTTAGTGTAATTTTTAACCCCTCATTGGTCAATGTTCATTAAAGAGCGGTCTCTTCGCGATTAATTAAAGCTTCCATTTCGGGAAACTGGCTATTTTACTGCGGTTGAGTCTTTTGGATCTGATCAGACTATGCACACTCTGGAAAGGCATTTCTGATAAGAACGTACAGACGTTGCAAAGAGAACTCTGTTCAGACTGCCCAGACCCTATTCCATACTCTGATCAGACTATCAGGACCATAGGTAGTGCGCTGATCAGACTGTGCAGACTCTGGATGTGACTCTGATCAGAAAATCGAGACTGCCGATTTTCTGTTGCGCTTTTACGAGTGCGACCGAAGTCGGTCTGCTCAGGTTTGGTTGCTTCCTCAATTTTGTTTGCTTTCTGTTCCCCAGAAAAAGTAACCCTACTCTTAATAGCTTCTCGACACATTAGACAAATTATCACAAAACTTTTACACTTATTCTGGTTGACCAAACAAAAAGAGGCAGAAAAATAAAGGCCGTCTTACAAATTAAACTTCCAAAATTCAGTTTGTCCTGAAGTTATTCATTCGCATCAAAACTGAACACTGGTTCCCGTTTCAAATCATTCAGCTTCTAGGTTAGTGTCGTGCTGCGGGAGTTTAGTTAAGAGTTGATATAAATATTTGAAGTTAAATCGGCGATAAAGTTGAAACGGATCCCATTTTTGTCACCTGTTTGACAGGTCTTTTGATCCTAACGAAACGCCTTTGTAAAGATATGTTTGTTACGTTTTCGAATTAACTTGCACCGCAATTTGCATGTTTCAGTGTGAAGAACCAAGCCGATAAAACTTCCATTTTGTTTGATCAATTACAAACTTTTTTCCATCTTATTAGGCTGCTTTATTTTTCGCTTTCAACTGTACCAAGATTGTACAAGATAATTAGGTCTTTCCCATTATAGCCCCCCCATGAAATTATAGCCCCCAATTATGGTATAATTAACATGATGGGGGGGCTCTAGGTTATCGGACAACTAAGATGGGAGGGGGGGGGGGGGGGGTGGGCTGTAATGGGAAAGACCCGGATAATATTCTTATGCTTCTAGCCGGTCACATTTTTATGTATTTATCGTCCGATGCGAACAAACTTATTCATTATTATCGGAGATGGCAATATCAACAATCCAGCTCAGGTAAAACCTGATTTTCAATACAGATTGCAAAGCTGTTGGGAGATAGAAGTCGGATTTTCAAAGTAACTTTATCAGAGTTACTTAACATTGCCAGATTTTCGATAACAAATAAAGCAGAGGAATATTATACTTCTGCAAAAATCTGAACATTTTTTTTCTGCAAACCATTACGTAATGGTTGAGTGACTCTGCTTGAAGTCACTGAGAACTTCTGACGTTTATAGAGAACCGGGAAGCAGTTCGAGATACTAAGTCAGAATTTCGAAGTGACTTCTGCAGAGTCACGTACCCTTCATTACACAAAACGAACATGTTTTAAAATAATGAAAGTCAACGGAAGTCAACTTCTGGCTAAGTAGCAGCGTCTGGCATTTTAACTTCTGGCACTACATACTTTCGGCATTTTAAATCGTGCGCGTGAGTGTTTTAATTCATCGTTTCCTACGATGAATGAAATTGCGAGAAATGAACACATTCATTTAGTTTGAAACCATAGAAGGCGACATTTCGGTCAACTAATGCAAAAGTTGAAATCATACGCCTCCTGTTAGCTCTTGTTAGAGAAACACAATACTGCATTGCTAATTCGAGTTTTTTCTTAGGTAACTCCCCCTCCCCAAACAGCCCCAATATTGCCATTCGGCCATCACTATTAAAACACACCATTATTGGGCGCAGAAATCAATTAAAGGTAGCTGGCTACATTGCATATAATTGATAGTTTTGTGTATGTGTGTGTGTGTGTGTGTATGTGCGTATGTGTGTGTGTGTGTGTGTGTGTGTGTGTGTGTGTGTGTGTGTGTGTGTGTGTGTGTGTATGTGCGTATGTGTGTGTGTGTGTGTGTGTGTGTGTGTGTGTGTGTGTGTGTGTGTGTGCGTGTGTGTGTGTGTGTATGTGCGTATGTGTGTGTGCTGGCAGAGGGGGTGGGGGCTGTTGATTGGTGTTGAGATGTGGTTCTGGTTGTTATCTGCAATTGAGTGCCATGATGGCGAAAGAGGGTGCAATAAATGGAGTTGGGCAATTTGAGCTGGGCTCTAACATGACTAAGCCAACCCCCCCCCCCCCACCCTCCCTCAGTCCCGCAGAGTGGTAATTGAATTTCCTGATGGAAGTATCAGATGCACATCAATCACAGCCAAACACCATTAGTGCGATACAGAGGAGGCTAACCATATAGGGTTCTCCCTCTCCCTCTTTCTCCTCTTTAATGGTAGTCGATTGAACTTTACCCCCGCAGAGCGCCCTCCCGTCTCTCTCTTTCAAGTTCTAGTGCTACTACCAAGGTAAAGGTTTAGTTCACCCTATTTGTACTTATTATCTGACACTAATGAAGATTTAATTACTTTTAAGTAGAACAGATATTTGGTATTTTTTTTTGTACCTAACCAAGGAGAACGGTGTCAAGATTAGCTACAGTAAGCAGCGACTGTAGAACTCAAGTCTCGGAGCAGATTATCTTTTCATAATAAATTGCCGGAAATATGTACATTTCCTAAAAAAAAAGGTTCAAAACTATGGTTAATTAAAATAAGATCAAAATGCTCAGAAACGGTTATTTCTGTGTAAAAAAATTGACAACATCCGGGCGGTTTACTCAGTTGGGGTAGGTGCCATGAGATAATGATCATATCATGCCCGATCAAACTCAAGTTTAAGCGTTCTTACATAATAAATCATTAAATAATAACTTTTGATAATTTATGTTGCTAACGCTTCTCCGTTATCACTGCTGTATAACCTCAAAAGGCTGCATATACTGCTTCAACAACCAATTTTTAGCATTGAAGAAGTTTTAATCAAAGTTTCTGCTGCCAATACCAAACCAATGTTTTTTTAAATAACTTTGAACTTGAAAATTTGAAATAGAACAGTATTGCTGCATTTACTTTTTTACTAACTGATCACTGATTGAATTCATTCTAATAAAATTTCAAGCTTTAAGATAACGAAGTGCAGATATCTCACAGACAACTATTACGCAATTCATCGTACGCATTGTTCCATTTTGCAGCTAATAAACTTTATTAAAAACATTTCTTAAATTAGGAGACAAAATAACAACATGTTGTTTCTTCGGAAATCGCAGTTTTGTCTTGTAATATCATGAAGTTCGTCGTAATTATAAATTGAAGTTATTTCACCTGAGATTTTATTTGCTGAACCAAATAAAGGTGAGGATTGGTCTTGCAATGATAAAAGATACAAATTAGTCTTTTGCTGATTACCTTTATGAAACTCTTATTTTCTCTGTGATTACCTAAAATAAACATTTATCAAGTAGTTTCATCACACAATATTAAAGATGAACTGAATTCTGCATAAGTTTGAATAATTTGCAGGAATGATGTTTTAGTTTCGGTGACAATGGCAAGAAATTGAATTTTATCAAAATATAATTTAGGTTTATGTTGGGTTATGGACTTTCGCAAGCGGAATAAAAAGCGTTTTTAACTAAGTAAAAAAATTAATTTCTCAAAAATGAGAGAATAACAAAATGATATTTTACAGTAGAATTTTGAGATTTACAGGAGAGATCTGATTATTAGATCAAGATGGTGATTTGAATTTAGGGATGAAAAAGGACTCAAATATCAGCTGTACATATACCCATTATCAGTGTGAAAAAGTCAAGATACAAAACTAATCTTAGCACCGTGATTTATAGTGGGGGTCGCAAAGAATACCCAATATGGTTTGCTTCTGCAAACCAGTCACAAAGGGAACCAAAAATGGAATGCATTTTGCTTGTCTTTCTAATCTGGTAAGTCAAACTTTCTTTCTAATTCTCACTAAGTTTAAGACAATAGTTTGATCGATATTCTAACACCCCCACTCAGACTTGAGCTGATTGCGTAGAGTCTGTTCCCATCAAAACTGCTCTGAATGTTTCCACTTTCGAAACGGGTAAGGACTTTGTGAAGATGTCCGCTGCTATTTTGTCTGTAGGGACGTAATGAATTGAAATAGTCCCGTCCTCCGTCTTGTACCGGATGAAGTGAAACTTTGTTTCGATGTGCTTGCTCCTTTTGTGCATGACTGGGTTTTGGCAGAGTCTGATACAACTTTGGTTGTCTTCTCCAATTGCTATTGGACGTTTCTGTTGGATGATAAAATCCTCTAGAAGTTGTTTCAGGTAGAGTGCTTCCTGAACTGCTGCTGCCATGCCCTGATATTCTGCTTCTGATGAAGAAAGAGCAACTGTGGCCTGCTTCTTGACACCCCAGCTGAGTGCTGCGCTACCTCCGTTGAGCTTGAAGTAATAGCCCGTTGTTGATTTAAAGCACATCCAGTGTTGATTGGTAGGTGCATTCATGTGTCTGGACAGAATGTTGACTGTGAACATGATGTCTGGCCTCGTCTGTTTGGCCAGATACAGAAGTGATCCAACCAAGCTTCTGTAGATCCTCTGGTCCACTTCTTCGTGTCCGTTCTGTGCTGTCTGAAGTTTCAAATTCAAATCAGCTGGAGTTCTGGAGGGTTTGCATTGATCCATTTGAAACCGCTCAAGCATTGCTTCTATGTAGCGTTCTTGGTCGACTGTGACTTTGCCCTCTTCTCGTCTGATTCTTAGACCCAGAAACCAGTGTAGTCTCCCTCTGTCTTCCATGTGAAAGGTTGCTTCTAGTGCCTTCTTGACATCAGAGACCACTGTCATACTTCTTGATGCTACTATGATGTCGTCAACCCAGACCAAGATGAAGGTGTGATCCTCTGCCTCTGATCTTGCGAACAACCAGTGATCGTTCCTGCTTCTGATGAACCCCTGTCTCAGTAGGAAGTTTGCCAGCTCTTTGTACTAGTTGTTATCAGCCTGTTTCAAACCATAAATTGATTTATTTAGTCGACATACTAATTTCTCCCCATCTGATCCGCGTTTCACAAACTCCTGTGGCTGTTCCAGATACACTTCTTCCTCGATTGGTGAGTACAGTAAAGCAGTCTTGACATCAAATTGGTGTATCACATGGCCCTGCTTCGCTGATAGCTGAAGGAGAATCCTGAATGTCTCAGGCTTGCAGGTAGGCGCAAAAGTCTCAAAGTAGTCCAGTCCTTCCACTTGTTTGAAGCCTTTTGCCACATAGCGCGCTTTGTATTTGTCCACTTGACCACTGGGTCCCAATTTCACTTTGTAGACCCATTTGCCCGGTATGACGTCCCTGTCTGTGGGTGGTCTCACTAGGTTCCAAGTCTCGTTGCCTTGGAATGCCTTGACCTCGTCCTTCTTTGCCCGGTGCCACTGGTCCCAATCGTCACCTTGCTTTGCTTCGTAGACTGTTTTGGGTTTCACATAGTCGCCCTCAGTCACAGCAAGATGGGTCCTGACTTCTCCAAAAAATTGCGGAATATTCTTTGCTCGTGTCCCTTGTCTGGGCTCTGCTCTGTCCGCGTGTTCCAGTGCATCTTCATTGAAGCCAACTGTCTCTAACTGTGAGAAGTCTTCTGTGTCACTGTCTTCCAGTGACTCTGAGTCTCTGTGACTCCCTCTTGTTTCAGTAGATCCTTCTTCAAGTGCTGTTTCTCCAACATCCGAGGCCTCTTGTCTCAGTGCTGTTTCTTGAGTATTCACTCTCCCTGCGTCATGCCACTCCTCCTTTATTGCAGTAGATGTGTCCTGTCGTTCTCCGTTGTCATCGTCTTGATGACCATCATCTGGGTGCCAGATTCCCAGTTCCGACCCATCATCTAGTAGGTCAGCCGTTTCTTTGTTGTCAGGGATTGAGCCCACTTCAGGCTCCTTGATGATCACATCTCGAACTGCCATCACCTTGCGTGTGTTGGGTATGTACATCAGGTATCCGTTTTCTCCTTCAGTGTAACCCACAAACTTTCTTTTCAGTGCCTTGGGTTCAAGTTTGCTGACTTCTTTGTCCCTCTTCCTCATGAAGACTGTGCATCCAAAAATAGATAATTTACTAATTGGTAGCTTAGGTTTTATACCTCTCATCAGCTCTGCTGGGCATTTTTCTTCTCCTCGTCTCACAATCAAGTTTTGATCCTTGCTGCGTGAAACAATGCTGCTCGCCACATCATCTTGGGAAGTCCTGAGTCAATGAGCAAACATCTCGCCATCTCCAGCAGTGTCCTGTTGCACCTCTCAGCTTACCCATTCTGTTGTGGCGTCTCTGGTATTGTCTTCTCCTGTAGAATGCCTGCATCTAAGCAGTACGTCTTGAACTGCTCTGAGAGAAACTCCTTCGC
The DNA here is from genome assembly GCF_964194025.1 of Convolutriloba macropyga. Lineage (NCBI taxonomy): Eukaryota > Metazoa > Xenacoelomorpha > Acoela > Convolutidae > Convolutriloba > Convolutriloba macropyga. Next base: position 9,621,370 of record NC_134468.1, read on the forward strand.
ATTGTCTTGCCTCAGCTTCTTGGGCGTCCCCACACTGAGAACAAATTTCTTCAGGCTGGCCAATGCTTCACTCTTTGCCTTCAGCAATTCCACAAACACAAACTTCGTGTACTGGTCTGCAAACACTATGCAGAACCGGAACCCTGACAATGACTCTACTCTGAAAGGTCCCATCACGTCTGTGAACACCCTCTCCAGCTTCTCTTCTGCTTGGGTCTCTGCCACTCTTGGTACTGGAGTCTTTGTGATCTTGGCCAATGCACGCACATTGCATACATCACCGAGTTCCCCCACTGTCTCTGGTGCATTCCTGACCACATCCGCTTGATTTAAATGACCCAATCGTCTGTGCCACTTCCTTGCACTGTCAAGTTTCACGCTGTTGGAACTCATCTTGAATTCTAGAACGCTGCAGGGTGGGTAAAACAAATTATTTTCTTGTGTTAGTTTTACCCGAGTTCCTTTCTGGAGTTTCATGCAGCTGTTTCCTCTCTCGAAAGTGAAGCTATGTCCCCACTCCATGCATCTTGAGACTGATAGGAGGTTTGAAGAATAGTTCGGCACACACAGAACATTTTTGAGTTCGCATGGGAATTCCCTTTTGTTTGAGGGTGTGCTAATCCTCACACAGCCTCTGCCCACCACTCTGGAAGCCTCTCCGTTGCGATTTCTGACCATTGATTGAATGGGCACAAATTCCAGGAACGCATCGATGTTTGTCACTATGTGATCTGTACAACCACTGTCCACTAGCATGCCTGCTGTCTTCCACTGGGTAAGAGCTGCCCATCATTCCTCGTCTGATGTAGCCAATGTTGGACCCATTGCCACTGACTCATGTTTGCCTCCATCTCTTTGTCTCTTGCACGCCCTGTCTAGGTGACCCTTCTCACCACACTTGCTTCATTGTGCTGTCTCCTTCTTCCTGCAGTCCTTGGCAAAGTGTCCAGGGATCCCACACACAAAGCAGTTTCCTTTCTTGGGTCCCTTCTTGAAGTCACACTTCACTGCCAGTGCCACTGAACCACTTTGTCCCTTGTGTCTCTGCACCGTGCTCTCATGAAAGTTCTGCAGCCTTTTCCTCAACTCTGTGAAGTTCGTTAACGGGTTGAAGCTTTCCTGTATAACAAAACTTTCACTTTCATACCTCATTGGCAGACCATTGAGGACTAAGGCGTTGAAGAGGGTCTCTGCTTCCCCTGCTTCTTGTAGCCTTGTGAGCAACTCCTGTCCTCCGATGAAGAAGCTGTCCAAATCTTCAGAATCCTCGAGCTGCAGTCGAGCAAGCTGTGCCACTAAAGTCACCACTGTCGGCGTCTCCACACTCTGAAATCTCTCTTGCAAAAGCTTCCAAGCCTTTGCTCCATCTCCAATGCCATCATCTTCCACACAGTCATGTCTCATCAGCATGAGCGTTGTTGCATCTAGAGTCAGTGCCAGATGGCACCACACATTGTTCCCTTTCTCATTGATGTCTGCAACTTCCTTCTCATATGCATCCTTCAGCACCTTGTGTTTCTTCTTCTCATCATTGATTGCCCCATTGGCCTGTGGCGCAGGCTCATTGGGTTGCTCCGCTGTCCCCAGTAGTGATTTGTAGAGTCCCTTCGTCTGCATCATCACCACAAATCTTGTGCTCCAGATTGGAAAGTCCTGTGCCTTTCCTGTGTAGGTCAGCAGCTTCACTGTCTGTTGATCCATTGGAGTTTGAGCAGGCAAAACAGTTGTGAAAAGAAAAGGTACTAAGCAGAAAAGGATTATGACTGTCAACAACAAATTAGTTTTGTTTTGGAAACTAATTTTAGGACTTAGAAAATTGCTGGGTCCAAAACCTGTTGGGTTATGGACTTTCGCAAGCGGAATAAAAAGCGTTTTTAACTAAGTAAAAAAATTAATTTCTCAAAATTGAGAGAATAACAAAATGATATTTTACAGTAGAATTTTGAGATTTACAGGAGAGATCTGATTATTAGATCAAGATGGTGATTTGAATTTGGAGATGAAAAAGGACTCAAAAATCAGCTGTAAATATACCCATTATCAGTGTGAAAAAGTCAAGATACAAAACTAACCTTTGCACCGTGATTTATAGTGGGGTCGCAACGAATACCCAATATGGTTTGCTTCTGCAAACCAGTCGCAAAGGGAACCAAAAATGGTATGCATTTTGCTTGTCTTTCTAATCTGGTAAGTCAAACTTTCTTTCTAATTCTCACTAAGCCCAAGACTATAGTTTGATCGATATTCTAACAAACTCTTATTTTCTCTGTGATTACCTAAAATAAACATTTATCAAGTAGTTTCATCACACAATATTAAAGATGAACTGAATTCTGCATAAGTTTGAATAAATTGCAGGAATGATGTTTTAGTTTCGGTAACAATGGCAAGAAAGTGAATTTTATCAAAATATAATTTAGGATCGATATTCTAACAAACACTTATTTTCTCTATGATTACCTAAAATAAACATTTATCAAGTTGTTTCATCACACAATATTAAAGATGAACTGAATTCTGCATAAGTTTGAATAATTTGCAGGAATGATATTTTAGTTTCGGTAACAATGGCAAGAAAGTGAATTTTATCAAAATATAATTTAGGTTTTTGTTGGGTTAAGGACTTTCGCAAGCGGAATAAAAAGCGTTTTTAACTAAGTAAAAAAATTAATTTCTCAAAATTGAGAGAATAACAAAATGATATTTTACAGTAGAATTTTGAGATTTACAGGAGAGATCTGATTATTAGATCAAGATGGTGATTTGAATTTGGAGATGAAAAAAGACTCAAAAATCAGCTGTAAATATACCCATTATCAGTGTGAAAAAGTCAAGATACAAAACTAACCATAGCACCGTGATTTATAGTGGGGGTTGCAACAAATACCCAATATGGTTTGCTTCTGCAAACCAGTCGCAAAGGGAACCAAAAATGGTATGCATTTTGCTTGTCTTTCTAATCTGGTAAGTCAAACTTTCTTTCTAATTCTCACTGAGCCCAAGACTATAGTTTGATCGATATTCTAACAAACTCTTATTTTCTCTGTGATTACCTAAGATAAACATTTATCAAGTAGTTTCATCACACAATATTAAAGATGAACTGAATTCTGCATAAGTTTGAATAAATTGCAGGAATGATGTTTTAGTTTCGGTAACAATGGCAAGAAAGTGAATTTTATCAAAACATAATTTAGGATCGATATTCTAACAAACTCTTATTTTCTCTATGATTACCTAAAATAAACATTTATCAAATAGTTTCATCACACAATATTAAAGATGAACTGAATTCTGCATAAGTTTGAATAATTTGCAGGAATGATGTTTTAGTTTCGGTAACAATGGCAAGAAAGTGAATTTTATCAAAATATAATTTAGGTTTTTGTTGAGTTATGGACTTTCGCAAGTGGAATAAAAAGCGTTTGGGGATGAAAAAGGACTCAAAAATCAGCTGTATATATATCCATTATCAGTGTTAAAAAGTCAAGATACAAAACTAATCTTAGCACCGTGATTTATAGTAGGGGTCGCAAAGAATACCCAATATGGTTTGCTTCTGCAAACCAGTCGCAAAGGGAACCATAAATGGAATGCATTTGCACTTTTCTAAGACTTCATTCACACTTCCGGAGATATCATCATCATTTAATACATGCTGGGAAGATTTTACATCATTTATCTAACTCTAATAATAGTTATCTAGATTCACCACTTTCAACCGAATAATTGATTCTAAGCACCATTTCTTGACGATTCATTATATAATTTCTTTGATCGAAGTCCATATTGCTTGTCTTTCTAATCTTGTAAGTCAAATTTTCTTTCTAATTCTCACTAAGCTTAAGACTATAGTTTGATCGATATTCTAACAAACTCTTATTTTCTCTGTGATTACCTAAAAAAACATTTATCAAGTAGTTTCATCACACAATATTGAAGATGAACTGAATTTCTGAATAAGTTTGAATAATTTGCAGGAATGATGTTTTAGTTTCGGTAACAATGGCAAGAAAGTGAATTTTATCAAAATATAATTTAGGTTTATTTTTTGTGAATGATAAATTTGGTGCTCTGTGTCGCAGAATTAATAAAGTTGGAAGGCCAAATTACAATTAAGAACGTTTGTCTAGGAAAAAAATCATTTTGTTAAAGTGGCGTCATTTTTGCTGATTTTATTAATTTTTTTCTTTCGAAAATTTATCGATAATAGTAGCCATGTGCCTGCTCA
>NC_134468.1:9625800-9679800 GCF_964194025.1 Convolutriloba macropyga
TTATTTTTTGAGGGATGTTTTTTCCAGCAAAACGCTAACATTTTTGTCACTGATTTGGATCAGTACTAAAGGTTCTTTTGTGTTGAGTTTTTCAATGCCCTTACCAACACTTTTTCGTCATTTCTCAAGACTTTTTAATTAATAGGTGAGCAAGACAATTAAGGATTTGGAACCAGAAAGACTCGCCCTGTCCGAGGATACAATTCTTGAGGACAATGTCGAAAATTTCCAGGAGATTGAAGAGACACCAGAAGTGCAATATGGTCTTGATAACAGGAATTTAGATCATATATATAAAGGACATAATCCTGCCCACTATGGTTTGCATTTGAGAAGGTGGATTTTTGGAGAAAATGGGTTGTCAACTGACATGATTACTCCTCAACGCACAATGGCATCGGGACGAGCCACAGCAGACTCCGAACTCGTTCTGAAGTTCTTTAGTAATTTTTAGTCACTTTAATATTAGCCATATGCCAAATAAAAGTAAAAGGTTTAATCGAAATTCTTGTTTATAAGAAAAAATTTCGAGGGCTTTTTTGAGATTAAGTTTTCGCAAAAAAGTAAAGATTCTTATTTTTGGTGCTCAACCGTATTTATGTCCCTTTTTGCTTTAGGATCAGTTCAAAGAAAATTTCCCAGAAGAAAACACCCCCTGGCTGCGAAAAAGGCTAGAGCAGCTGCAAATAAGGCGGGACTAAACGTCAAAGACCGATTGGCAGGAACAGGGAAATACAGTGCTGGAGCGAAGGAAATCAGAAAAGCTCAACTTAAGAAAAAGCATGAGTCAATTCAATCAGAATAGTTTGTTCTGCTATTTGTTCAATTGTCGAATTCTTTGTCTTAAAGTTTGCATTCTTAAAAGTTTACATAAATTTTCCTGTCAGATATAATTAGTTTTGCAAAAAAAAAAGGTTCGCCCAAGGCTTTTTTGAGTCTTGTTTTGCTTGATAATTTCTCGCTCGATTTTGTTAGTTCTTCTGACTTTATTCTATAAGATGTGTTGTTTGTAGAGAATTAAATTTTTTTCGAGTGTCCAATTTTTCTTTGCAGATTTATTAAGAGAATAAGAAGAGATTTAAATTTGTTGTCTTTGTTGCCGTAGGTTTGAGCATCAGCAATTTTTTTATAAAAAAAGAGTGAGGCACATAATAGGGAAAGCAATACTGAATTCTAAAGTTATGATTTAAAGAAATGATAACAATGCTAAATATGTGATTTGCCTTCCGAAAGAATTCGTAAATTTTATAATAAGTGCTTTTCTTCATAAATATCTTTTTGGCTTGCGTAAGTGTAAAGCTAAGTTTCTAAATTCCGAAATGGTTAGTAGGGCGTGTTGCCTTCCGATTTATTAGAAGAGAGTGAGGCACATAATAGGGAAAGCAAAAGCTTAGCAAGAGCCCAAAGTCTTTATTGAATTTCAAAGCTTTTTTTAAAGAAATCTTAACAATGCTAAATATATGATATGCCTTCCAAACGAAATCGTAATTTTTATAATATTAAGTGCTTTTCTACATAAATATCTTTTTGGCTCGGGTAAGTGTAAAGCTAAGTTTCTAAATTCTGAAATGTTTAGGAGGGCGTGTTGCCTTCCGACTGATATAAATTTTTGATTTCTTGTTAGAATTAACTCGAGGCTTGATCGGAATTTTTTTGATGGTGCTATTTGGGTGTGTTGCCTTCTAGCACTTTGCGTTGACTTCAATTTATTTCTCGCAGCTGTTGCTACAACGTGAGCGTTGCTCTTGAAAACGGTTGCGAGTGAAATGAACAGTTTTTGTAAAATAAACTCTGCTCTTCAGTGATTGAAAAATGGCAACTCGAACGTCTAGTAAGGGCAGGAAGATAGTGAAGCCCACAAACTTCAGCGCTGACAGTGAAGTTGAGTTGCAGGAAACAGCCCAAAGTCAAATGCGAGACAGCAGATTTTTGTTTTATTATGGCAAAAATGCGTTCTCAACTGCCCTGAATTCATCGAGCTGGCCACAGGGGACTTCCTGGAAATATAAATTAAGTCTGGAGCTAGGTCAAACATATCCAATGATTCACAATGAGCCTCAACCAGAATACATCTATCTCAAAAAAGGTTCACAATCTGAAATATCACGTCATAAACTTGTTGTTTTGGCTCAATTGAAAAAAGGAGAACCTCCAAGCTTCGTTCCGGAGACAATTCTTCGTGACAACAGAGATGAGGAGGTCATTTCAGAAGATTGCGAAACTCCTCTTCATTCCCCTCTTACGCAGCATGTGTCCCAGGCTGCGGGGTCAACATCTCTGATAGTTAACTATAAGGCAACGAAGACTGCCGAAATAGAGAGCGCCAAAAATAAAAGTTCATCATGTGAGCAGTTTCAACTTTTTTTGCGGAACATCAATCAAGGATGGCACGGGCCGAATCCAGTTTCGAGAAAATTAAGAGGCAATCAGATCGCCGCAAGAGGAAGCTGGTGAACGAGTTCAATGATTCGGTAGTATCTGTTTGCAGTTTTTTGAAATTAATGTCTAGACAAAATAAAAATCTAAGGCAGTCGCTGCTTCGTTGCTTGAAAAATTGAACAAGAAAAAATGGCCGGCAAAATTGCACAAAAATTTTCATGTTTCAACTTCTGAAGCTAGGTTTCTGTTGAAAATTGTATTAAAATATTTTGGTTACAAAATTCTACAATTTTGCTTCTTTTTTGACTCTACGTCTTTTTTAGACAATACGTATTTATGACACTAAAGACGTTCTGTAAATTCAGTAAAAAAGACTATTTTCTTGGTTGTTTTCTAGCGCTCTGAATTTCATATCAAAATGATACTAACATTTAAAAGCGTTTTGTTTAGCTGGAGGAGTTAGAGGAGTGCGTGAGAATCCAAAAGTTTGGGTTTGAGAGTGTCGATCAAAATCCGCATCTTCTTGAAACGTTCCCCGTTGTCCGTGTTATAAAAGGAGATGTTGATTTGATGCAAATTGAAGCCAATGAATTTCCTAGCAGGCTAGGACGAGCCCTTCGCAAGGAAATTTTTGGACAAAATGGACTCGTTGAAACGATGATTGGCGCTGAGCATTCAACTAGAAAAGAGGCAAAGGGCTCTGATGTTAAGCGGTTTTTTGGTTAGATTTTTAAGACCAACAATTATGATCAACATTAGGGTTTTGTTAACGGGTTTTGTATTTTAAATATAACGTTTGTTTTTTAAATATATAAAGTCTTAATAAATTAGATAATGGAAAGAAAGATGAGTGACAATCAACATATGCTCTAAAAATCTCCTGCCACTACTGGAGGAAAAGATAAATGTTTATTGTTTTGCTTAGGGTATTAAACGTTTCATAAACTAACCAACTTTGTCATGTTTATCTTTTGTAAGGTTCTTCAAATTCTTAGATTAGAGCAAACATAGTAATTGTTTAAATAGGCGCTGTGCTGATAAAGGTATAGAGTTGTCGACATTCTTTAAAATGCTTTAGAAGTTATCAACGGTAAGTATCCGCTTACTCCCCGATTGGCATTCAGACTGGCAAAGGATGCAGCCAATCAAGCGGGAAGAGAAGTGGAAAGCTTTCGATCACAACTTGTTCATGAAGAGAGAAACAGCACAGAAAATGAAATAGACAACAGAGGAGAACCTATCAATTGAAAATGTGCCATACTACTGAGTTAGCAAATAGAAAAAAACAAACAGGTGCTCATGTCAAGCAGCAATGATTCTAAATAGTTTTAGAATTTTATAGTGAATTCTTTCACCCCCCCTTCTTATTAAAGCTATGTTAGAGTTGATTGCAACCCGTTTTGGTTTAGTAGCGATTGTTAACTGCTTGTTAAACAATAGTTTGAAAAATCAGTTCATCTTAAATTGCCACTGCATCTCTTGTGCCGCTAAATTTAATCGATACTATTGAATCGAACTGAACACAATGTTTGATAACGCTCAAAAATAAAGTTTTGAAACAACTTTTTCCTATTGCATTGTGATTTTTTGTTAAATTAGTGCGCTGCTATGAGGGTGTAATTCTCCCTGATACCAATGAGATATGTTACTGCTTTGCTCTGACAGTTATGTTGCTAAGAAATGTGAAATTGATATTCGGTTGTGTTGCCATCAAGAACAAATCAATGAAAAAGGTCTAGTTGAAGATTTAATAGCAATATTTTTTACGTGGAGTTTGCGCAGTGCTCCGAGGGTGTGTTGCTCTCTGGTACTAATGAGATAATTTAAAGGTGACCGCTTACAAGCAGCATAGGTTTTGTTTAAAATAGTGAGAAGGCTATGAGGGCGTGTTGCCTCGAGCAGAAATAAACGAGAAACTATTAGGTGAAGATTTAAAGGCGGGTGATTAAGTGTGATTTTTTTCCTGTGCTACGAGGGCGTGTTGCCTTCTGGTACTCAGGAGAAATGTCGCAGGTTTGTGCAGAGACAGTGTGTAATATTAAAAAATTCGGGATTCTATGATGATGTTGCCTTCTAGAGAACGTAAATGAAAACTTCTAGCTGAAGAAATAATAGCAAGGTGCTTTTGTAAAATTTGTGCAGTGCTACCAGTATCTGTTTGCCTCTTGCACCAATGCGATTTTTTACTGGTTTTGCGCTAACAGTCAGAGTTTGTTGTGTTTGAGTGCCATGAGGGTGTGTTGCTCTCTGGTACTACAGAGAGAATTTAAATGTGACCACTTAAAGGGATCATAAGTCTTGTTTAGAATAGTGAGAAGGCTGTGAGGGCGTGTTGCCTCGCAGAAATAAACGAGAAATTATTAGGTGAAGATTTAAAAGCGCGTGATTGATTGTGATTTTATCCTTTGCTACGAGGGCGTGTTGCCTTCTGGTACTAAGGAGAAATGTCGCAGGTTTGTGCAGAGACAGTGTGTAATATTGAAAAATTCGGGATGCTATGATGATGTTGCCTTCTAGAGAACGTAAATGAAAACTTCTAGCTGAAGAAATAATAGCAAGGTGCTTTTGTAAAATTTGTGCATTGCTACCAGTATCTGTTTGCCTCTTGCACCAATGCGATTTTTTACTGGTTTTGCGCTAACAGTCAGAGTTTGTTGTGTTTGAGTGCCATGAGGGTGTGTTGCTCTCTGGTACTAAAGAGAGAATTTGAATGTGACCGCTTAAAGGGAGCATAAGTCTTGTTTAGAATAGTGAGAAGGCTGCGAGAACGTGTTGCCTCGCAGAAATAAACGAGAAACTATTAGGTGAAGATTTAAAGGCGCGTGATTTATTGTGATTTTATCCTTTGCTACGAGGGCGTGTTGCCTTCTGGTACTAAGGAGAAATATCGCAGGTTTGTGCAAAGAGACAGTGTTATTTTGAAAAAAAATTTGAGTTGCTCTGAGGATGTTGCCTTCTAGAGAAAGTAATTGAACTTTCCTTGGTGAAGAGTTAAAAGCTAGGTGCTTTGGTAAAATTTGTGCAGCGCTACGAATATCTGTTCCCCTCTTGTACCAATGAGAGTTTTTTTACTGGTTTTGCGCTTCACCAAAAGTTTAGGTTCCAGTTAGCAATGAGTGAGTGCGAAAACCTAGCGCAAATCGAAGGACAACTGTCTGAAAAATTGTTGAAAGATTTCCCGAATTCACCAAAACTTTTGACTGTGCTATGGAGTAAGGATGATTTTGAATTAAAACTGCGCAATGACCGAAAGCTGAAAAAACTGTTTATGGATATGAGCGAATCATACAAAGCTGCTATGGATTTTGGACTGAGTATTGAACCAGACAAATACGGAGGATTTTGCTTGGTGAATCGGTCGATGAGCGCCATCAAGCCTGGTGAAATTGAGGTGGCCGTTGGATTGTTAGCTAACCTGCCAAAAGAAAACTCGTATAAAGACTGGTCAGTTATGGAAGGAGGAAAACTCCTAGTTGGAGTGGCTAGGTGGGCTAATCATTCCTGTAAAGCTAATTGCGACTACTACATGAAAGGTGGTTATCATGGACGACAATGTGTTAGGTTGCGAGCGCTGAAGCAAATAGAACACAATGAAGAGCTGACAACCTTCTACAACGAAGACGCTTTTGGAGAATAAAATGTCGATTGTCTTTGCAGTCATACAGAAGAGCATGGAAGGAGTGCAAATTTAGTGCAATCAACTTCACAAACTGTAGTGAGAGCTGTAAAACGAAAACGTCTACCAAAAGCAGAAATTCGATATGCACAACATGCAACAGAGTTTGATTCTTTCTTTGCTTATTACGAAGACTCATCGAATTTTAGCCTGTCCTCATTAAATGAAGCGCCCTCTTTTCCTATAGAAACTTCCCCAAACAATACTGCGGTTCCTCAAATCATCACATCAGATTCTATTGACGACGAAATGGGCAGCAGTAATGGAACAACTGACGAGTCATTGAACAACGCTCAATTTCAATTTTTCCCCGAGTATGAAAGCGATGAAAAATCACAGTCTGACACCGAAGCTGTAAGGGAACTTGCCTCATTCAATCGATCTTCTCTATGTGATTTTGTGAGTGACTGCAGACCAGTCTCTGTGTCAAATCTAGCTTTGTCCATCATGTCGTTAGTAATAAAGCATAATTGTTCTGACCAAATGATGTACGAACTTCTAAACCGCGATCAAATTATTTTCAATGGTGAAAGTTTAGCACCATGGACAATAAAAAGGAAGTTGGGTGAATTTGCCGCTCAATATCAATGTAGAAAAGAACTTTTGTGGAACGGTGAACAAATTTATCTCAATTTCAGTCCGCTTCTCCTGAAAATTGTTCAAAATTCGATCAACGGCATGTTGAGATACGCAGAGTTGAGAAAAACAACAAACGATATAATTATGCCTAAACTGGAGGTTATTGAACGGCAAGTAACAATTAGGTTAATTTTGAACTTGGACGGAGCCCTGGTCTCAAAATCTCCTCCTAAAACAGCCTGGCCGCTCCTGATAGCGATTGCCGCTCTACCTCCGAAAAAACGACAGATGTTTCAAAACATAATTTTAGGATCTCTTTTTGTTGGAAACGGGACACCGAATTTTGACGACATTTTTGATCATTTCGTGCGACAGATATCTACACATGAGGAGGTAACACTGGATGGTGATCGAGTTAAGGTTAAGTTCGAGCCAATCTTTTTTGTAGCAGATTTAATTGGCAAAGCAAAAGTATTGAATATCAAACAATGCAACGGATATTATGGTTGCTCCCTCTGCACTCAGCGTGGCTTCCACATGGATGGAGCGCATCACTATCCACACGACTTTGATGTTCATAAAAATATGCGGTCTCCTGAAAGTTATCTGGAGAACTTGAAGAACCTGGATGAGAGATCTCAACAAAAACTCAAAACCCCCAACAGTAAAAAGAGTGATTTTGAAAAATTCACTCAAGGAGTAACGGGCAGGAGCAAAATTTTTTCTGTTATCGCTAATCAGCCGCTCTCTTCGCCGGTTGATACAATGCATCAACTTTTTCTTGGCGTATCGAGGGACCTACTAACGTATTTTTACGACCGCATGAAAGCAGACAGTAAAAGAAAATTGAATAAAATACTTTCGGGTATTCAAACTCCAAGAGAAATAAAACGATCAGTGCGATCTTTCGATCATCTCGCAAATATGAAAGCCAGCGAGCTAAAAGTTCATTTGCTATATCTGGCGCCCATCGTCTTACCCATTTTTTTGTTTGGAGAAGACCGGAGGTCCGATAAAACGGATCTTCTTAAACTAGTTTTTTCTTTGCGCAGTTTATATGATGACAATCGAAACTCTAAATTTTGCAGACTTTTGTTAGACGAGTTTTGCGTCAGCATGGCTGAAAAAAATCCCAAGAAGTTCAAGAAGATCAATTTCCATCTATTGAGACATCTTGCTTGGCAAGCTGCTGAGATTGGTCCTCTCTTCGTTACTTCAGCATCAATGTTTGAATCTGCTCTTCACCTTCTGATTGCTCCGTTAACTGGAACAACAAACCACTGTAAACTAATGGTAGAGAGATTCATCAGAGGCAAAGTGGTTTCTGAGATAGATTATAGTGAAGATTTGGCGCAGTTTCTAAGGTTTTCTGACAATCCGTCGGATGTGAACGAAGAATTTGGACTCGTAGAATCAGAAGAATTAAGAGAATTCAGGTTCAACAATCCGTCAGCTCGAGTGTTCTGTCGATTCAGGAAGAATTTTTATTTTGGCTCTTTAGCGTACGGGCGGGAATCAGGTGCAGATATTTTTGCATGTGTAGACGCGTCAACAATGGCTATTGGGAAAATTCTTTTCTTCTATGAGCTGGATGGTAAATTTTGTGTGCTTCGTGAACAAAAAATTGTTTCAACATTTAAACTTGTTCAACAACCAGAAGGTCCGGTTTCTTGTTTTGCATACGTCGTTGAAGACAAGAATAGCACAATTCATGTTGCAGTAGATGCATTAGAAATAAAGTTTTTTCCTGTAAAAATTGAGGACAATTTGTATCTTGTTCCACTACTCAGTAACTTTGAGCATGATTAATTTTTAGTTTTCAGTTTCAATTTTGATTATAGCTACGCTGTTGATTCATTAACGTATGATCTGTTATTGTCATTGTATATTTTGAAAACAATCAATTTGCAAAACTCGATATATTGAAAACAATCAATTTGCAAAACAATCGATATTTTGAATAGTAATTTTGCTGCATGACTTTTTAACGTATTGCTTGTTTTATTTTATTGACATAAATTTTAAACAATCATTTTGCGAAACTTAGTTGAAAACAAAGTCATCTTGCAGAACGCAGGCAAATTCCAATCTCTCTGCATTATTTTTCTTTTGCTTGTTCTAAAAATTTGCATCCTTCCAGACGTAATGAGGCAAACAATTTTGAGTTTTGAGAACAACCGTTTGATTTATCGAATACAACCTGCTGACATAGCTGGTAATGTCGAATCAAGTGAAGTTGACTTGCTCAGGAGTCAGATCTTTGCTTTGGAGGAAAAGGTTGCTCTCCTTTCGAAAAGAGTAGAAGACCTGGAACGTCTTCGACCTGTTGAGATAATCGATTTGACACAAGATGAAAGTTTCACTACAACTGTTTCGGTGTCGTCTAACCAAAGCGATGATATAGAGATGAATGGACTTTTTTGAGCCGGGCAGGATCTTAAGCTTTTAAATAGCACGATAGTTTCTGGTTTTCTCTAGTAAATTGTTCAAGCTGGTTCTTTTAGATTTTTGAATTGTTCAAATGTAGTTTGTTTTCTACTTAATTGTATTAAAGATTTGATACCCCTGCTTTTTTGATGCTGAATTGAACTTGCTTTTTTGCTTTTCCAACTGGCTAACAAATTATACATATTATAAATCGAGGACAAGCTTGAGTTTTACTAATTTTTCGAGGAGGTTCGGAGGGTGTATTGCCTTCTGCCGCAAAAGTATCACTTTCATTCCATAATTTTCTATTTTGCTTCAAGCTTTTTTCGTTTATACCTTGACATAGACTGGAGGGTGTGTTGCCTTCCGGCTAATGTTATGACATTGCCCATAAGTTGTACTTTTTTTCTAATGGTCACGAAGATTTTTAGTTTCTCGAAATGAGTTCCCAGCTACTGATCAGCGTACCGGGGACATTAGTGATGGGATCTTTTGTAGTACTCAGATTTGTGGTAATTTTCGAGACCGCAGTTTTGACAACGTGGTAGCCAATACAAATGGTTCAAATGATCCTTTTGAATGACGGAGTTGAGCATACCTTATCTTTGACCCCAAATACCCCAGAATTTGAGTCCTTTATGGCATGGGTTACTGAAGTTGAAATGAGCGACGAGCAGGAGCAAGCTTTGTATCCTCTGATTGCGGTTCTTGGAGACTACTACGGTTCCTCTGATAGCGAACACTGACTACTATTTCGATCAGATCTACAGTGCTAAATTTTAATTGTTTGCTCATGATAACAAACTTTCTTAGGCTGTGCTTATTTCGAACAATTTTTTTTAAAAATGTGCTAAATTTTTACTCTGTTTTATGTTTGTGATAAAGGAACTAATTTCTCTCAATTAATGCGCAATTAAAAACTTCGATGTTTTATGTTTATGATAAAGAAACCAATTGAAAGCTTGTCTTCTTTCTTGTTTTTCATGCATTTAGTTAGTGTGGTTAATATGAGTGTCAGTATTATCCAATAAAACTTTTAGGCTGATGCGAAATATAGGCTGAACGAATATTAACTCTAGTTATTAATTCTAGAATTTTAGGCTGAACGAATATTAACTCTAGTTATTAACTCTAGAATCGGGTCAAAGAATTGTTCAAATCAAATTGAACTCGGTAGGAGTACCACTCGGTAGGAGTGCAGTTAAAGTGTAACACAAAAAAAATTTTTGCTATAGCTTGCCTCGGAAAAAAAGTTGGCTTTTCATACGGATGCTAATTTCGCCATTAGCGAATTTTAAAAAGTTTTGTTTCATTGGGCCAAAACTTTGTTCAAATCGGATCAAACTTGGCACAGAGTGTTTCCATGGTACCTAGTTACCATGGAAATACTTTGTGCCAAGTTTGATCCGATTTGAACAACTCTTTGACACAATGAAAGAGACCTATTTTTAAAATTCAATCATTGCAAGTTAATCGAAATAATTGGAAATTTCTGTATAAAAGGCTAACTTTTTTCCTAGACAAAATATAGCAAAAAATTTTTTGCTTCAGACTCTAGGTGCTCATGGGACACTCCATGCCGACTTTTGTCCAATTTGAAGAAGTTTTTAACCATACGAAAAAGACCTATTTTTAGAAATACTTTTTCGAAATAATCGCAGTTTTTCGTTCGAAAATGTAACTTTGCTTGTTCTAAAAATTTGCATCCTTCCAGACGTAATGAGGCAAACAATTTTGAGTTTTGAGAACAACCGTTTGATTTATCGAATACAACCTGCTGACATAGCTGGTAATGTCGAATCAAGTGAAGTTGACTTGCTCAGGAGTCAGATCTTTGCTTTGGAGGAAAAGGTTGCTCTCCTTACGAAAAGAGTAGAAGACCAGGAACGTCTTCGACCTGTTGAGATAATCGATTTGACACAAGATGAAAGTTTCACAACAACTGTTTCGGTGTCGTCTAACCAAAGCGATGATATAGAGATGAATGGACTTTTTTGAGCCGGGCAGGATCTTAAGCTTTTAAATAGCACGATAGTTTCTGGTTTTCTCTAGTAAATTGTTCAAGCTGGTTCTTTTAGATTTTTGAATTGTTCAAATGTAGTTTGTTTTCTACTTAATTGTATTAAAGATTTGATACCCCTGCTTTTTTGATGCTGAATTGAACTTGCTTTTTTGCTTTTCCAACTGGCTAACAAATTATACATATTATAAATCGAGGACAAGCTTGTGTTTTACTAATTTTTCGAGGAGGTTCGGAGGGTGTATTGCCTTCTGCCGCAAAAGTATCACTTTCATTCCATAATTTTCTGTTTTGCTTCAAGCTTTTTTTGTTTATACCTTGACATAGACTGGAGGGTGTGTTGCCTTCCGGCTAATGTTATGACATTGCTCATAAGTGTACTTTTTTTCTAATGGTCACGAAGATTTTTAGTTTCTCGAAATGAGTTCCCAGCTACTGATCAGCGTACCGGGGACATTAGTGATGGGATCTTTTGTAGTACTCAGATTTGTGGTAATTTTCGAGACCGCAGTTTTGACAACGTGGCAGCCAATACAAATGGTTCAAATGATCCTTTTGAATGACGGAGTTGAGCATACCTTATCTTTGACCCCAAATACCCCAGAATTTGAGTCCTTTATGGCATGGGTTACTGAAGTTGAAATGAGCGACGAGCAGGAGCAAGCTTTGTATCCTCTGATTGCGGTTCTTGGAGACTACTACGGTTCCTCTGATAGCGAACACTGACTACTATTTCGATCAGATCTACAGTGCTAAATTTTAATTGTTTGCTCATGATAACAAACTTTCTTAGGCTGTGCTTATTTCAGTAGGAGTACCACTCAGTAGGAGTGCAGTTAAAGTGTAACACAAAAAAAATTTTTGCTATAGCTTGCCTCGGAAAAACAGTTAGCTTTTCATACGGATGCTAATTTCGCCATTAGCGAATTTTAAAAAAGTTTTGTTTCATTGGGCCAAAACTTTGTTCAAATCGGATCAAACTTGGCACAGAGTGTTTCCATGGTACCTAGTTACCATGGAAACACTTTGTGCCAAGTTTGATCCGATTTGAACAACTCTTTGACACAATGAAAAAGACCTATTTTTAAAATTCAATTATTGCAAGTTAATCGAAATAATTGGAAATTTCCGTATAAAAGGCTAACTTTTTTCCTAGACAAGTTATAGCAAAAAATTTTTTGCTTCAGACTCTAGGTGCTCATGGGACACTCCATGCCGACTTTTGTCCAATTTGAAGAAGTTTTTAAACATACGAAAAAGACCTATTTTTAGAAATACTTTTTCGAAATAATCGCAGTTTTTCGTTCGAAAATGTAACTTTTTCCAGGGACAAGCAGCTGGAGTCTAATACAAAAAAATTTTTTTGTTTGCCCCTGGAAAAAGTTGCATTTTCGAACGAAAAGTTGCGATTATTCGGAATAAGCATTTTTAAAAATAGGTCTTTTCCGTATGGTCAAAAACTTCTTCAAATTGGACCAAACTCGGCATGGAGTCTCCCATGAGTACCTAGAGTCTAAAGCGAAAGATTTTTTGGTATAGCTTACCTAGGAAAAAAGTTGGGTTTTCATACGGAAATTTGCGATTATTTCTAATAAGTAATTTTTAAAAAAAGATCTTATTGATTAGGTCTTAGAGGTTTCCAAAGTAAACCAAACTCGGCATGGAGTCTCCTATGAGTACCTAGAGTCTAAAGCGAAAAGTTTTTTTGCTATAGCTTGTCTAGGAAAAAAGTTAGTCTTTCATACGGAAATTTGCGAATTTCGCGAGTAACGAATTTTAAAAATAGGTATTTTTCATGGGGTCAAGGAGTTGTCCAAATCAAACCAAACTCGGCATGGAGTGTCCTATGGGTACCTAGAGTCTAGAGAGAAAAGATTTTTTGGTATAGCTTGCCTAGGAAAAAGTTGGGTTTTCATACGGAAATTTGCGATTATTTCTAATAAGTAATTTTAAATAATTTTTAAAAATAGGTCTTTTTGATTAGGTCTTAGAGTTGTCCAAAGTGAACCAAACTCGGCATGGAGTCTCCTATGAGTACCTAGAGTCTAAAGCGAAAAGATTTTTTGGTATAGCTTGCCTAGAAAAAAAGTTGGGTTTTCATACGGAAATTTGCGAGTTTCGCGAATAACGAATTTTAAAAATAGGTCTTTTTCATGGGGTCAAGGAGTTGTCCAAATCAAACCAAACCCGGCATGGAGTGTCCCATGAGTACCTAGAGTCTAAAGCGAAAAGATTTTTTGGTATAGCTTGCCTAGGAAAAAAGTTGGGTTTTCATACGGAAATTTGCGAATTTCGCGAATAACGAATTTTAAAAATAGGTCTTTTTCATGGGGTCAAGGAGTTGTCCAAATCAAATTAAACTCGGTATAGAGTATCCCGTATGTACCTAGAGTCTAAAGCAAAAAGAATTTTTTTCATAGCTTGCCTAGGAAAAAAGTTAGTTTTTCATACGGAAATTTGCGATTATTTCGAATAAAGAATTTTAAAAATAGGTCTTTTTCATCGGGTCAAGGAGTTGTTCAAATCAAACCAAACTCGGTATAGAGTATCCCGTGTGTACCTAGAGTCTAAAGCAAAAAAAAATTTTGTCATAGCTTGCCTAGGAAAAAAGTTAGTTTTTCATACGGAAATTTGCGATTAATTCGAATAGTTAATTTTAAATAATTTTAAAAAATAGGTCTTTTTGATTAGGTCTTAGAGTTGTCCAAAGTGAACCAAACTCGGCTTGGAGTCTCCTATGAGTACCTAGAGTCTAAAGCGAAAAGATTTTTTGGAATAGGTTGCCTAGGAAAAAACTTGGGTTTTCATACGGAAATTTGCGAATTTCGCGAATAACGAATTTTAAAAATAGGTCTTTTTCATGGGGTCAAGGAGTTGTCCAAATCAAACCAAACCCGGCATGGAGTGTCCCATGAGTACCTAGAGTCTAAAGCGAAAAGATTTTTTGGTATAGCTTGCCTAGGAAAAAACTTGGGTTTTCATACGGAAATTTGCGAATTTCGCGAATAACGAATTTTAGAAATAGGTCTTTTTCGTCGGGTCAAGGAGTTGTCCAAAGTGAACCAAACTCGGCATGGAGTCTCCTATGAGTACCTAGAGTCTAAAGCGAAAAGATTTTTTGGTATAGCTTGCCTAGAAAAAAAGTTGGGTTTTCATACGGAAATTTGCGAGTTTCGCGAATAACGAATTTTAAAAATAGGTCTTTTTCGTCGGGTCAAGGAGTTGTCCAAAGTGAACCAAACTGGGTATGGAGTATACCATGGGTGCCTAGAGTCTTAAGCAAAAAGAACTTTTTTCATAGCTTGCCTAGGAAAAAAGTTAGTTTTTCATACGGAAATTTGCGATTATTTCGAATAAAGAATTTTAAAAATAGGTCTTTTTCATCGGGTCAAGGAGTTGTTCAAATCGAACCAAACTCGGTATGGAGTATTCCAAGTGTATATAGAATCTAGGGAAAAAAGAATTTCTGGTATTGCTTGCCTGTGGAAAAAGTTACTTCTTTCTGTATTTTATTTTTTCTAATATATTTTGTAATTTATTATGTTTTTGTTATTGTTTCCGACAGTTCTTAACTATTTTATTGTTTGCTTTTGTTTTGTTTTGTTTTGTCTTGTTTTGTTTTGGAGATAGAGTTTAGGCCTGGTTTTTTGCCAGTGCTTTGCTCAAAAATCTCCTATAGTTGAATGTTCATAACTCCGCCGTAGCCGGTCCCCAGCCCGGTTGAGAGAAGGAGGAGGGAAACACACCCAAAACATACTGGAAAATCTCAAAAAGTTGTTCGTTAGTTCAACTGTAGATTTTTTCCGACAGTATTTAACCTATTTCAGCTCTCGAAATACGAGGTGAATGACTCGAATTATGTAGATTTATGATTCGAAGTAGGGGCCGCATGAATCGAATTAGGTTGATTTATGATTCGAAACGGTAGGATTATGACTCGACAGACCGGGTCATTGTTCCGAAATACCAAATTTATGAATCGAAAGACCGGGTCATTGTTCCGAAATACCTGATTTATGATTCGAATTACAAGATGCATGACTCGAATTATGTGGATTTATGATTCGAAATACGAGATGCATGACTCGAATTATGTAGATTTATGATTCGAAGTAGGGGCTGCATGAATCGAATTAGGTTGATTTATGATTCGAAACGGTAGGATTATGACTCGACAGACCGGGTCATTGTTCCGAAATACCAGATTTATGAATAGAAAGACCGGGTCATTGTTCTGAAATACCAGATATATGATTCGACTTACCGGGTCATTAACTTCTTCCGGGTCCGTGTATTTAACGACCCGGAATGACACCCCCCCAGACGACGTTTTGTCGAGTCATAATTCTACCACCTCGCCCCGGGTTCTCTCTGTGATAAATAGCCAGTTTGACGCCAATATAAGAGACATAAAAGATCGCTACGAAAACAATTGAGACACCAATAGAACTGAATTAAATCTAGACAAAAGTGGACTACCAAAAACTGATGAAAACCGATTTCAATGTCCAAAAAGTTATTCACTTACCACATTCGTTCTAGTCCAGTTTTTACACGCTTGCAAATACAACACATACAACGACGCAATTTTGAAAAATATTACACAGACGCACACAAAAGTACTCTGGAAATCCTATTCAGATATGGATGTTGCAATCCAATAAACAAACTTCGAATAACTCAATAAGGACAGTAAAAGAGCATATAAGTGTGCTCGCAAAATCCTCTGCATATGCGGATATTGCAATCCAATACACAAAGTACGACTGGTTCAATGTGGACGAAAAATGGACAAGATTTTCCCTTGAGTGTAAAAAAGCATAGCAAAGAAATCAGTGGAGTCAAGCATACATATTTTTAGCAAACTACTTCAGAGAAAATTAATTAAAATTGAATGCTTCATTATCGGAGTTCGTGGTTTTAGCAACCAAAAAATGTTCAAAGAAAGAAGACCCAGGACACAATACTAGCAGATAACAAAGTAATCAAAAAGTCTGATGAATGTAAATATTTAGAACTACAAATTGAGTCACGTCAAATTAACTCAGCTTTGTGAGTCAGGTCAAACAAACTTCAAGGAAAATGCATAGTAGATAAAAACTATTTTTTGTCAATTGGAACCCAACTCCAAACATCAAGCATACAAATTTTAGTTAATTCAGATGTTTTGTCGCATCTGAATTATTCAATTCTATTTATTCAACTTAAACCTCTAAAACACGATATAAAAGTGTCTTGACTATCAAAAAGCTTTTTTAAATTCTTCTAAAATTCGAATAGGTTCTCGCATTATTTTTTCTTACGATAGCAGTACTTCAAAAACTATTTCAATTGACTCTTCCAATTAACGATATTTTAATGAGAGATTTTTATTTTTACAATCGATTAAATTTTACGTATACTTTATTTCGCAAATTCAGGCAGAGCAAGCTTTTTGCGCTCAGTTCCCACTTACCAATTCCCGACACTTGTACTGGTCCCGTATGTAAAATTGTGGCTTGCGCCTACTATCGTGTAGAGCTTATATAGCTATCAATTTGTCTTCATTCTGTTACCTGTCCTGTATTTCATAATTAAGGGCTGTCAGTTCGCCACAGCACTCAACAATATGTGAATCATTTTCTTGTGCTCCAAAATTTGCGTGGTTAAATGACGACAAATTTGCGCGACATCTGAGTATTTGCATCTGAGTTCGTAGACCACGTGAGATTTCAGATTGATATCTTGGTTTGATTTTACGGGACCGCATAGATCTTCCAATTTACCTTTGGTGAAAAACGTTGTCTTCTCCCTGTTTTTTTTTCAATTGCGTCAGTTGTATTTCGATATAACTTCAGTTTTGCAGAAAAAGTAGAGTGTTAACAACGTTTTGATCTTGATATGTATCCTCTTTGTTGTACTTCTTGCCACCATTCTCCAGTTGTTATTTGAGAACTTATTATTTTTTGGAAAGCATCATTGATGATTATAGACGTCCAGCTGTCAGGGTATTGTTTTTTCGACCAAATATTTTTGTTTTTCTTCCGAGGTTTGACAAAATTTTTTCCATTCGATGGTGCTTTCAAAAATTCATTGAACAGTCTGTTCTACAGGATACTTTTTATATAGGGTTGGTGAACAGTTACGTAAATTCGAAACAACCCCCGTTTCCGTGGGTAGGAGTAAACTCAACGCTTAAATCTGCTATGTGGAACCGATTGAAACCCTACCACTATTTACCACTATTTACCACTAATTACCACTATTTAGTGACGATGTCTTTTGCTGATCTGATGTTCAGAATTTTCCATCCACAATTTGCCAGAGTTACTTCAAGGCAATGTTCCCATTGATAAGCCATTCAATTGACAAAACAACCTGTGGTTGCATATAAAACAGATGTTTGTCACGGCTAGTCTCAAGAGTAGTTTCAAGGTCAAACTTGGCGTCTCTCGCTCACGTGAAATCACTGAAATATAGGCTAATCAGGGCCATTTCAATTGCTTTATTAATTGGGACATTTGTATATAGTCTGTTCACGTCCAATGAAACAATATTTTTATCGGAATTTAGTTTTATGGATTCAAGTTTTCTCCGCGTATTGGGCTTTGAGGTCTCAATGTTAGCACCCGGTACTCTAGCAAAAACGGTTTGAGGAGGTTATTCAAATGGTGGCAACTGCCTCCCAGTACAGACAAAATAGCGCGAATAGAATTCCTTTCTTGTGCACGTGTACCAGGCCATAATATCTGGCAATTTTTGCTCAATTCTAACGTAATTTTTGAAAAAGTTTTTCGTTTGATAAAAAAATATTCCTCATATCAAGCAACGCCCTGCACATGCAATTTTCTATTTTTGCAGCTCAAAACAAACCTGGATCCTATTCTTTTCTGTCACCCCAGCTTAGCGGGTGCTTGTTATTTGCAAACACCAGACGCACCTTCAATAGCTATAAATGGAGATTTACTATGTAGTGACACGTGCTCACTAATTGGAGGAGCACAATGTACTGGGATAAAGACAAAAGGAAAGATCTAAAAACCAATTACCAACTATAGAAAATCAGGTGAATTTTTCTCAAACAGGTGAAGTTTTCTCAAATTGCCAAGATTCGCTGCATGTAGGAATAAATACAGGTGATTGCGATTGAACATAAAATTGATAGTTGCTAAATTTTTACCTCCGAAAACAAATCCGGCAAAAATGAAATGCATTCAATAAGACAATGATATTAACAGGCGCAAATTATTCTGTCAAATAACGCAAAAAAAATAATATTCGATGAACAAAGATCAACTATTTTTCAAGAGAACTGTTTTCTTCAAGCCTCATCAAAACCACCACAAAGGTCAATTTTTTAATGGTGTAAAAAGGTCTGAATGTTTTCAACTGTTTGAATCTTTATTAACTTCTTTGTGGAATTTTAAAAATTTTCAAACCAAAACTTTGTTGTGATCTATATTTCTTTATTGAACATAATAGCATTGATAGCTTCAGCCTTTCATTAATTAAATTGCAGTCAAGATCTTTTTTCTTCTTTCTGTGATGTACAGGTTTCTTTCTTGTTTATTATTAAAGTTATATAGTGAGTGGGTTGTCCATAGGAGCTAAACTGCAGTCAAATATGGGGCCGGTCATCATACAACTCGGGCACAAAGGAAATGAGCTCTACAAATTAGACAAGTACTCAAGAAATTTGTTCCAACAAAAATTAATGAAGGATACAATACGATAATATAATCTGCATAGTGGCTCCGTAAAAAGATTCAAATTCATGGTAAACATTAAATAAAACAGTAACCAACATAATGAAGACTGGCCTAATAACCGTGCTACTGCAGCGGTCAACATAGTAAAGAAACATCAAAAGTCACAAATAGAATATCTTGTCAAATGTTTGTTACTTAAATTTACCAACACACATGCGACGTTTGAAACGCGGATCACAGAGGAGATTCTGTGCTAAAAAGTCGGCTGTGAATTCGTTCTTTACATGGCAGAGCGTATTGCAAAGATTTCTGCAAAAAGATTCAGCGGATAAACTACTGCGACATCTGGGAATACCTGCTTGCCTGTTTTCTATGGTTCTAAGCCCATCAAGCGTCTTGTCGTCTGTTCTGAAGAAATCGCTTGGTTCTAGCACTGATGATCTAACTGAATTTCTAACTGAAGACAAGTTTACTTAATCAAATGGTTGAAGTTAGCCTGGCAAGATAATCTCGTTGCGGTGCTGGGAAATGAAAGAACATGCCAGCCGTCAGTTTCTACCATTTTACCAATTACACATTTGTGAGGTTCTCAGACCTTAGCTCCCAGGCGCAAACCTATTGAAATTCCTAAATGTTTATTCGACATTTTCAGATTTAGGTTTTTACAGGGAATTACAATTAATCGAGAAGAAGGAGAAGGAGAAAAAAAACATTTTATTTTTTAGCACCGTAGTTGTTGACGCGGGACGCTATCAATGCTAAAGTGTACAATTAAATGTATAAATCACAACAAAATTACGTTCAAAAAATGTTGCAAAATTCCAGTGAGTTTTTCTACAGATTAAACCAGTCAAACTCACGCCACGTTTTTATTAACATTTTTTTGAACACACTACTGAAAGTTTTGAAATCTCTGCGTTGACTGGTCAGTAAATTCCATTTTTTGACGTACTTTGAAAAAAAAAGATTTGTTTGGAAAGAAAGTTGTTCTTTGGTCATGGAAAATTATTTAATGAGTGCGTTCGTGGATGGAGTATTTTGCACTTGTTGTCGTAATGAATGCAGTTTTTTTCTCGCCTGATATTTTTCTGAGATAAAAACAGAAAGATCATCAATTCTCTGTTCAATTCCGATCACCTGTTTTTTCTTAAGTGCCGTGACGATTTGCAATTCGGGCTAAGGAACAACTTTTTAAGACCCTAGTTCAGCTGCTTTTCTAGAGAAGTTATCATAGCTTTTCTAATGTGCTGAATAAATAGATCGGGAAAATTGAGATATGACAAAACAGTTGAATGAAGTAAAGTTTCTAGGCTTGACGTAGGGAGTTGATTTCCAATTGAGTCTATAATTTTTATCCCCTGAGCCATGTTCTGTAACGTTTGTTTAACATAATTCATGAAACCTAGATTGCCATCAATTCTCAATCCTAAAAATTTATTTTCATACGGTATTTGGGTTACTTTTTATTATCTACTAATATTGTCTCCTGTTTTTTTGTCTCTTTGATCATTTTGTTTGCTGAAACAAACGCACTTTTTTATTGAAGAGTAAAAATTTAATTGATGTCCTCTGTAGTAGTTTGCTAGATTATGTATGTTTGATTCCAGGTATTTTTTGCTATCTTTTCTTCATTGTTCGAAGCAAAAATTAGGCAATCATAAGCATGCTGTATCATTGTTACATCACTATCAATATCCGAATAAAAATCGATTACATATAAATTGAACCAGAGAGTTCCCAATACGGTTCCTTTGGGTACAGCTGTGACAACTTTTATCCAGTTGAAGTAAAATGAATCTAATTTTGCAAGCTGAAGTCTGTTAGAAAGAAAATTTTTATAAGGTTCTGTGCATCGCTGTCTAAGCCAATTCTTTTTCTTGGTTTCTTTGAGATATCATGAGATACAGAACGAAAAGCTTTTGAGAGATCCAAAAGTGCGATTTGGACAATATTGTTTGAGTCAATACTTTTAGGAACTGATTTGATTGAAAATAACAGAGCATCGGCTGTGCAAACAACTTTCCGTAAACCAAATTGGAGAGGATTCATCAGATCAGTTAACATTTTGTACGTGATTCATCCTCTGTTGATGCAGGATTCACTCAAAAACTTTTTAAATGTCCTTGTGGTTGATATTGAGCATTATTTGGTTGCAACCATCTGGTCACCTTTTTTGTAGATAGGGCTGATTTCCGATTTGTTAATGCAGTCTGAAAAAAATTTGTTTAATGCATCTGTTAAGAATTAAAGTAAGAGGTAGTACAATTTTTGTTTGACCATCTTTTATAGCCCAGGCAGGAACCGTCTTTCCAGGAACCCAATGGCTTGTTGGAACTCAACTCCTTGACAACATCATGAGCTTTTTTCTGTAACAAGCTGATAACTGAACGGTTTGTTATGTTGGCTTAGGTCTTTATCGTGGGGGTATCGTATTATATTCTTGTCCCTTAAAAGATTACCAATTTTAAAAGTATAATTAAGAAACTCCGCTGTTTCAAAATCGTTATTAAGTAAGTTTTAAAACAATTTGTGCAATGCAGTTACAGAATTGAGTTTTTTGTTTCCCCCTAATTGAATTGATGAAATTGCAGTTTTTATCTGAGTGTCCAGAGATTAAAAACAATGACTTGAATGTTCTGTCTTCCTAACGTTTATTTGGTTTGACAAGATTTGGCGCTTTTTGTTAAAAAAATCCTAATTGGTATACGTTTTCTTTTTCTGGTATGTCCTAACTGCATTTTCTTTTCTGTTTTACCTTCCTCGTCAAACCATTCATTTTTCAGCAAGTTCTTGTGTTTGCGATTTTGAATATTTTTTCACAATTGAAGCTTGAATTTCGAGTGCATTGCTAACAATTAATTTCAATATATTAAACATTACGAGAACATCATTGCATTGAAGTGCCATGGGGAAAATGACAGGGTTTTTAACGAAATCATTTGCATTGTACTGTTTCTTGTCGAGACATTATATACTTTTGCCTCTGCATTTTATCAATTTGATATCAGTTACAACAAGAGATGCTAAATGATCTGATTTGAGCGGCTTATCAAAAGTATATTGCCTGTTTTCTGTAATTTAGGTAAAAATGTAATCAATATGTGATTCTCAATTTTGTGCTAGTCTTGTGGGTTCATGTACGTCAACAATTTGTAGACCATATGCTTTCCAAATTGTTTTTCTCACTTTCGTTTTAACAATTGAGGTTAAAGTCACCCAGTACATGTACAGTGTTGCATTGTTCAAAAGCGTAATCTAATTTGTATGACAGTTCGCCTAAAGATTTTTCTTGATGTTTTGAGGGATAGTACGTTAGGTTGATAAGCTTTTTTTCGACGTTTTTTGAAAACCTTTTTTTACATTTAACCCAAACTGACTCAAACACATTTTCGTCCAACATCATTAAATCAGGTCTTTCTCTTGGTGCTGGTATCTTTGGAACAAATAGTGCCACACCTCCACCTTTCTTTATATCTTTTTGAAAGCGGTCTTTTCGGAATAGTGCATGAGTAACCACTGGGAAGCAAACTTGTCTTGAAAGCTGTTCAAACGTCTGACTCTAAAAGGACAAAGTTTGAAAATGAGGTAACGAGTGAGTTTCTCGTGAACTCTCTACGGCCATTCTGCACCGGTGCACGGTTGACTATAAGCGGCTTTGTATATTTGTTAACAGTCGGTTATTTTCCAGGTATTATGAAAATAAAGACAACCATATTTTTGTATACTGTATTTTGTTTATATCTATCCACGGGGCTCGCATTTAATGTTTGGCAAGTAGACGACTCCATATTCTGTGCTTTCAATCATTCGAATGAGAACGGTGTGCGATTTAATCTGTCTGTATCAAATCTGTTTCAAAAGGGATATGCATATGTTGGACTAGGATTAAGTGATGATGAGTCCATGGGCAACGATGATGTGGTATCTTGTTTGTTGAGAAACGGAGAAGTAAGTTGATCGGTTTATTTTTCCATGTCTGTCATTTTTTCAGTTGTAATGTGATTAATTTTGTGCTGGTCCTCGTTTTTTTTAAATCCTTTCAAATTATAGGTTGCTGTTGAAGTATCGTACAATAGCGAGAAATATCAAAATGTCCTTGATGATAAACAAGAACAGAGTCCGACAGTATTTAACGTCACAACAGAATACAATGCAGATGATGGTATGATGTCATGCGCGTTTAGCAGGCCATTAGAATTCACAACAAACATTGGGGGTAAACAGTACAACTTCGCAAACCACTTGTATTATCTTCTCATTGCAGCTGGCAACTTGAACGAAGAAGGTAAGTAAAAATAATGATACACTTAGTTTGATACACTTTGAAGGTAAAAGACTTGAGTTCATTAATAGTCAGCACAAACAGACACATATCTCGTTTGCACCATAAATTTAAAAATTGACACTTAAATTAAAAACATCGCTCCCCAATACTGGGTAAATATTGGCCGGTCCTCCCAGCTCTGCCTCTTCATAAATTATTTTGCATATTTACAGATTTATCAAAAAAAATAAATATGAAACAAACTAAGAATATATGAAGTCATGGCAGGGACAGTGTCCACCGAGCTACGGCTGTTAATTCTCTACATAAACAATAAAGAATTAGCCAAATATACTTTAAAGGCATGGGATAGTTAAACTAACTGTTCTTTGACAATTGCTCCGATTTAAGTATCGATAATATCGTACAGCGGAGCTCACTTCTATTCTTATGTAGTTCAAAATGTCAGCATAGCTATTTTCGTTTTCTGTTTTGTGCGGATAGCTTCGAAGCTTGTTGTTTCAACACTCTTGAAGCTCATGTGTTCACGTTCACCGTAAGGACTTTTTGCCAGGGGGTTGAGTTTTTTCACGTCCGTTGGGTCTCAATAAGGCCATGTTCACGTCGAATATACAATAATTCCATTAGTTTTGATGTCCAATCGATCTGTAATCGTTGATTTAAGAGAAGAAATTGCCTCTTGACATTGACACTTCAAATGGATCACCTTGTGTAGTGCCCTGCTTGGATACGATTGTTTGTTTGCTATTGAATAAATTCACGATAAGAGTTACATAGAGGTCTGGATGACAAACATTCTTTTAAAGTTCTCTGATGCAAGATTTCTGAACGCTATGGAGATTGTTTTCTGCATCTATGCGCAAGATGGCTGCAGACTGAATTTTGAAAGCAACCGTAAATTTACCCATGAATTGTGTTTGCACCATGTATTTGCAATTGATACCATTTGTGTTATCAATGCACTGTTCAAGGTAGAAAAGTTATAAAAAGTAGGTAGCAAAAGAATCGTTTTTTACGGGTCCTCGATATGCAACTCAATACTAATGGGCTATCAATAACGGTATTAATGAAACCGTTGTGACCAACACCAATTTGTGTCATATTTCAAAACTCTGAATTAGCTGAAATGCAACACAAACCAGTATTAGCATTACACATTTCGCACAGTGGCCGATTCAGTTTTGCTAAATGAAAAAACCTGGAAAAGCTTTGAAAAAAGAGGTTAAGCTGAATCTCAAAGAAATTAAGAGATCCATTTTGACTTTAAATAAAGTTGATAGTTTATGAAGTGTTTCCAATACAATTGAACTATAAAAGCAGAAAAATTTTCAATGAAATATACCAAGTCAAGAGATGATCATGAATAGTATGTCACTCAGCATGTTTTTTTAGTTTTTGAGTACAGGACATCACCAGTTAACTAAAGAAAAACGTTCGATTATTGTAACGGCTGCTCTCCTATCAAAGTCAAGGAAAACTTTACACCGCCCAGTTCGTTTCAGCGGTTTCAAATCTGTCCGGATATTGTGTTTTTGCAGTTAACTTTTGTGAACTGTATTATCCGCTATACTGTAGATTACCGTTGCATTACTTGTTGCTCTATTACTCCTGTTAACTAATCGCTCAGCTTTGCTGTATAACAAACTTGTTTCTCTCAGAATAACAAAATAATTCAAATTGAAACAATCAAATTTTTGTTGAGTTTTTGTTAATAACTCAAGTTATAAACCGAATTTAGGAATTCCCGTTCCTACAAATTTTAGCTCTATAACTTGGCTATAGTCTTGTAAAGTTTCAGCATTCTATCTCAAAGATTGCAAAAACAGTCAGAAATACAGTAAACGTTACTGAACAACAATAATAAATTTTCTAACTTTAATGTTAGCAAGTCTCTCTATTGGTTTCAATAACAACAATGTTGAACTAGAGTAGGCTTCGTTAAAGCCAGTAAGAGAAACTGACTTTATGCTTTGCACAAAGTTTCTCTTACTTAGGAACTTCGTTCCTCAGAAAGAAACTTTTGAGAAGTTAATTCTCTTTTCACAAGTCAAAGTAAAGTTAAAACTGTACAATCACTAATATGATCTACAGAAACAAGACACAGTAACAAGTAATTTACCGCTCAAGAAAGTGTGCTTCAATACGCACTGTATGTCAGTTTAATATAACCAAAATTGCAAATTTCAACTGATTTTTGGTAGTTTTTCAAGCTCCTTTTATGCTGCTAGTCACGTGGATTTACATGTCAAATTCAACTGTTGATTGGTTGTAGATAATAATGTCGACAGAATGTGAACACTTTTCCATAACGTCACTTTTTCAGTGTAAATTTGATGTCATGGGAAGTTTGTTAACCATGTAGAAGTTTTGTCGAATTTTCTGTATCAATAACAGGTTGATTCGCAATCCAATCGCAAAGAATCTGATGCAATACTGTTAAGTCGTAGTATTGTTTTGCTGGTTGTTGAGGTAGTTCGAGTTTGAGTTATAGTTTGACTTCATGAATGACGATTGTGTACTAATAATAGTTGCTAACTATAAATGTTGAACAAAATGAACAAATCCAAATGGCTTCAGTAGAATGTAGCATTAAATTCCGCTTGTCACGCTATTCTAGCTTTAAGGCTTGAAATGGGCTTGAAGCGCTATTCAATTTGATTTCTGAGTTGTTAAGCTCAGCCGCAATATCGCCGGCCCTGTTTTCCATCGCGAAAACATCTTTTCTAGTTAGTACTGCGGCGAGCTTCACTACTGGTCTCCTGTACACTCCGTCGTTCGTTCGAAATATCGCTGATCGAATCACACCGTCAGACCCATCGATGGTCTCCGTAACTCGACCTTGGTTGTTATATCCACGCTTGTCACTATCTTCGATCAACCAAACGAGATCGCCTTCTTTAAGTGTTCCGCTCGCTGTAGATCGCCATTTTTGCCGATTATTTAGAGTTGGCAGATATTCTTTACGAAATCTGTCCCATATGAGATTTGCATATGCTTGAGTTTGTCGAAAGAGCTTTCGATGATCAACAAATTCTTCCGCGCATGGTAGATAGGGTAAGCAAATGTTTCTGTGATTGGGGGTCAATGCTTCCAAGTCATTAACATCTGAACTGACTGGAGTCAAAGGTCTTGCATTCAATGTCTGCTCAACAATACACATCGTTGTTGAAAGAACGTCCTCGGTGACTGATTTGTTCCCCAATACTGCATACATTGCTTTCTTGCAACTTCTCACCAACCGCTCCCATACTCCTCCAAAGTGGGGTGCTGCGGGTGGGTTGAACTTCCATCTGATCCCTCGTTGAATTAGATGTTCTTCGATCCCTTCTTTGTTCCATGCCGCAACGTACTCTGCAAACTCTCTTTCAGCTCCAACAAAATTTGTCCCATTGTCGCTGATGATCGTATTCGGCTTGCCTCTTCGAGCAATGAATCTCATTATTGCATTGAGACAACTGTCTGTGTCTAACTTGGGTACCACTTCTATATGCACCGCTCTCATAGTTAGACAAGTAAAGAGACAACACCATCGCTTTTCGTTCCTTCGCCCAATCTTCACAATGAAAGGGCCAAAGTAGTCAACTCCAACATTTGTAAAGGCTGTTGAAGCATCTAACCGTTCTTCGGGTAGACCTGCCATTACTGGTGCTATCGTTTGTGCTCTGCCTTTTCTGCAGGTAATGCACTTGTTCTTGATTGATCTTAAGGCGTTCCGTATGCCTAGTATCCACATCTGCTGAACAATGTTTCTCACATGCTCAGTGCCTTCGTGTCGATTGTCCTTGTGCTCGTTTCGCAAGAATAATTCAACCGCGTGATGTTTCCAATGCAGCAAAATTGGATACTTTGCATTAAAGTCCAATTGACTTTTGCCTATTCTGCCTTTGGCTCGAATGAGTCCTTCTTCATCCAGGAAAGGTGAGACTTGTAGGATTTTACTGCCTTTTGGAGTTTCCTTTTCAGCTTTGAGAGATTTTATCTCTTCACCAAACTGTTCTTGTTGTAGTAGTTTTAAGATCGTTGCTTTTGCTTTTTCTCTTTCTTCAATGCTAACTATGAGTGTTGCTGGTCTGTGTTTTTCCAATGCTCGCTGTACGTATGCCACTGTATTTACTAGTCTGTTGAAGTTACTGAATCGTTACCACTGAATAACAGCTTTCTTTTCTTCAGCCTGTATCATGAAGACTGATGAGGGTATATTCTCTTCATCGGATGCAAAGATTAGGTTAACTTGCTCTGGCCATTCATTTTCTGGTCGCTTCAACCAGGCCGGCCCAGTGAGCCACTCACTTCTCTTGAGTTCTTCAATGTTGATTGCTCTCGTGCCAATGTCCGCTGGGTTGTTGATACCGCTCACATGTTTCCACTGTGAAACATCAGTTGTATCTAGTATCTCAGCCACTCGATTGGCCACAAACACTTGTTGTTTACGATGGGAACTGTGTATCCACTGCAATACCGTTGTTGAGTCTGACCAAAAACTGCAACTATTTATCCTCATTTCATGTTCCTTGACTATCTGTTCTTTCAACCTCACTGCCATGACTGCCGCTTGCAATTCCAATCGCGGTATTGAAAGATGCCTCATCGGTGCCACTCTGCATTTTCCAATGACAAATGCTGAGTCAGCTGAGCACTCTTTTGGTTGTGAACGTAGATAGGCTACTGCACACATCGTGTCTTCAGATGCGTCAGCAAACACATGAAGTTCGGCTTTATCCCTCTCTCTGTTGAAGTACCTTCTATCGATGCTTGTTTCAGCCACTATTGGAAGTTGTTCTTTCCATCTCAGGAATTCTTCCTCTTCACTGGGCTCCACTTCGTTGTCCCAATGTTGTCCATTCTTAGTCCAGATGCCTTTCAGAAGTCGTCTCATGTGAACACTGAACGGAGCAAACAATCCGATCGGGTCGAATACTGAAGATACCAGTGACAGATTCTTCCTCTGGGTTATAGGTGCTTCAACTTCCTTGTTTGTACCTCTGCATACTTGGAGACTGTCATCAGTAACGGTCCATTGTAGTCCTAGCACTGAGGATCCCTCCGTACTGGGTTCCACTTCGACTTGCTTCGTGTTGCTGATTGACTTCAAGTCTTCTGGGATTGCTTTGGTAACTGCGTCGTTGTTGCTTATCCACTTCTTCAATTCGAATCCATGTTGCGAGAGAAGAGGTTGTAGTTGATTGAAGACTTCAATTGCTTCTTCCGGGGTTTGCACTGATTTGATGAAATCGTCCATGTAGAAGTTGTTTTGTATTGCCTTTGCTGCAATCGGGTACTCTTTTTCGTTGTCCAGTCCCACTCGCTTGAGAGCATAGTTTGCACAAGTTGGAGAACTTTTTGCTCCAAATACGTGACGCTGATATTCGTATATCTGAACAGGTTCGTTAGCTCTTGGACGCCATAAAAACCTCAAGCAACTTCTATCCTGTTCGGGAACTTGCACTTGTAGAAACATCGATTCGATGTCGGCTGTTAGAGCTATTGGTCCTTCACGGAATCTGAATATTGTTCCAATCAACCCATGTAGCAGATCAGGTCCTGCTAGTAGCTTATCATTTAGGCATACTTCTTTGTACTTTGAGGCAGCATTGCAAACACGTCTTACTTTGCCAGGCTTGTTCGGGTTTAGCACTGGATGGTGTGGCAAATACCATTCTTTCCCGAAGGTGCCTTTCACTTCGGACTCGTCCAATATCTTTACGAATCCTTTTTCTGCATCTGTATCTATTGACTGTTGATACAAATTCTTCAGGTTTGGGTCCCTTTGGAATCTTCGCTCCAGTGAGTAAAGCTGACCCAAGGCTGAGCTGTAGTTGTTCGGTAGGTTTGGCTCTGGTTCACTCCACAGCATTCCCACTTCGTACCGCTCGCCTGTGAACTTTGTCGTACTCTCTAGCATCTCTTGTGCCTGCAGTTCTTTCTTTGACTGACTGACGACGTTGATTTTGGAAGCATAGGTTTCTATGTCCCACCAGGTTTGGATATTCTCAGCCACTTTCACATCTTCAGTGAAGGCGAAATGACAAACATTTTGTCTTCTTTTGCCCGTCATGGGTCCACTGACTACCCATCCTAGCTCTGTTAGGACGGCGAAAGGTTCACTTCGTGTTCCTATCTTATAGTCCAATGGGCGTTGTAGCTCATAAGCATCTTGACCAAGGATGATGCCAACTTCCATCAAGTTGAAGCTTTTGTTGGGTAAAACACTCAAGTGGTTGAAGCTTTGCTTCAGCTTGTTGTAGTTGTAGTTTGTGTTTCCCAAGGAGATTGACGGGTGTGCAAACGCTTCGATTGAATGCACCTTTGAATGTAGTCCCTTTATTTTGAGAGGAACCTTTTCTGTCTTCAGATCCTTCGTTCCGTGTATGCCAGCTATGTTGAGCGTCACATCGGTGCCTTGGGCCCGTAACTTCTCTTGCACACTTTGATCGATGAATGAAACCGTTGATCCACTATCGAGGAAAGCATATGTGTTCAGCCTGTTGCCACCGCTCTGTATTGAGACAGGAACTATCTGAAGAAAGCTAGTAACTTCGTTACTCTGGTTGATTGTTGCTGCGCTTACGTTGACTGCATGATTGCCCTCGTCCATTTGGTTTTCTGAGTGCAGCAATCGGTTGTGCTTCTTGATGCATCCATTGATGCCGCACGCATTGACTTTACAATCTTTGATTGCATGTCCTTTGCCTAGACATCCGTAACATAAGCGTTGCTTTCTCACTGCTGCGTACCGATCATTCACACTCATGTTCCTGAATAGTGGACAGTTCCATATTTTATGAGTGCCATCAGCTAGCGGACAGTGATCACTTTGCGTTTGCTTCGTTTCTTTCACGTTGGAACTTGCACTGAAGTTCGACGTTTTCGAGAACCGTTTGTCTCTATTTGTGTTTCTTCGGTCTTCTTCTCTTCGCTCTCCCTTGAAAGCTGAAAACCCTTCGTGCACGAATGCTATCCTTGATAGCCATTTTTCAAACATAATCAGATCAGGCCAATCTTCATCTTTATCATCAACATAGAACCACCACTTCTCTTTGAGAACTTGGGGTAGCTTGTCTACTGCCATACACAGTGTCGAGCTTGATTGCAGATCACCAATCTGCTTGTAATCTTTGAGCACATTCACAAAGTTCGAAACAATAACTGAGAAACTGATCAGACCTGTTGACTCGTGAGGTTTCACCTGACTTGCTTTGCGAAGACTCTCCAGTTGTGCATCAATGATCACATGAGGCCTTCCAAATTTCCTCTCCAGAATACTCCATGCAGCACCATAGAACTGTCCAGAATAACCCATTCCAGAGATTGCTGACCTTGCCTTGCCTGTCAGTAGAGTCTTCAGATGGCTCATCTTCTCTGAGTCTGGTATTGGTCGTTGATCCACTGTAGCAATGAACATACTCGACCACTTCGGCCATTCGAGGGGGTTTCCATCAAAGTTGTTTAACTTCAGCTTTGGTAGGTTACTGCTACCTGCGTACCCAATGTTGTGTTGTAGTCGACCAGCTCTGGGGGAAACGTCCCGGTCTTCAACACTTGAGGAACGGTCTCGTGAACTGCGATATCGTGAGAAGTGACTTTGCCTGTTCACTTCAGGGGTCACTTCGAAGCGAGCTGTTGATCGATCTGGTGTTAGAAGGTTGTCGATTCTGCTGGCCCAGTCAGAGACATCTCTCTTCTTGGGTGTCCAGTTGAAGGGTGATTTGTCTCGAGCACTGGTTGATTGGGAACGAGCATCATCGTTTTCTAATGCTGTTCTCTTCACTTTGCGCTCTAGCTCGCGCTCTTCCTCCAGCAGTTGATGCTTGGTTTCCAGTTCCTTCATTTGCATTTCCAGCTCTAGCCTCCTACGCTCAAACCGTGCTTGTTCGAGTCGCATCTTGGTTTCGAATTCGATATCGAATTTCTTCATCCTTTCCTCTCGCCTTTGCTTTGCTGAAGATGTTTCCGAAACATTCTCCGTCTCTTGGCCACTTGCTGTTGCTTCATTTTGCACTGTTTGAGCAACTGGGCTGTCCGTTGGGTAGTTGTTGTGGCTCTCGCTATCATTCACGGCTTGGGTTGCGTTGCTTTGCTCTGCATTCATTGCTGGTTGCGTGCCTTTGCTTATATATGAAAGCCAATGATAGTCCAAACTTGCTTTGCACTTCCTCGCTTCTTTCAGATGCTTTTCAACGAAATTAGCTTGATAGGGCACAAGCTTGTTTCGACGCTGCAGTTGCTTGGGTATTTCTTCCTCTAGAAGGTGAACAGTCTGTTGGTAGAGGACCTTTAGTTTGTTGGGTCGATCTGAGTCTTCAATTATTTTGTAGCCAATCGCTGTTTTAGTGTTGACTTCTTTCCGTAAATCTTGGAGCTTCTTGTCGTACCTTTGAGCTGTTGATTGAAGCTCCTCTCTGCTGATTGCGTTAGGATTGCCTGGCTGCCTTTTGCTTTGCTTGTTCCTTTTAAACGAGGTTAGTTCTTCAACGTAATTTGTGAAGTGCACTCGCAACTTTCGCTCTGCCTCACTGGCGTTGCGCTGTTGATTTGTTTGATTCTCTTTGGGGGGTGCCTTCGGCACTCTCTTCATCAGATTGGACAGCAGTTTGCCTTCTACTGTCCGGGTCGGCGGACCAAATGTAACGGCTGCTCTCCTATCAAAGTCAAGGAAAACTTTACACCGCCCAGTTCGTTTCAGCGGTTTCAAATCTGTCCGGATATTGTGTTTTTGCAGTTAACTTTTGTGAACTGTATTATCCGCTATACTGTAGATTACCGTTGCATTACTTGTTGCTCTATTACTCCTGTTAACTAATCGCTCAGCTTTGCTGTATAACAAACTTGTTTCTCTCAGAATAACAAAATAATTCAAATTGAAACAATCGAATTTTTGTTGAGTTTTTGTTAATAACTCAAGTTATAAACCGAATTTAGGAATTCCCGTTCCTACAAATTTTAGCTCTATAACTTGGCTATAGTCTTGTAAAGTTTCAGCATTCTATCTCAAAGATTGCAAAAACAGTCAGAAATACAGTAAACGTTACTGAACAACAATAATAAATTTTCTAACTTTAATGTTAGCAAGTCTCTCTATTGGTTTCAATAACAACAATGTTGAACTAGAGTAGGCTTCGTTAAAGCCAGTAAGAGAAACTGACTTTATGCTTTGCACAAAGTTTCTCTTACTTAGGAACTTCGTTCCTCAGAAAGAAACTTTTGAGAAGTTAATTCTCTTTTCACAAGTCAAAGTAAAGTTAAAACTGTACAATCACTAATATGATCTACAGAAACAAGACACAGTAACAAGTAATTTACCATTCAAGAAAGTGTGCTTCAATACGCACTGTATGTCAGTTTAATAAAACCAAAATTGCAAATTTCAACTGATTTTTGGTAGTTTTTCAAGCTCCTTTTATGCTGCTAGTCACGTGGATTTACATGTCAAATTCAACTGTTGATTGGTTGTAGATAATAATGTCGACAGAATGTGAACACTTTTCCATAACGTCACTTTTTCAGTGTAAATTTGATGTCATGGGAAGTTTGTTAACCATGTAGAAGTTTTGTCGAATATTCTGTATCAATAACAGGTTGATTCGCAATCCAATCGCAAAGAATCTGATGCAATACTGTTAAGTCGTAGTATTGTTTTGCTGGTTGTTGAGGTAGTTCGAGTTTGAGTTATAGTTTGACTTCATGAATGACGATTGTGTACTAATAATAGTTGCTAACTATAAATGTTGAACAAAATGAACAAATCCAAATGGCTTCAGTAGAATGTAGCATTAAATTCCGCTTGTCACGCTATTCTAGCTTTAAGGCTTGAAATGGCGTTGAAGCGCTATTCAATTTGATTTCTGAGTTGTTAAGCTCAGCCGCAATAATTATCAAAATCACATTGTAAAATACCTTTTTAAAGACCAGTTATCAGCAGCATTCCAAGTTCTGTTTTGCTAGGACTTCAATGGCAAGAGCGCAAGTATCGCATACTTGAAAGCAATTGTTCAGTAATAGGCATTCTTTTTGTTGCTTTTGCTATTTATTTGCTCGGTGGTTTCTCGTAAACGTTTAAGAAGACGCTGAATGGTATAGTAGTTTTTGTTGACACTAGAAGCTTTGTTTCTGTGTCTGTCAGTCGCTTTTAGCAAATTAGTTTTGTCAATTTCGACAATTGCTATCCGGTGAACTGCAATTGTTATACTTTCTAGGGACCCGTGGCACCTTTTAACTGCGTTGACGGAAACTCACGCAATGAGAGTGTAGTTTTGGGTCCTAATTAAGTCAACTTTGGTACCAAAAGCAATCACTACGTCGTTGTCTCACCCAATGAGAGGGGAGAATTGAATCAAACTACAAAATTAAGCGGGTCATGAGGATAATACTGTGGCATTGAAAATAGATTGCGTTAGTTGCAATCTCACAATGTTCCCGAAATGACAAATCTATTTGTTTATGATCTGAGTTGATAAAAGTTTTGCGATTAACTAAGATCCTATGAAGAGATGTCTTATCAAGGAAATTATTTAGTTTTTCTGAGTTGTAAAAAATTACGGAACGACGCACGGAGAAAATCCAGATAGAAGTTTGCCAGTTTTTCATAAAAACTAATTTGGGCTCCTGGTTAAATCTGTTCGTCTTGATCATCAAGCTCTTGAAGCATGCAAATGATTGCTTAAAAAGACGTAAGCGTGATCAATAAAATTGACTCTCAATTTACTTATACAATGTTTAGAGAAATTGAAATCTTGCCGAAAGTGCTCTTCAAAAGGAAGCATTTCACACTGTATTTCGATCTGAACGTTTAACTTGCGTCTGATCAGCTTTGCTCCTCTAATGTTAAATTTGTTTTACTTTGTTGATAGTAAAACTGAAGACGAGGTACCCGTCAACATTCCACCAAAAGCTTTGGTGGGATATTTGATAGTAAAACTGAAGTTTACTATCGTCTTCAGTTGATAGTAAAACTGAAGACGAGGTACCCGTCAACATTCCACCAAAAGCTTTGGTGGGATATTTTCAATTTTGTTCTTACATTATAATAGACTCCATGCAATTCTTCAGGTCTCAAAGAGAGGCACTCTGAGAAGTTCGTATCCAGCATGGCTGTCAATCTGACCAGCAATAGTTCTGCATCCTGGGTTCTCGCGTCGGCTGACCTCAA
This sequence comes from Convolutriloba macropyga, assembly GCF_964194025.1. Lineage (NCBI taxonomy): Eukaryota > Metazoa > Xenacoelomorpha > Acoela > Convolutidae > Convolutriloba > Convolutriloba macropyga. Next base: position 9,660,001 of record NC_134468.1, read on the forward strand.
TTCCAACCATCTTTTTGGATCCAAATTAATAACTGTTCACGGCCTCTTTCAAATAGTGGCATGGTGTGTGCTGGCGCCCATATCCTACTTCACAGTGGCCTTCTACAGGCCCTACTTTCAGAATAAGTTTGTGGTGAGAAAACAGAAGTGGTTTGTGGTACACGTGGTGATGAATTGGGCGCTGTTTTTCATCTGCATATTATCAATCTTCATCGCCTTTTTTCACAAGAACTTTCAGTTCGAGGTGAACGTCCACACGTCTCTTGGGGTGGTTGTCATGTTCAGCCTTATGATGCAGGTATGAATAATGGGCTGCTAAACTTGATCACGCCTCTTCGTGAAAAATAAGCCTAAGCCTGATTCCGAGTAATAGGAATCATCGTATATCAGATGCTGGATACAGATATCAGTGTCGATTATCAAAGTTATTTGCTTCCTTAGACTATTAATTGCTCGCAAATGAAATTTTTATTAATTACATTAGCCCTGTTTTCTATGTCTGACCATTGAATCTGTCACTTTTGTCTTGAGAAACGGATAAAGCCCGGAGGGTATTAAGTTTATGAGCAGCTTGCCAACAGCACTAGTGGTCTCTAATTATTCGATTCAGCAAAACTCCCGAGTAGTCTTATTAAATTCATGCTGAGAAGAGCAATTCTTTTAGACCACCCCACGCGTGCAGACACGCACAAAAGCACAAATTTGAGGCGTAAATTTTCTGAAAGTTTTTGTCAAGTTTTCTACACTCCAATGATGACCTATGCATTTCTGAGTTTATAATTTCGATTCGACCCATAAATTAAAAAGACTTGAATATACCTATGACTTGTTTCAGCTTTTGATGGGTTTGCTACGACCAGAATTGGACTCCAAGTGGCGAGTGGTGTTCAGTTGGGGTCACAGACTCTTCGGAATGTCCCTAGTGCTCTTATCCCTCATTACCTGTCATTTTGGTCTTAAAGAATACAACTTGAAACACCAGAACAATAACGTCGCCTATACACACTATATGGTCTTTCTAGTACTCTTGACCTTGATAATATTCTCTATGGCCGCTCTATACATAAACCGTCAAGTCAAAGCTAGATATCTGGCAGCCGAAGTTGGTGGAAGTTCCACCCAAACTGCAGACCCGGATGCTCGAAGCACTGCCAAATTTACAGAGCCAATGCAGAGCGCCAACGATATGGACGATGACCAACATGAAAATGACGAGTCGCGACAGCTGTCAAGTCAAAAGGAAGAAGACGTACAGCAATGTGAGGAATTCAGATTGCGATCTGCAAATTCGGAAGAAAGTTTGGATTCGGACGTTGATACTAAAAGTGTCTTCGTTATTTCTCCAAACACTCCAGTGTCTCTGAAAAGTGATGCTATGATCAAACTCCACTATTCATTCATAGTTGTAGTGCTGGTAATTGCAGTATTAATATATATCGACTTGTTCGCTAATTTATCGGGCAAGTTATTTGGGTAAATTGTTCTCTTGCAAGTAGTGCAGTTTTAATAGAAGAATATTAGCGACACGTAATTTGACAGTTTTCTAAAAAGTAAAGCAATTTGGCTAAGATCTTAGTTTGTACTAATCTTGGTAGAATCAGCGCTGAATTCGACCTTTTGTATGGCTGAATTTTCATATTTTTCATTGCAGTGGGAAGCAAGCCGCCTTAGGTTCCATTTGAGACAACTGGCGGAGTAGAAATAATTCCTGTTAGCTTCTTTTCAAATTGGTATTTCTGCTCACATAGTTGAGTTCTGTCATTAAATAAAGATCTTAAGTTTGTAAGAGCTGAACTCTGACTTCGATACTTTTCAAAGCAGATCTACTTTTTTTTAAAGCTTTTTAGTTAGTCATTAATATCATTTTCGGGAAACAAGACATTTTTTTCGATTTAAACTTATTGGTAAAAAAGTGTTTTCGAGAACTAGCATTTTTAAGTTTTACAAATAAACCATTGTTTTCGCTTCTGCTGTCAATTATTTTAAAATGAGGTTTATAAGGTATAAAAACGAGGGCTAAAATTGGGGTTGATTGTCGTGTCAAAGTACAACTGGCGTGTCATTAGACTTGAATCCTGGCAAACAATTACTAATAGAGTATTTAAATTACTAAAACAGTTCAAGGGTAACCTCACTTATAATGTTTACCTCAACTAGATCTAATTTTGTAACTCAAGTTTGTTAAAAGTGAAATTAGGTTTGAATGTTTCTCTTTAGTGATTTTCATGTTGCGATCTATGATTACGTGTCGCTAGTGGTTCGTGCAATCATTACAAATTTTTAATATTCTCCGATTGTAACACTCCCCTCCTCGAGTATGTTATTAACGTTTTTTTTTCGAGAACGTGTGAATACAAAATAAATCATTGCTAGTTAAAATGTGACACGTGCCCTGGGTAGAGGAAAATGACATGCACCCACTAAGCGGGTCGGGCACAAACGGAAGATATCTCAAATTTTATATACTCTTTTATATGTGTCCTTTTTTCAAATGAAGTTTGTTAGCCTTTGAATGTTAATTGTTGAAATCTAATTTGATACAGTCTCCAAATATAAATGCGTTTCAGTTTTTGATAAACAGCTGAGGTATCGTAATTCCAAACTAAAAGACTATGTCCATTAAGCTCGTATAGAAGAATGCTTGCATTCAACGTTATTTCAAATAAAAATATATTCTTCCTAGGCAAGGTAGAAAAATTATCTTACTGGGCAATAGACTTAATTGTTAAGATCGCAAATTTATCCGGAAAATTTCAAGATATCAAAACTATATTGTTGAGTGCTGCTACCTTGATGACAATAAATTGGCGGTTCATGAGGAAAGAGCCCTCGTAGAAATATTTTAAAACTCACAAACATTGGGTTTTTCTTCAAAAAACTGAATGACTGCTTTTACCCAATGAAAAGCTCTTTGAAAGCATTGGGGTTAATTTCCTTTTTATTTTGCAAATTTTCAACTGTTCTTTAATTCTTGTACACACATTATCTACCGGTACCGCTCATTTTTTTCGACTTAATTGTATACCAGATGAAGCAGAGATGGGGAAACTTCTAAATTATTAAAGAGCGGTTCAAACTTAATTAGTTAAAACCTGGTGGATTCTCAATTAGGGACGGGATATTTTAATACCAAGGAAGTTATTTTTAAAACATTAACTAGATTCGGAGTTCAAATTACAAAACTAGTTTTTCGACTACAGAAAAAATGCCAGAGCTTAGACAAAATATCAGAACAGAAAGACGGTTAAAAAATTTGTACTTGATTGTAATTAAAACAACTAAATAAAAGCATTAAGTACGTCATACCTTTCACAGTAAGAAATTTAAAAAAAACTTTATTCATTACACTGAGGAACAGTGCTAAATTAACGCCTTGAAAGAAGGGAGCAACGTGGTTGTCAGTGGGCCCCTGTTAAAAATGGCTATTGCAGTGATGTCCTTGTGTCCTGAACTCTCACTGTGAAAATGGCTCCAATGAGCGAAAGATGGTCTACCGATTCGTAAGTCAAAGTGAAATCAAGACTAGTAGATGTTGACTATTTAGTAGCGATTTGGATAGACTCCAAATGATTGCTACACTATGACAAAGATGGTTGGTAGTGATTGTCAAAGCTTTGTGTGATCCCTGCGCATTGTAAATGAAGGGAAGACCATCTAGTAAGAAATACTGTGCAAGGTCCAGACAAGATAGATGTAGAGATAGTCACAGAAAAGAAAATCACAGTAGTGTTGCAACTGTGATCGCAGAGCTAATTTGATCGTGACTATACTACATGTCTGGTCTCGACAACACTTGCTCTGCTTGTCCCCAAAAGATGGTTGAGATACAGAGAGACTTGAGGCTCTCGGCTGAACACAACACCTCGAAGAGCTGGACCCCAGATGGGCTTGGCACCGATGCTCTAGTTTGCTCTGGCTTGGAATTCATTCCTCTAAAGGTTAGTAGACTAAATACCCAAGGCTCCGGCCAAAGGGAAGGTGCCCTCAATTGAGGAGTTAAAACAAATCTGCAAGTGGTAGGAGCATAAAGACTAGCTTTGAAGTGATAACAGTAAAAGCATCCATTTTTGAAATAGCAGGCCATTTGAAATCCGAAATTATTAACACTAAGCGAAGACAAATAGAACAAAAACTATTTTGTTGAACCACATTATGAAAGTCTTACAAAAAATAAGTTACCAACCGAATACATTAGAAAAATTTTTTGCGTAATTATAAACCCAATGGTAGCTGCCTATAAAGACATTAAATGTTGAGACAATAAAATTAAAAACGGGAATAACTCGAAAATTCATTAATTTATGACAAAATACATCTGCAAGGTTGAATCAACAATTGCAATCCTTATTAAAAAAAAACTAGAACCGCGCATAACAGAGGCTAAAGGGTGCGACAAAATGAAAATGAAATACTGTCAAAAACGGGTTGATATAAGAAGGCCATTATCCGCCAATTGGGGATTTTAAAAGTGGAACCAAGCACCAACAGGTCAACTATAAATAAATAGGGATTGAGATAAATCAATGGCAGAAACAGTGAAAATAGAATTCGTAACATTTCAGGTGACAAGAATTTTGGAAAACGAAAAAAGTGTTCAGTCTCTAATTCTCACTTCTTTTTAGCAGAATGAAAACTTTCAAGCTTTAGAATTTGGATTGTAAAAAAGAAAGGCCAACATCTCCGTAAAACCATCAAAATCGCAGCTAGTGATTGAAATTGCTTATGTCTCCAAGGTAATATAGCATAACATAATAAGCATATATCTTGGTGGACCTCCACATAATGTCAATTAGATTTACCCTTCTCAATTTATTTTTAAGTGGTTGCAGAAGTTATGCTATTGAGTCCTCTATGATCAGAAACTTTCTAGGCGATTCATTTGTAAAATAATGAAAATAGAAAACACAAAATACTTCACGCGCAAAAGTCAGATGAGAGAGAAATACCAGATCAACATTTCCTGATCAGATGGCGGGAAATACGATGAACGAACTCAAACCAAGGAACACAACGAAATCGAAAAATATCTCAATGCAGGTCCTGAAATAAAATCGAAAAAGCCCAATGAATTGAATAACTACATTTAAGCCGCAAAAACAGTCAAAGGTACATATAATTTTACAACGCAAACGAAAAAGAAAAAATACAAAAAAAACTGAAGAACATGAACTGCCTGCACTCGAATTGCAGTAGCTTTACGGTCATCATAACCAATTACTTAATAAAATAAACATTAAGTGTGTCTAGAAAGCAAACATTAACTTTCCTGAGAATCAATGACGCAATACGTATCAAAAAAGGACAAAAAAGGCCAGTATAAATCTAATAGCGTTCTATTTGCGCTGAGGAAAGAGAATACCAACGGCGCAAGTGAACAACAACAGCTATTTAAAAATAACAAATTGATTGAGAATAGAGCTCGTCTGATTCAATAACATTAGGGTTTTTCAGGGTCACCACTTGAAAAAATTTACGAGCGACTGGTTTGATCAGAACTGATATTTTAGGGCTGTTAGACAAGAGAGCGTTAAAAAAAACTATTACGGCCACACACTTAAAAAGCACTTTTAATTATAAAGAATAAAATTTTTGAACAACAAAAACCATTAGGATATAACCGAAGCCAATACGCGGATTGAATAACTTGAAATACAAAATAGGACCTTCTGTTAATGGGACTAAATTAAAAATCGCAACAAATTGAATAATTAAGAGCAAAATTTAGAAAGTCTAATGAAACTTTTTAAATAAAAAGATTACAATAGGCTACTAGCTGTTGACTGCTATGATTAGAAGTGGTCATCTAATTTTCATTTTTATCATTTTTTTTGGTTTGGATGAATAACAGTTTAAATTAGATAAAATCGAGGTATGCATTTATTCCACAACACTCAGTAAGGATTTGGAAGTTGAAATATCCTTTTTTTTACCAAGATTTTATCAGCAATGTTTTAAGGCCGTCATTTTGACAGATTGGGACAAAGTGTGCTAAAAAGTTGATTTAGTTCCATAAAAACGAGTTTCTGATCCAAAAATTATTAAATTTTGTCCATTTTTAAAGGTAAAAAACTTAACAAATTATTGTGAACCATTTTAGCAATTTTTAGCAAAATTTAATTGAAGACGTGCAAAATTAACAATTTAATGACAATCCGCCTAATGTTTTCAGCATCACTAACGAAAAAGCCAAATTAAACAGTTTCATAAAATTATATGATTTCTGCTCTGCAGGCTTTTTAATTATTCCAATATGTACTTCCACCTCAAGTATATCGCTGGGCCAAAATTGACTGAACAAAAAACCAGTCGGTTATATAGTTACGCCCTCCCCAATAATTGGGGTCGCAACGAACTTCAAAGTTGATCTCGGATTGTTTTGACTCAGTTCTTACCGAACTTTACAAATTCAAATCAAATAAAAACAGGGAAATGATTGGCAATATTTTATGGCACGAAATTAGCCTCGTTAGCGCAAATTTTGTCGAAACAAGCATACAGCCTACAGAAAAATGAAGAATTTACTATTTTATAAATAATTACGACATAAATCAAAGAACAGTCAATCAAATTAGCTTTCGAAAAAGAACAGCATTTCAGTACCAACATGAAAATTTCAGGTTTTTGAATAAGCGGTCCATATAAATGCGACAAAAACCTGCAGTCGGAACATTTATTCCTTGTATTACGAAAACTGATGAAAAATATAGAATCAGTTTGATTTAAATCATTCTATATTTTTAAGAATAATAAGAGAAATAGGTATCAACTAATTGCCTTCTTCAGCTAATAGTTGTTTTTAAAATTGTGAGAAAAAAAATAGTTTGTGAAAAAAAAATGTTCAAAGATTTGAGATTTTGGAACTTATAAGCTGTCGAGTCCAATTTTTATCAATTTTATTGATGCTTAAAATTTCAGAGATTCATTTTTTTGTTTCTTTTTTTGCTGGCGTCTTTAATCCAGTTTTTGAAATTTCTTTCAACTTTAATTATTTGTATGCCTAGCAGGGCGAATTATTTTGTCATGTTACACTGCAGTGGCTGAAACAAAACTCATCTTTTGAGAAATTTGCAACAGGAGGTTTAGATCACGTGAACATGAGGTCCAGCCATGGACAAACGAAGTTCCAACAGAAACGCGCGGCAACCTTGAGAATGTCTTTTAAGCAAAGAGTTTAGATGAAAACTATTTGAAACGAATACGAAAAGAAAAAAGAACGAAATCAAATCTGTAATTTTATACCATGATGATCGATATATTCACTAAACTTAACAATTCATTGGTTAAGCTTATAACGCCTTGACAAAGCAATTTCATCTTTTTAAATACGTATTTGATTTGTAAAATTTTTTGTAATTTTTTAATTTGATATAAATTGAAAATGTTTTTTATAGATATTAATAAGCATTCAATATTGATTTTGTCTGCTGGACAAAGGTATATGGCAAACTCAGCGACCAAAAGTTCTCCAGTGGTTGAAAAATATCAGATTTTATGTTTTCCAAATATACAAGTTAAGCATACAGCAGTAGTTTATCATTGTGCTAGAAAATTAATAAAAATTGCTATGTGCAAAACCTTTCGTTGAAACGATACATAGTTTTGGAAAGAAATGGAAACCATTCCTTCTAGTGGGTAACAGTAAACCGTAACAGCCCGTTCTGTATCTATCGACCTATGTCTCTTATATCCTAGTTGGATATCAAACTAGCAAAACACACTTCCTGTCTCATTCTTCTTCTATCTGCCATGAATTTTTTCGAATATTCTTAGAAAATCATTGTGCACTTCCTGAAAAACTGTTTCCAAGTTGAATTTCAAGAATAGTGCAACAATTGAATCATACGAGCTTCACAGCACTATTTAAAAAACCTGATTGAGAATTGTTTTCCAAAAGAAGGAGAGTTAACCAATTCTTATAAAAAAACCCAAAAATTTTGAAGTTTTCATCAATAACTTTGGATTATAGAACATTTTGTCGAAAATTGAGTACTGCTTGTAGTTTTTATCGCTGGGGAAGCGTAATGTCTGTTCTTGACGTTCCAAGCAGGAGCAAAATAAACTCTGGCGACATTATGCTGTCCTTATGATCAATTATTATTGGTTCAAAAACTGTTCTCCGTCATTATGTCTGAACAGACACACTTGTATGTTTTATAAATCTTCAGCTAATTTTGCTCTGCAAACTTTTTCCGAGAGATATTTTTATTGTTAAATTTTATTCATATTGAGAAAATGATACAAATATGCATTAGTCTATTAAATAAAATGTACAAAAAGATAAACTGAAAAAATGAAGTGTAATTAACGGTTGTGCATCATTTGAGGCTGGATTTGAGTTGATTGCTCTCGTCTGGGGGTTTTTACTGATGATAGGTCAAAATTGATTAATTTGACTCTTCTTACACCGGAATCTCTTTTAACCTGAAACATTGTGGAAGATTTTAAAGAAAATTAAGAAACTTAAGAACTTAATAAGTTGCTATTATAAAAAATTAAGAGCGAAAGTTCAAAATGTTTTTCAAAATTAGTTGTCTAATGAGCTTACTAGCTCCCGTGATTTTTGTAGCGGTTAGTATAGTAAAACTATAAGCAAATATCGACTAGTATTGACAATTAAGTCAACTAATTATTACATTTGTCGAAATCAGCAGTATTAATGGATAGCAATTTTCTTATTTCAGCAGAGTAATTGTTTCTAGATTCGTATTTCAAATATCATTTTGAGAAAAGTAAGAGATGTTTTTTCTGAAGGAGGTGGGGGGAAATATAGTCCGATAGGAATGATAAAAAGCAAAATATCTAACCCGCGTGCAGAGCTAGTCGGAAACGAAATTGATCTTGGGAACTGAGAGTCGGGCGACGATGGATCCCGCCCAAGGTTCTCGCTGCTTTCGTCACTCACAGCTGGCGGGTTCTCAAGTCGCCACTTCGATCTGGGCATTGCGCCCGCGTGTTCACTCGCGAGTACTGCTGCCGAGAAGGGGCGCGGCTGATTCGGTTCTGATAGAGGTCGTTGGTGTCTCGTACGAGGTATTTTGGACCGGGAGATGTTTGAAAAAGACTGGACGCTCTGTTCCCTGGCACTTCTAAGTCGTCTATAATCTGTCTGTCGTTTGATAAGTCGCTTTGCTTTTCTTTTCATTCTCGCATATCGAGCAAATAGCTGAAATTTTTTTTGATCAGTATTAGATTTCACACAGGAAATAGATTTATAATAATCTGCAATCATGCTCCTTGCAAGGGATGCGAGATTATAGACACATATGAAACGAGAGCAGATCTTTGAATCCTTGTTGCAGAAGGTAAGAGGCGAGTCGGCCTTGAACAGTGTGTCATCCATGAGCGGGGACAATCTATAGTGATAAATTTTTGACGCACCCAATGAGTGGGGAGCCCAAATTTAATGAATTATCAGACTAGTTGTACCTCAGTGGCGGGTGAAATGTGATTGCCCAGAACAGGAAGTTTTATCCCAAACAATTTTTCCAAAAAGGAAACTATTTTGATTGCATGGGTGATTGCATGGGTTGAACTGTTAACAATGATCGTTGATCGTTTATGAACCAAGATTTTCTAATTGTAAATTTTATTCTTATCTGTTTGAAGTATGTAACTAAAATAAATCACTCACAACCGGATTAAGACAAAGAACACTGTTGTTTTCCGTAAATAATTCCAGCTTTCTATGAATTCAATTACTATCACACATCATTAACTATTCTCATGATTTTCCCAATCTGTCACCCCCCCCTTCGTACTTTATCACGCTCCATAATTGATGATAGTTAAAGACCTTTATGATGGCTACAAAAAATATTTAAAAAGCGCATTAGTTTGTTCACACATTCTAATCAAAAACAGCTTTTGTTCACGGGGGTTGGGCGAATTTCTAGCCAGATTCAGGACCAGTTTTCGGGTTTCGGCGAAATTCTTTTTTTTCGAATTTTACTTTAGAACTTGTACTCCTGTTTTTTTTCACACTCACCAGAATAATAACGCAAATGTAGAATAAGAAGTTAAGGCACAGAAATATGAGCAGAGGTGCAATCTGGTCCAGATACACCCCTCCCTTGTTGCCCCTGAGTTGAAAGTGGAAGACTTCTCTGGGCACTAGGGCTGACAACACATCATTCTGGTTGTAAAAAGAAGATGTGACCAAGACACTCTTCAATGTGAGAAGAAGAACGAACAGACAATGACACACTAAGTAGGCACTCTGAAATATTTACTGAGATCGTAAGTGTTTGTTACCTTTTGCAATCTTAATACATGGGAGAGAAATTAAAATAGCATTTATTTTGCTTACGCCTTCATCTTTGCAGCATTCGGGCAATTATTGCCACTTTCAATTTTAAACCAATATTTCAATTTGAGTGATTTTTTAAAGTCAAATTGGAGAAAAAATATAAACTCCTTGATTTTGGTACCAAAGCACACATATGGTGGAATCTGATCAATTCATTCAATTGAACCCAATCAATCGTCAGACAGACAACGATATTAAATTAGATCTGTTTCTCAGATTGCCCAAAAATGGAATATTACTCTTGTTGAACAGATATCATTTTTCGATTCTTGGATCTAACAAAGATTTAGGCAATGACAGTGTTACTTGTATCTATTCCGAGTGATACGGGTATTTAAGCCTTTAAGAGATAATTGAAAGTCATTTTGGCAGATTCTGCTATCCATAAATGTGTCAGTTCAACCCCGTTAGCGATACGTGAGTGAGTTGCGTTTTGGATTTCTTTTCCAGCAACTTCCGACAGGAAGCTTCCGGCATAGAACTGGAAGTATGACATGCAGACTATATTAAACTATTAAATTCCATATTAAACGAAGCCGTTCAAAATCTCTAATTTGAACAAAGCTGTTCAAAATTCTAATCTCGAAAAATATTGATTGGATTAACAAATTGAACGGAAACTTGAGCAAAAAGTTTGCAGGTGCAAGAATTTCCAATCTATGCTTTTAAGTTTAATTTAGTTCTTCACGGTTAATTGAAATATTTTGCCAATGAAAACAACAATTTGTATCGGACGTAACCATAAGCAATCAGTGCCCGGACCTTGCTCACAGTGAGTTTCAATGGTAACCAGTATTGTACCAGACAAATAGCAGTATAAAGACCTTTGCCAGTCTGCTCACAGTCGATTAAGTAACATCCCAGTCTGCCCTTCTTCTTCACAGTCTCATTTACATTCTTGGTCAACACTGCACAGAATGTTTCACATTTCTCTCATCATCAGACTGTACATACAAAGAACATAGCAAGTTTTGAAAATTTCGAATAGCTGATATCATGCTTAAAATTATTAATATGGCGATACCCTCAAAAGCTATTCTAGCTCCAACTATACCATATATTGGTGCATTTGCATCGTTGCAGTGGAGTCGGAGGCCGGAGGTCGGAGGTCGGAGACCAATATATTCCAATTTCATTGTTTATGAAAAAAATAGCCCAAAAAAATTGTCGGAGGCGGATGTCGATGTGCGAGTCAGAATTAATAATATAAAAATAAGTTGTGGTGTAGAAGTAGAAGTAGTAGTGCAAGCATCGGGCTTCGCCTGTGGGGTGTCAATCCCAGTGTTTATCAGTCTGTTTCAGTTTATCTTTTTCCAGTGTCTGAATAGTAGACTCAATGGTAGACTCATATGTTGTATTTCAGATTTGATTGTTGCTTTGTTTTTGTTAATTTGTTCACCTTAAGTTATTGTTCACCAATGGCGACTGATCTTCGATTTGACTTTTGTTTCCACGAAACTATTATAACTTGTGGAGTGAATTTGCTGCTTGGGATAATTGATCCAAAAACGGAAGAGTGCCATGGCACGATTGATGTAATAAGTGTGAAGCCATTGGAAAAAGTGAACTGCAAAAGGAAAAGGAGGGCGGCGAGTACTAAACGTTTCGAATGCCCAAAAAGTTTTCATATGCGATCAATGTGAGTATGCCCCGAAGGAAAAGTATTTGATTGACCGGCACGTAAGGAGAATACACGATGACAGCTTAGAACGACAGAAGTGCGCAGTTTGTGAATTCAGTAGCATCTACACCTATAGCATGAAAAGACATATGATAAGAGCTCATAAGAACACAACAATTGAAACTCAAGTATCGGATTCTTCCAGCTGTGTGACCACGAGATCCCAGAAGAACAAGACTATTCAAAAGCCATTGGATTCGTCCAGCTGCGTGACCACGAGATCCCAGAACAAGGCGATTCAAACAACGATGTCCGATGTGTCAAGTTTCTGTGTCTTTTAATTTTTTGTTTTAGTTTGGTACATTGTTAGTGTTGATTGTTACTGATGTATTACTTCTTACTTCATTCTTCTTACTTTGTGTTACTCGTTTTTTAGATACTTCGACAGTTACTTCGAAACGCCCAACTTACTAGTTTGTTTTATCCTTCTTACTTTCTTTGGTGGTGTATCAGGCGTAATTGAGCGTGACCTAATTCATTAATTTGTTCACCTTAACTGTGTGTTACTGAGTTATTTTACTGTTACTTCATTGTTCACCTTAACTGTGTGTAACTGAGTTATTTTACTGTTACTTCATTGTTCACCTTAACTGTGTATTTTCACATAATCGAACTTCTGAAGTGGCTGAGTTTTTCAAAAGGAAACAATCATTGATTACTTCCAATGGTTGAGATCGATAATAGTCAAGGTTAAAGAAGCCAAAGAAGCAAAGACCATGTCAGATATTTGTCTGAACAATTACGGTCATTCAAGTCAAGTTGAGGTCCCAGATGAAGTTGACCTTTAGTCTCCTCCCCCCCCCAGCTTAGTCCCCCCCAGCTTAGTCCCCCCCCCAGGTTAGTCCCCCCCAGCTTAGCCCCCCCCCCCCAGGTTAGTCCCCCCAGCTTAGTCCCCCCAGCTTAGTCCCACCCAGCTTAGTCCCCCCCAGCTTAGTCCCCCCCCCCAGCCTAGTCCCCCCCCAGCTTAGTCCCCCCCCCCAGCTTAGTCTTTCCTATTTTAGCCCCCCAGCTTAGCCCCCCCCCCCGCTTAGTGGTCAGGTAACCCCCCCATCATGGTAATTATTTCATTTAATCTGATCTATTTATTTCAGGCGTTCACCTCCCGATGTTGGAAGTTATTCTCTGCGACCTTCCGTTCACGTTGATGGACCTACATGAACATTTTTCACACCAGCCATCCTGCTGGACATAGATGTCGGGAGAAGAGTTTAGAGGTCGGTGGCGGAGGTCGGAGGTGCCGCAATTCAAGGAGCCGCAATTCAAATGGCCGCAATTCAAATTAATCAAATGCATGAGACAAACTCAAAAACTATAACTCAAAAGCATAGTTATAATCATATAGTTATAATCATAGTTTCAGAGCCTATTAATTGAATTCTTACGCAGAACAAGTTCTGCAACTTGATATAAATTCATGTATATTGAAAACGCATGTATTTTTAATTACGATCAAAACAGATAGCGAGAGAGAGCGAGAGAGAGAGAGAGAGAGAGAGAGAGAGACGCGAGATAATTGGCTCTTGAGCAAATAGAAGCGCGAAAGCGCGGGTAATTATGTACGCTAAGCGCATATCAAAACCAGGCGGCATTTTAATATGGCCATAACCAGGGCAGACAGAATTTGTTTATGCCCAGACCGCAAACCGAATTAACAAATTCATGTTCAGACGAAAGTCAGTTGATGACTCATCTTGTCTTACTAAAATCATACCAAACAGTGAAATCTCGGACCTGAACATAGTAATGGCCCGCTTAAAAACTATTATGATTTTTTTTCTGGTCCAGTACTGAATCTCTCTGACGATGCGCTCCGGGTGGTAAGCTGAAAAAATTTAAATAAATTTTGCGCTTCACTGTCAAAAGAAAGGTATTATAATTTATCTTTTTTATACTTTATACGCCGTGGAGAATCAGTTGGTTGTTTCAAGGTTTATCAAAAATTTCATTCTATCATTCTACAAAAAAATCATCTTTCCTGGAGAATCGGGTCAGATTAATTCAGATCTTAGGCATAATCTTTCCGCATTATTTTTTTAATGCATGCCCACCCTTCTGAACATGTGCCAGTTTTCAATTTACAGTATGCTTGTAGACGAACTTCATGAGTCATACATTCAGGAATAATTTCACAAACTCAGTTCTCGGTCTTAGAAGCGGTATTAACCAAATGACTTCCATCAGAACATGGCTAATCGCCAGACTTCATTCAGCATGGGCAGACTATTTACATTAAGCGCTAACTCTACGATGTAAGTAAAAACCACTTAAATTATAACTTATCTCGACCACTTCAAATCTCAACTTAAGCGCCCTAATATTATTACTTTTGTGAGTGCATGCTCTATTGAGCATTATGAAAAATATACCAAGGTTATAAGAAATTAATTCAAACTATGCAAAAAAGATTCACCAAAAACGAAATCCACACAGAATTAAATACACAAAGTCATTAAGTCTTTAAAACATAGTACCCTTTAAAGCAAAGAATTTCACGAAGAGATTTCAATCAATAAATCAATCCACCAAGATCTCCCCACACCCACCTCCGCCTTCATCCCCCAACCCCACTTCCACCCCAACGTCCACCTCCCCATCCTGATAAGTTATATCTTAGCCAGAAAAATTACTATTTCAATATATTCTTCATATCATAGTTCCAGTTTTGTGCCGGAAGCTGCCTGAGGGTGCAGAAAGCTGTCGGAAGTTGCTGGAAAACAAATGCAAAACGCAACTTCTGACTCACGACTTTATGCACGCAACTTCTTACAACTTTCCACAGCCAAATTTTCGCAAACGTCTTCTGAAATACAGTTTTTGAATACCCTATTCTCTTTTTTTAAAAATAATTCATACACCCAAATTCCCATCCGCCTGACCTGCCCTGTTCGAAATTCTATTTCAAAATGCATTTTTTCCTGAACTCTACCCCGACCCGCAATCTTAGTGTTGTGTTTATGAGAGATAAAAATTCCACTTAGCGTGCACGGTCATTTTATCATTTATCCTCATGCTCAGGTTCGAAAATAATTTTAACAGTCATTTTGCTCTGTTGAGACTATTTATGAGCCGCATGCTGACCTTATATCAGTCTCCTCATGCTGATTGAAGTCTGCCAATCATCCATTCTCAGATCGGGCGAAGTCTGGTGATTAGCCATGTTCAGTTGGAGGTCAGAAATTGAGTAGTTTCTCTAACTATCAATTCAATGGTTAGTCTTAGAAAAAAAACTTTATTCTTATGTTTCAATGGTTCAATACTCTTTGAAACTGACGAGTCATTGCTGATATACTCTATTAATCAAATCTATTGTCTTTTAATCAAAAATTGGGAAAACCGTCCAGCAATACAGTCCAATAACTCATTTATCCAAATACAGGGCAAAATGGACTGAAGTTAGAGTGTAAAAATCCGTTCGCTGGCTAATTAAACAAATTAGACAACTGCGTTTCTATTTTCGTTTTTAATGATTTCACAGTGTCTATCTTCCACATTCCAATTCTTTGTCAATATGATACGTCAAAAATTTTCAGAATATTACGCAGTTTTAGACACTAACGTTTTCAAAGTTGCTTATTAACTCAGCTCTCTGAATATACTATCATCCTATGAATTGGAGATAAAATTGTACAATAAGATTATCTTACTTTTGTAAAAAAAAAAATACAATAGGTTACTGTTTTTCTATACGCGTCATTAATTGTTATATAAGTTTTAACCTACCGGTTTTGTTTCAGCTCATTATTAACTTGACAAGCGGAAAAGGTATTGTCTACCTTACAGACAGTTATGACTTTTATAATTTTTTCTAAATAAATGTGTCTTTAGATAATGCATCAGAGGAAAAATGTTTGTAAGAAGACAAAGATTTTGACTTGATCTTTTTCAATAGAAAGACATCAATAGCAACATTTTGGGCACGAATTTCGGGGTAGATATAAAACACTTGCAAATTTTGTTGTATATATTTGTGAAATATAGAAAAAATCAGAGAGCTATCAACTTTTCCTTTTCAAGCAATTTCGCTTTTTCCTGAAATAAGCAAAGTGTTGTGATGGCGAGTGACTCATGAATTGAAAATTTTTCTGAAAAATTTTTCATAACAATTTTTAAATTCTTGATTGCGCCCTAAAATTTGAGCATAAGTTAATGCTGGTAGAACCAGTATGGTTACAATAATATAAAAATCACCAACTTAATCGAAAATTTAAAGACAGAAAATGAAGTTAATCTCACCATCAAATTAAACGAGCTTCCACCACCAATAGAACCGTTGTCGTTGCCTGAGTTGGTAAAAACAATCATAACTGATAGGAAGACAAAGAAACAGGAAGCCAAAAGCAGAATTGCCGAGTTGAGAATGTTTCTCATTTCTGTTGAGTCCGGCAAACTGGATTGGTCAGATGAAAAAGATGTATCGACGGTGGAGTCCAAAGTGTTCGCAATGGAAGACGGTTGATGAGGTTCCAGTATGAAATGCCCGAGCATAACTAAGGCCAAGGTAAAGAGGAACTGAAACAGAAAGAGATAACTGGACAAATCAGTTCAGGAACCTTTAGGGGGGTTAGATCATTTAGAAACCCTTTATGGAACCTGAGGTGTTTTAGCACGTACACTAAAAAAATGTTAAATAAATTTACCTTGAAAAGCCTTAACTCCTAGGTAAGCTTGATTTGACTTGAATTGCGTTAAATTCGCGCACTTAATTTTTTTAAAATTTTTTATCTTCACCATTTTCCCCATTTAAACATTTAATCAGTTAAAAAAAATTATGTTATCGCTGTACGCAAAACGAAGTTCAACATTTCTGAATGGAGTAAAATTTAAAACTGCTTTTTTTCGTTAAAATTTTGAGGCAGTTATCTTGCAAGATAAGCGTCCGGGTCTTGCAAGATATATGTTATTTGCAAGATCTTGCAAGGTAAACATTGTTGTCTCTCAAAGCAGATCAGAGTTAAAAAAAGAAAAGAAAACAAATTTCGGTGCTCCTGGGTGGACACGATGAAACTAATATATCATAGTGAAGCAAAGGTTTTGGCGTCGAAAGCCATGTAAAATCGAAGTTAGAAATATGACTCTTACAGTAATTATGAAAATGAACTCAAGAAACTTGAACTAAATTGCAAGGGAAAGGGATGGGGGAGGGGGCTAAACGGATACGGACTGTTTACAGACGGCAATTTAGCCATAATAGCAAGATTCCTGCAAAATAACCGTCCAAGTGTACTGAAGTGTGCTACACTCAGTAACACTATTGGATAATCTTAGTGCTATTTTGAGAATTTACGTTATAGTGCGTGAAGCACAAACTTGATTTGGACAAAGTCCATTTTGTCGTGTGAACAAATTACTAAGTAGTTTTGAATAAGCTACTATTTTAAGATCACTAACTAAAACTGAGAATACTATGACGTGATATTGTCACGCCACACAGATAACACCAAGTTAACCTTGGTAACTCTGTCGACACTCGTTATCTCTATCCAATAGGATACTAGAGAACCACCTGTCCGCAAGTATAAAAGGAGCTTGCACGCTCAACCACCAACACTTTTTGGTCCCTGATAACTTCTGATTTAAAATCATACTCCCGTATTGCTCCCTTGCTCAATCTCAGCTTACTTGAGATATTTTTCTAACTTAGAAATATTTTGTGACTTGTTCTTAACTAAGAACTCTCTAAGTCATAAAATATTAACTTAGCACAAATTTGGAAATCAGGTAAGTTCAGCTTAACTTCTCTAAGTTATAATTTAACATCTCTCAAACTCTATCTAAGTTACAAGTTAACTTAGAATAGTTCAATCTGTGCTATTTCAATCTTATAACTTTAATTATTCTATCCCTTAATGCTCGGTTCATATTTGATGCTGTTTAACATAACTTATTAATTCATATTTGCATCTAACTTTATTTAATATTTAACTATATACCAAGAGTAGAACTAGGGGTTGAACTCTCAAGTTATACATGTGGTCCCGCGATTAACCCCGTCGTTTAAGTATCTAATGTACGGACCAGCAGTATAAATGGTGGTCCCAGAGAGGCCAACTTCAATTTAACTTGTTCATTTAATAGAGAGAGGCAACTTAATTTAACTTGTTCATTTAAACTATCAGAGAAGCCTGCCTAAATTTAACTTGTTCACTTATTGTAGAAAAGCCATTAAATTAACTTGTGTAAGTTAACTAGTCAAAGGGCTTCTCACTAAAATCCCTTTTTGATTTTGATTTAAACTATTCCTCTGTTCTTAATAATTCTAATACAATAACTTCAGTCCTTTAAACAATGGCCAGTCCTGGTGGTAGTACTCCTCCACCTGCCGTTACTCCCCCACCTGAAACTCCCATAACACATCCAAATCTTTCACTTGTATCTTTTTCAGGCAATGATCCTAATCAAGATGCCACTTCTTTTTGGAACTCTGTAGAAAACAAAATACTCTTTTCACTAGGAACTAGGCCTACAGCACCCGCTGCACAGACCAGCTATGATAAAAGGCAACAATCCTTATTCGGCTCACTTTTAACTGATACAGCACTAGAATGGTTTGAAAGTGAAGTCACAGATACTACAGATTGGAATACTTTAAAAGATGAATTTATACAAAGATTTACAGACGGTAGAGACCAATTTAGATTTAGACTTGAGGTTGAGAACACATTCAGGCAAGAAGGAGAATTAATAAAGAATTATCTACATAGAATAAAGAGTGGAGTTGATAAAGGTTGGCCAGAAAAGATACCAACAAGTATTGAAGGTGATGACAATATCAGGAAAGAGAAAGAAATCCAACAAAGACAACGAAGTCAGAAATACATAGATTTTGCTATAAGAGGACTAAGGCCACAAGGTTTAAAACGCAAAGCGCACGAGAAACTTATTGAGAATCCTTCAATAACTTGGACACAGTTTGTCGATCACTTAGTTGTAAAAGACTTAACATTTTCTGTAACAACAGAATCTAGTGGAGCTACAGACATAGATAAACTTAAAACACTCGAGAGCAAAATTAACGATTTAACCAGTCTTTTCAAAAGCAACGAAGTGAATGCTATAGATACTCCTAGGCCTAGAGACCCAAACATAAAAGGCAGACCTAACAGTACTAGATTCTGTGATTATTGCAGAAGCAATGGTCATTCCATCTCTAGATGCACAAAGAAACAGATAGATGATAGTGTTAACAAATTGAGAAAGGAACTTGTTGAACCAAGAAGGCCAAATATAACCTTCTCTAATGATTACAGAAAGAATAACCGAGGCAATACAAGATTTAATGGTCCTAGAAACCAAGGCTATCAACCAAGAGGTGGCTACTCAAACTATAATCCTAGGTTCAACAAGCCTAACTATCAACAACAAAATACATCTTTTAGCAGCTATGGCAATAGATTCACTCAACCATACGAACAAACCTTCCCTCAGCAAAACACCTATAGAAATAATGAACCAAATCTTGAACAACAATCACCATCACCACAACAACAGCAACAGCCACAACAAAGTGCTAGCTTCTATACACCAAGTAGAAATAACAATCTACCACAAGGACAATCAAAACCCAACAATATTCAACAACAACCAAATCAAATAAGTTTCGTTGAAGGCGACGATGACTACGTAAATGCTATAACGGACTTCTTTCCTTTAAACTTTTGAAGTCTCCGAACGCTACTAAAGAAAGTAGTACTAAGTCAAGAATTTATCTCAATTTATATCACTTTGCCACCGGAGACACTAAAAATAATAGTGGTTTAGAAGTAGAATTCATGATTGATCCAGGATCAACTTGCACTATCATCAATCATCCTAC
>NC_134468.1:9680000-9866485 GCF_964194025.1 Convolutriloba macropyga
ATATATATATATGTATATATATGTATATATATATATATATATATATGATTTTATATATTTATATACATATATTATATATATATATATATATATATACTTACATATATATATATATATATATATATATATATATATATATGTATATATATATATATATATATATATATATATATATATGTAAGTATATATATATATATATATATATAATATATGTATATAAATATATAAAATCATATATATAATATATATATATACATATATATACATATATATATATATATATATATATATATATATATATGTATCTCTATAAATATAAATATAAATATATATATATATATATATATGTATATATATATGTATATATATATATATATATATATATATATATATATAACTATACAAGAGTAATATATATATATATATATATATATATATATATTTATATATATATATATATATAATTATATATATATATATATATAACTCTTGTATAGTTATATATATATATATATATATATATATATATATGTAAGTATATATATATATATGTATATATATATATAATATATGTATATAAATATATATAATCATATATATATATATATATATATATATATATATATATATACATATATATATATATATATAAATATATATATATATATATGTATCTCTATAAATATAAATATATATATATATATATGTATATATATATATATATGTATATATATATATATATATATATATATATAACTATACAAGAGTTATATATATATATATATATATATATATATATATATTTATATATATATATATATTATATATATATATATATTATATTATATATATATATAATATATGCGTGTGTGTGTATGTGTGTGTTGTGTGTGTGTGTGTGTTGTTTGTGTGTTATTGTGCATCGGAGTGTAAATAGGGGGGGGGAGTGGTGGTGGTGGTGGGAGGGGGGATGTTAAGTATTTGGGGATGTAGATCATTAGCTGTTGAGGATGTGCCTGCTATCAGTGTCGGATATTCCCATTTCCCTTATTGGGAAAGTAATCTTCCCAACTCTATTTGGCCATTAAGGCTTGATTGGATTATGTGAAAATGTCACTCAATTGATATAAATGAGCTGCTGATTAACTTGAATGCAAAATGCTCTCGAGGCAAATATTGAGGTTGATGTCAATTCCTAACGCCCTTAGTCTTGTTTATGTCCCATTTTTTTTTTTTTTGGGGGGGGGGGGCTCATGGAAAAAAGTGTTCATTCAGATTTAACGTTAAAAATTTCTAAATATTTTTCATATATTAGCTGAGTAGTTAAAGTTTGACTAAATTTGTTATTAGTTAATTATTGTGGAATTTGTAGCAAACGGATATACTATAAATACAACTATTGATACACTTTTAAAAATATTTAAAGTACTTGAGGCCCAAATGTCAAAAATGTCAATTGGTCGGGAAAAACGAACATTTCAACTTTTAATGAGCAAAAACTGGATCGAAAGCTCTAAATGACTCAATTACAGATCTCGAAATCATCACTACGATTTTATTTAAGAATGATTTCACTAAGTAAATATTGTAACCTAAATGCGTCTATGCAATCGAGTTAAGAACAACTAGCTGATAATTGAATGCGATATGTTTGACAAACTGGAAACTTTAGACGCTCGGCTATTTATATGGTTCAGTTCAAGCAAGTGTTCGTAGACCAACAACCCCTCGTGCGATGCACCAAAGAAATCAAAATCTAATTTGTCACTGTAAGAAAGACAATATGACATTATCAAATCTAAAAAAGTTCAAGCCCCATCAAACTAATTGTCCATCCCCAAGGGCAGTTAAAAGCTTGGACAATTTAAAATTGTTATGCAGAATCGCCCAATTGAGTCTGGAACAATTTTTGATCGGCGCTCGTCCAGGCCATTCCTAAAGAGTGAAATGTTTAAGGACGATCAAAAATGCAGTTTTACTACAATTTTACCACAAAAGATGATATGTCAGTCAGATAATGAAAATTGTCGTTCAGTCTCAATGATTGGATCTATTCTGTTCCCCCCCCCCCCCCAGTGTTTTTTATGACCTCCAGTTAAAAATTATATGTTGTTATATAGCACGTTTCTATGTAAAAAAAATAGCACGTGGGCCTGGGGGTCATAAAAAATTTATGCTCACTAAGTTGGGGGGAACAGAATTAATTGTTGCTGCAGCGAAAATGTTTGAAACGTTTCGAAAGGGTCAAACTACCAAATTTCTAAATCCCATTACGTTAGCTATTGATACATTTATTGATACACTTGTTGAGTTTACCGAGGAAGTTAGAAGCAAAACAGACAGCAAAAATTTCATAAACACTGAATTGAGTGACCTGTGAAAACATTTTGAATCTATCAATTAATCAGTTTCTAATGAAGAAAAGGAAATAAATGGAGTTTAGTGCCGAATCGATCAAATCTCAGTTTCAAAAACAATCTCACTAATCAAACATAAGACATAAAAGTACACTTACTTAAATAGAGACTTAAATTTACAAAATCCTAATTCAGAACCATATTTTTCAGGGCATTTAATCTGATGTGACAGAACCTTCTAAAAGGAGCTATATTAGTTTCCCCTCTGCTCAACGCATACTGATGTTTAAAAGACTGATGGCCAGTAAAGATGATGAGAAAATGTCAGACTATGACTTAGATAAACTGGTAGAATATATGAAAATAATGAAATCAATTGAACTCAATTGAATCGATAGAAAAAAATTTATTTGAGGCAAATTGCTTGCTCATTTTTTCTTGTTATTTCTCAGGTTTTACTCAAGCAACTATTCTGAAACAACTGAGCTAGGACTGAAAGTGTGCCAACATTTTGGTCAATGCGCTTTTTCAGCCAAAAAGCAGATGGATATTTTCGCCTTGTTCTGTTTAGATCTGCAAAAACATAATTTTATCGGAGTCTTGAAACAGATAAAATTAAAGATTTGAAAAACAAAACTTGCACAAAAGTCAGCTTGAAATCTTTTCTCTGCTTAGAGATTGCTATAAACTTTAAATCTATAGCAACAGTTGAATTCTAAGAAATCGAAATAGTTCAAGCAATGCACTGACCAGAAATTATCATCTTTGTATGATTACAAAGATCTATTTTCAAAAATGTCTCCTACAATTAGTCAAAACAGCAGCCAATTACACAGAAGATCAGATAAATTTTTTTAAAATTCATCGTCTTCTTGAGTGGTTTGCATTCAATAGCTGTCTCTTTTTTGTGAAGTAAAAAAAATTTTTAACTTCTTTGTGGTGATTAGAACAGGTACTCACACGTAATGAGATATAAAACCATTCAAACAATTTTTAAACATCGTTTCTTAATTTAAAAAAAAACATCAATTACAAATATCTGGACCTAAAACTTAGGTTTTTGATATCTGCTGTAAAAAGTTTTGATAATCAGTACACTGCCAAAGAATTCAATCGCGAAAAACTGTTTTTGTGGCACGAATGCATTGTAGTACAATGTGGCACAATTTACATGTTCTCATGCATACTGAGTAAATGAGAAGTAACGGAAGTAAAATGTAAAATTTATATTGCAGGAGGAAATGTTGACAACGGATGCATTTCTTACCGGTGAAATAACTTCTTGGCTCCCGATGAGTAAAACAAAAGTTTGAAACAGTGATGAGGGGGTACTTGCGCATTAGATTGTTTTTTGCAATTTTCTAGTCCAATCAGCTGCTGCCTGTATAAAAATATGCAAATGAAGTAATCACAACGAGAGCTTATTTAAAACATATCAACAATGTTGTTACGGACCCTTGAAATTTCTAACAATTCGATTTCGAAGTTTGATTACTTAACGATGGTGATGGAATTATTATGGTTAATATTTTTAACACTGAGTTCCTAATACGTTATTTGTTTCATCGTATTTCTAAATATCAGCATGATTGACAACTACAAATAATAAATTCTTTTTTACACTGTGAGATTCGAACGAAAGTAAAAACCATGGGCATTAAAAATCCCTGGACTTGTTTTTGACAACCTTTTGAGTTTGCTAAAAGTTATTAAATTAAATCACTTCCATTTAAAATGACTATCTCTGTAGAGAAAACAAAGAACGTTACTTTAGGGTTTGTTTCAGAAGAATCTTAAAGTCGCTCGAAAATACTCATTCTCGTAACGACCCTTGACCTCCAACTGATAGCGAACTGATTCAATATTTCGAGCTTACTGTTCCATCATAAAAAAATAAAGCTTTCAATATGATTGAAGAAAAATTTAGATAAATTGGCAGAATATATAGAAATTATGAAATCAATTGAACTCTTTTGCAAAGTAAAGCATTAAGTGTGATAACAAAGACCATTCAATAAGTGTTTCTGAGCGTTGTTCTCAGAGACAGATAAAACAAATAAGGACGGTCTATTTCTGGCAGATATTCAGAGCTGTGAAGATTTCTGGAGATCCTATTGTAGAAAACCAGATATCCTAAGAATCCCATTTGATTGAATTTTGGAGAAGGTATTACAAGACCGCCTCAAAAATGCTTATTTGAGGCAAATTGCCTGCTCATTGTTATTTTCTTGTTTCTTCTAAGTTTTTACTCAAACAAAAACTATTCTGAAAGAACTCTGCTAGGACTGAAAGGGTGCCAACAATTGACTCAATGCGCTTCTTCAGCTAAAAAAATAGTTGAATATTTTTTGCCTTGGTTTAATTAGATCTGCGAAAACATAATTTTATCTGCGTCAAGCGACTTGAAAAACAAAACTTGCATAAAGGTCAGATTGAAAGGTTATCCTTGCTTATAAAATGCTTTGACTTATAATCGTTTAACTTTTCCAACTTATTTGTGATGATTGAAACACGTACTCACACGTACAGAGATATAAAATTAATCAACAAATTTTTAAACGTCGTTTTTTAATTTTAAGTAAGATGAATAAAAGTTTCTAAACCTAACACGTAGGTTTTTGATATCTGCTGTAACAAGTTTCGGCAATCAATACACTGCAAAATAAAACCTGTGCACAAAAAAATGTTTTTGAAGCACGAAGGCGTCGTAGTAAAGTGTGGCACGAATTGCAGAATCCCATACTCACATGCATGCTGAGTAAATGAGGTATAACGGAAGTAACAAGTAAAGTTTAGTTTTATTGCACGAGAAAAATTTAACAGCACGATTCGAAGGCCTGTCAAAGTTATATTTAAGATTTTGTTACAGTTACTATGCTGTTATCGTAACGTTGAATTAATTTCTGGAAGTAGTTTTTAGTTTTGGCAACGTTTTTTTTTCAAATTCAACGCAAAGAACCGAGAATTTCTAACGAAAATTCACAATATTGCTTGAATTTTTGAGCGGTTTTTAACGCCTTACACCTCAATCCGGGTTCTATTAGACCAAAAAACCATCATCTGTGCAAAAAATAACGAAAAACGAATTACTCATACAGGCTGTTGGAAGCAAAAACTTCGTCCTCAGAGCACAAGTTTCATCCTTGGAGCTGAAGGGAGGTACAAAAATCTAACTGACCAATTCCATTTGAAGCAATTTGAACTCTCTCTTACCTTTAGATCCCCCGCGGTGCAATTAACAACTGCCGTTCTCTTGTTCTGTGCGACTTTTGAAAGTGTAATAAGGCCACAAACTGCGCACAATGTTGTCATGTCTTTCAAGAGGGTGAAAATGATCAAAAGTGGGTCTCAAATTCAATTAAAAACAGGTCCAGAAAGCTTGGAGGGGAAGAATGAGTACATGAGGGTTTGTATGGAGTAAAAACAGATTTTCGCGTCTGCCATGATTGAATTACCTGTTCCTGATTACTATGAGTGGAGCCGCTATTGAAATACGTGTGCGTATAACATTGCGTACGGTTTGTGTGTATATACACACATATATACATACACATACGTATATATACAACAGGCGGACGCTATATACCTTTAGCACTAAAATAGTATAGGTAGTATTAGCTGGAAATATTTAAGCGTTTAAATACTACTGCATAAAAGATATATATGGAGCACTTTTAGGAAATGAAAAAGGGGATTGTTGTTATTGAATGAATGAAAATAGGGAGGATATTTTGGAAAAAGTAGGAATTGAAAGGAATAAGGAAAAATAAAGCGGGGTGGTTGATAGGAATTAAAAACGCTCAATTGAAGTCATTCACTTCAACTATTAAGGTCTAGTGGTTGCTACTAACTTATTATAACTGCTATTACTAGTGCTGGTAGTTTTAATTTATAACAGTTTCTTCCTTCTTCTTCGGCTTCGCGAATTCGAGTTTGAATGTTCGGATTAAGATATAAATATTATAATCTAAATTTGAAGTAAATGTTTGCAACACACATAACTTATTCACTTGCAGTTTTGGTCTTGGCTTATTTTGGTTATCTAACTCTGAACTAGACCAAATTAGGCTCCACAAAGCCTGGGGTGGTTTTGGAAGAGACAAACAGGGAAAGAACACTACACAAAGCAGGGAAAAAGGCAGAATTGTTAAGGGGGGATTAAAAACATGTTGAATGAAACGAAAGAGGCGGAAAACACGCTATATATGAACAGCGGCGGGTTGTTGCATATTTGTATGTATGTATTTATGTATGTTCGTGTGAGTATATATGTGTGTATGTGAGTGTGTGTATGCGTGTGTGTGTGTGTGTTGCGTGTGTGTGTGTGTTTGTGTGTGTATGTGTGTGTGTGTGTGTGAGATTGCGTATGTCCTTTGTATTTTGCATTTGCTGGTGTGCGAGGGGGAGGGGGGTCGTGGTGAAGAGTTTGGAGTAGCTGAATCTGGAATAATTCGATTCCGGGCGCATTAGACATTAAGTGGGTTTAACTGTTGCACTTGAATAGATAGTGATCAAACTTGGTAAGAATTGTTGGCCCTTTATCTCAATTTGTGTATGTCAATCTACGGTAGCTTTGTTTGTAGCTGCAGGCAATAATTGCAGAGTACTTGTACTGTTTCTTTGGGAAAAGTTGCCTTTAGGAAGTGAGAGATTTAAACAGAAGATAGAATAGAAAAGTTATCTCGCAACTTCCTGAACGGCAGAAGGAAAATTGCAAGCACTGGAAAGTGATTAACAGAGGCGCCGCATTAACTTATAACTCAAATTTAGATAAGGATTAGAAATCGTTCTAATTTGTTGACTGTACTCATTCTTTCAAATGATTTTTCAAAGATCGATTTTTTTTCAACCCTGTATTGTCTATTTCTCCACCAGATATGTGTTTTGTTTATGTCACAGGTACATTACGCAATAACCCCTAGTGATGAGCGGATTTAAATCTTGCAGGAATCTTGCTAGAATCTTGCAAGAATCTTGCAAGTTTTGGAATTCTGCAAAATTTATTTGTGTATTTTTGGTAGCTAAAACTAACTGAAAAGAAAATGAAACGACTGATATGATAATTCTTGATCAACAGAACTGAACCTATATGATTTTTTTTCGTAAAGGCCTTTTGAATGTGAAACTTTGCAAGAATCTTGCAAGCTTCCTGCAAGATTTTGAATTCAAACACAATTTTCCGACAAATAACTGGAAATAAACATCGAGGCAACCAAATCTGTCCTTTTTAAGTTCAATTTACCAAATAAAATACAAAAACAAACACTTCCAATCTTTCTCCCTTTTTGTATTCAAACGAATTATTTGTAGCGAAACAAGCAGTTGGAATTTGTTTGGTCCTGATCCTATCGGTAATTTGGAATCTTTTTGTAGTTGTAAAACATTCCGATTGATGTTAGGTTTAATTACTTTCCTATAGTTTATTTCAGTAACTCCGCACTTGCCAGTCTAGAGTCCGGAATGAAATGGGTGGGAATAAACTCAAATTTCATCCGGGTCAAGGATTAATCGCAAAAATATGTAAGATATGCAGTGAAAAGTTGCTTTTTTTCACCGCAAATTTTGTACATATATTTGGGGTGAAAAGCAGTGAAATTATATAATTTAACCGCTATAGTAAGCGGTGAACTTACAAAAAGTCACCGCAATTCACCGCCCTTACAAGGGTTCAAACCTCGCACCCCATGCATGTCATGCTCTTCTTCTTCAACTGCGCCATCTATCACTAAATTCCTATATATTTGTTTTGAATATAAATCAAATTCCTTCTGCTTTCTGTAGAACATGCGCAGTTTTGTACGATTTGCGATCTTTAGTGGTGAAATTACTTATTTGAGCGGTGAAATGTGGTGCTTTTTTGTAAGTTCACCGCTTACTTTAGTGGTGAAATTACAGAAATTCATCGCTTAGAAAAAAATGTTAAAAAGATGTAAGATTCAGGGATAATTATGGGGGGGGGGGGCTCAAATCTAACAATTCCTCCCTTAATCCACATTAGTTTCACCGCATTCACTGCTGAACTCACACAATTTTAACGTTTTTTTCTAAGCGGTGAATTTATCTAAGTTCACCACCAAGTTAAGCGGTGAATTTATGTAATTTCATCGCAATCACCACTTATCTCACATAATTTGGACACCTTTTTCGGAGCGCTGAATTTATGTAAATCCACCGCTAAAATCGGCGGTGAAATTTTGTAATTTCACCGCTACCAGGCGATAAAGTTTTTTTTCACCGCATTCAGCGCCTGATTTATGTAATTTCACCACATACACCGCTCATCTTACATAAATTTGCGTTGAATGGCGGTGACACCTCGACCCGGGAGTTCAAATAAAAAAATCAGATTTTCTGGCCGACTAAAAATGACACGTTAATCACGATAAAAATTTGAAAGACAGCAGGAGTCTTGCTCACATCTGTCTTGAATTTTGCATGACCCCAGTGACCCCAATTCTCTAATCAAAACAATTGACATCGATTGGGTCAATCGACTGACTGCAATAATGGATTCCTCGGAATGGATTCCGTGCATTGGTCAACGCAGCAACTCGTTTTCAGGTCTTTTGAATGGTAAGAAAACTCAACAAAGCGTTTCAGTGGCTACTCTTCTGCAATTTTCATAACAAAATTTATTTTTTCTGTCCAAAGAAATCGCCGACTATGCAACAATATTCTCTCCAGCTGCAGACATGAGTGTTTTGATAAAAAGATAACCCCTTTTCATATTTAAAGCTGCTGGATTCAGCTTAGCCATGATTGTTCAATAAACATCACCCTGTCTGGAGTTGCTATCGGGTAGAAAAGACTATCGGTCACAAACAGGACAGAGACTATCCACGAAACAGGCTGAGAACAGACAATCCCGCCGAAATTGGTTGTGGTGGTTATAGCGCTTCTCTGCTGCATCAGAGAGCCACATGGTAACCACATTTGTTTTGTGATCCGTCCTTACAGAGATGACAGTTTCGTTTTTTCAAAGTATTTTTTGCCGATTATAGACCCGACTAGTCCCGTCATGCAGGAAACTTTTATAATTTCGCTCGACCACACAACTCCCACAAGTTCTAATTCATCTATGTTACCTCTATGTTCACACTTTTTTCAAGCCATCATGCAAGCCACAGAAAGCTCTCAAGGAAATCTAATTTGCATTTCTCAGCTTTTTTTTTCAGCAAAGGCCTGCTTTATTGCAAGCAAATTGTAACAATTTTTAACTAAAAAATCTACAACCCAAATATCACGGTTCGAGTCCTAATCAAAACAACTCAACACATCAAAAGAGCAAAAAAGCCTAAAAAAGTCCAAAATTTCAAAAACTTTCATTTACAAGCACATTTGATGAAAGTTCATTTTTTAACCAAAAATTATCTTTGACAGAGATTTTTGAAAATAACCTTTGACAGAGATTTTTGAAACTTTCAAACCAATGAGCTTTAGTTAAAACCAAAGCACAACAGTATGAAAAAGGCGCTCAAAAATTTGCTCACCTGGAACACTTTTGTTCCAGCTCAATCTTTGGCTCTTTCAAAAACAGCAATAAAAAAGACTCTTTTCGCTCCACGCTTCAATTAAGTCACTGTTTTTTTACACTTCAATTTTGGCTTCAAATTCAATCTAAAAAGAGAAACTGTCTAACGAAATCAGCTTCAATTGAGATATAAATAAACAATGTACGGAGAAAACAGAACAGAAATCGCAAAATGAAAAAATTTCGTAAAATGCCCTCTAAATAAAAACTGAAAATTATTTTCTTCTTCTATAGTGAATTAGAATACAATTAAAAAACCATAGACATCAGCATTCAGGGAAGGGCTTGAAAAATAAATTTCAAGTAAATTTTATCAAGGGCCGAAAGCATTTAATCCCAGAAAAAAAAACCATTTTTAAATTAAACGACAGAACAAAAATTTTGCCAAAAATAAATTAACCTTTTATATTCAGAAAAATTAAAACTTTTTCATTTAGTACAAGCATAGATTTTCATTTAGTACAAACATAGAAAATTTCAAAAAGACAGCCAAACAATTAAATTGTTCCCAACAAGTTGGTAAAACCAGAATAAGCTCTCAAACTTCTAATTTTGTGAAGACAAAAAACTAAGAAATTGAGATGAATCAAAAAAAAGAATTTCACAATTTTTTTTTCAAATTTCAATAAAAACTGCGTTATACAATCAAGTATTCACGCAATCCAGAAAAGAAAGCGCTTCAGATTAATAGGATTCAATTTGACTACGCATCCTAGACAACATAAAACTTAAAGCTAAAATTAGCTGGCGGGGCAGATAGCCATCATCTAGCCACGATGGCTTCATAGATCTGCACGCTCAGAAAGAAAAAATACAGTCCGAAAGAAGCGAACTTTTGGTCGCTTTTCATTTGCTGAGCTTTCTTATTTTGGCTACAATTATGTATAATTTGTGGCTGCTTCTACTAGCTGTTCTCAAAAAACCTTCAATTGATGTGAACCACCCCATTTTCTATGGTCAAAGATTTTGATTTTGAGGAGTCATGTTTGAAAGTCAGGTAAGTCACTTGCGCCCACAATCTTACTGGAGTGATTGAACAAAATCTTGCTCTCCAAAGAGTCAAAAAAGATTTCACCTAAACGCAATTCAGTCAGCATTAAGCCTCGAGATACAAACTTCCAACAAGCTGTCAGATTGCAAGAAAATAGCCGCTATAACTTTGCCGATCTGCTGTCGCAAGAAGATAGTAAAGGAGATTAGAAAGAAAGTTCATTTTATTAAATAAGGATATGCTACATTTTGATTAAGAACCTGTATAACTTATTGATGATTCTATTAGCTTGTCTCAAATAACCTTCAGTTAAAGTGACACATATTCACTTGACCCTTTCTATTTGAATTGAAGTAAAGTTAATTTCAGGGTAAGGAAGTTCTTGAGAGTTAGGTAAGTCACGTGTGCCCCAAAACTTATTGAGGCGAATGAACGAAAAACCTAAGAGTCGAAACTGAAGTCACGCAAGCAATGCAGCCAAAATTGCGTGGATTGAACAAAAAGCAGATGTGAAGTGACTGTGTCAAAATTTTTGCGATATAAAAAAAATCAAAGAGAATACAAATAATAACCCCAGCTCTTGCTTTGCGGCTATTAAAAACAGCCTGCATAAGACGGCTGTGGGCAAATAAGCTCACTTGGCAAATTTTTTTCATACTTTACTAGCTGTTTCGAAAGAAGGTATTAATAAAATACCCGCTCCTCGAAATTGTGAACCAAAATAATTCTTTCAAACCTCATTATCCCTGACCTTCCGGTTTTTTGTACACGCTCCCCGCTCACGTATTAAAATAGATCACCATAACTCTTGTCCGAGTCGTAACAGAAACAGAAAACCATACTGCCTTTTCCAATCTTAAAAAACACTTCGCCAATTTTCTGAGTCGTAAAATCCTAAGATCACCAAAACTTGTCTTCGAGTCGTTAAAAAGCGCGCAAGTAATAGCCGTTTGAGACGGTGGTTATTAACAACACAAGTTGAATAATTAATTAAACACTATTTACAAGTCCAACAAAACGCACAGGCCGACTTGCGCATTCAACATTTACACTGTCTAATAACAATTCATTACATCATAACAAAAACTATGCAAAGATCTGTCCTCTAAGTTCTCACAATCTTGATTGCTCCGTCATCTGGCAATCACAAACTGGAGAGTACTATAATTCACTAGCCTTTTAGGTGGCTACAAGGCGTGACCCCCTTACTGGTGGGCGGGTTTCGGATTTGTTTCCTTTCCTTCCCCTTATTAAAAATTTCCCTCGTAAGCCTACCTGAACAAAAATAATACGTACTTTAATTAATAACGTCTGATAGCGATAGTTCTAGTCGCCGAAAAAAATGAATGTACATTATGTGTCCAAAAATATTAATTTAGGTATGCACATAAATTTTAAAATTACGCTAATTTATTGATACGTCAGGGGATGCTGTTAATGGACATTTATTGGAACAATAAATTATTGGATAACTCAGTTAATTGACTTTTTGTTATGTTCATCAGTAACTTAATTCGGTTAGACTATTGTTTTCTGACACTCGTTATTGATTGTTTCACTCGGCCTAATTCCAATCTGATATTAAAACTGGATAGGTCAATAACAGATGTCTAATATACATTCGTTACAGAAAACGACCTATTAGAGTAGGAAATATGAAGGAGTTGCTACACTCAATCAAATTTTTGTGGCTCAAAGGCGGCAGTCAAATACTGATTAACACAGCCATAAATATGCCTGTGGAAAACCACAGCCATATTCGATCCCCAGGAGAAGGGAGGGGAGGGGAGGGGAGGAAACGGTTCCTGGGTATGTTATTGTGGCAGTTTAAGTTAGCAATCTAGGAAGTTGGATGCCATGAGGAGTTCCAGGGCTATTTCTGTTGAGATGGGGAACTCTGGGATCTCTGTGGAACTGTTCGTGTATCTAGTCTTGTAAGCGAAGTACTGGCACACTTTGCTTAGTACATGAGACCTGAAACACAATCAATTCATCTACCAAAACTTTAGTTTCGGGACAAAATTCACAATGCCAATTTACCCATTGATTGATAACATCTAATCAGATTATTGGACGAAAAGATGAAAGGGAATTAATTGGGTATAATGGATTGGGCATATTGGCACATTGGGTATTTTGGCATTGGGTATATTGTCATATAACCCAACCTGTAGCTAGAAAGTTCATTTCCAATACATTGAGCTATAAGGTGTTCAGGTGACTAAAAATCGTTGATCGGGTCTGGATGTTGAACCTGAAAATTGATTCGATGTAACCTTTCAAATTCAGATTTATAATCCTAATTACTGCCTGTAGTCAACCTGAATGCCTTGGGTAACCAAGAAGATAAATGTATTTTCCTCGGACAATCTTCAAAAAATAGTCGGTCCGTGCTCAAATTCATTTAAAAAGATTATAAAACGGGTCAGCTTTATCACAACAATCTAAGTTTGAGCTAAACACGCTTTAAGAAGATTTCGCTCATAAGTTGAATCTAAAATCGGGGAGATTGCGAACCAAATATTAAATCAAGATGGTAAAGTGAAAATCAGAAATATGTCAATTGGAAATAAAAAACCAGTTTCGGAAAAACAGAAAATCAATCTAACTTGACAACAATACCTATTTTCATTACAAGTCATCGTTATATTGAGAGTAATCATGGAAAATCGAAGACGGCATAATAGAAAATAAGTTCAATCAACAAGCCGATAGCAAAACGATGAAGATAAAAGCATTTTTAGCCATTAGTCAATAGAACACTCATATTGAACATATATACAATTTATCACCAAAAGCCAAAAATTAGCAGAAAAAACGACTTTTCTTTATACCTGACATACACAAGCTCATTGCGACTCCTAAAAAATGTCCTAAAAACATCCAAGCAAATAATATAGAGAAAATAACAATGGAGAACTTCGTCAAAGGCAGAGTGCAGGAGTTTCACCCAAAAATCCAATTTTTCTCAATGATATTGAAACGAAGACCCGGACGAACATTAAGAAAGACCGAATAAAGAAGCCTGATGCATAAGCCACGACACCACAATTGATATTAAACACAAGCCAGTACCGCCAGACAACATGGGAGCAGTTGGTATTGATTGCAGATAGCTTAGGGCTAAGAGGGCCTCGTTTCAGAGCAATTAAAAATATGAAAACAATTTTCGTGCATTTTTTGACTATAAGTGGTAAATAGCTGCTAAAAAGCCGTTGTGGTGAATACCTGCGAATTGAGTTCAGTTGGCTTAAAAGTAATGGCATCAATTTAGATTACACAAAGGCTAAAGACCACCTAGATTAAGAATAGGTATGTTTTATTTAATACTTTGTGACATGATATCACTCTAACAATTTTCAGCCTATTGGAATATCCCTCATGAACTTTTCAGTAATATAAGGCTAATTATAAGATTGCAAACTCGCCTATAGGCTAATCCAATGACAGAATCATCTTTGCTAAACGCAGACTGAAAACAGGCCACATTTCCATTTCCATACGAGGAATCGAAAATGAAGTAAAGCAAAACGTAATTTGAAGCATTTAAGCAGTTAACAGCTGTAATCAGTAAGCAAAATCCTCTCTGAACAAAGTAAGTATCATAAGTACTCAAAACTGAGCATCAACTACTAAAAAGTGTGGCCAAAAAAAGCGACACCTTTATACGAAAAAATGGGCAACAAAAACAAACATCAAACACAAAGCCCTAGAAAAATTCCAAGAAATGGAAACATTTATCAAGAAAATATTCGGATTTACCTTAGGCAAGCTTCGATACATCAGCGTAGTTATTCCATGTTAACTAAACTTTAACCTAACCGACTAACTTTGGCGAAATTGGCCTTAGAAGACTGACGAAGGCTTTGCTTTGGAAGGGATGGTGGGCCCAAAAATTGGGAATTAAGAGTGGTATCAAATAATAATCATGTTTCACCCCTATTTATTTAACCCCTATCGCTCCGCACCAATTTATTCACCACTCTATCATTTAGCCCATCTATCACTTCACTCCGATTTTAATCTTTTATATAATTGGGACTATTAAATTAGTATAAACATAGCCGGCAGATTGCCGGAATAGCTGCGAAAGAATAGACTTATGTGCCGTATAATCGAGATAGAAAAAGATACAGCAATAATTCGAAGAAGTTATCGACGCCTCTCAAAAAAACTATGTAAAAAACATTCAGCGATAAATTAATAAAGCTTGTTAAAATTCAATGCGCAGAAGCCTTTTCATTGGGGGCCTTTATTCGACCTTCAACCTTCAAAGTTCCTTCGACCTTAACTAATTCAAATTAAACATAAGTTTTGAAGTGCAAAAGTCATTTTTATTGCGTGAGGTAAGTCACGTTTGATCAAAATCTAATCATGTAACAGACTGAAAACTTTTACTAGAGCGAGTAAGAAATGACGTCACGCGAGCAAATGCAGTTAATGAAAGGAAGAAGTCATTCGCAAAATTTGATTTTTTCAGCTTTGATGTGTGAACAAATGTAAAACGACGAAGAGTGTCCGACGACGAAACAAAAAGCCAACAGCATCGCAATATGGCTCCGCTCAGCTTACAGCTTCGCAGCTATAATCATTTGGCCGTGCCTCAGCGGTCCATGGGATTAGATATGAAACTATGAAAACCGAACATACGATTAAGTAATCCGCTTAGTAATGGAAAATATGCATTCAATGTCAACTGCTAATTTGCGGGGTGAAATGGTGGGTGCGGGGGTGAAACGATATTGTGGTTAAATAAATCGGGATTAAAAGTAGAACCACTCGGAACAATAACAAATTGTCTTAAATTTAAAATATGAATTGCAAAAAATGCTCGATTTCTGATTTTGGAAGTTTCTTACGGAATCTCTCTGAAGTTGACCTCATTAGCCTCATTCTCCGCATACTGTCCAGGTCCACTCAACATAGCCTTTATGGTACCAGATGTGAGAGCGTGTTCTCTCCTAACTACAAATGCATGTCCATCTGAAGATATGAGTCGCACATACTGAGAATTGGGTCCCTCCACTCCCCCGTACTGGGCAGAATCATCAGCTGCAGCCGCATTGGCAGTACTATCTTCAGTCATTTTATCTGAAAGATTAATTTCTATTTGTAAATCTCTCAGCATGATTCATTGAATAATCGTCAAACTTGTAAATTTCTGCTTCATCGAATAATCGTCAAACTTGTAAATTTCTGCTTCATCGCATAATCTTCAAATTTCATCAAATAATCGTCAAACGGATTCAATTTATCTCACCTAATGAGCGTGGAGACATTAACTACCACAACCGGCTACGAAACTGTTATTTTAACAAGGAGGCTCGGTAATGAAACTTCATCGTCTGGTAGCCAATTAAGTCAAGAATGTGGATGAGCGGGGTCGTAACATTATGTGCGTACGCACATTACCGAGCCTCCTTGTTAAAATAACAGTTTCGTAGCCGGTTGTGGTAGTTAATGTCTCCACGCTCATTAGGTGAGATAAATTGAATCCGTTTGACGATTATTTGATGAAATTTGAAGATTATGCGATGAAGCAGAAATTTACAAGTTTGACGATTATTCGATGAAGCAGAAATTTACAATATGTAAATTTCTGCTTCATCGAATAATCGTCAAACTTGTAAATTTCTGCTTCATCGCATAATCTTCAAATTTCATCAAATAATCGTCAAACGGATTCAATTTATCTCACCTAATGAGCGTGGAGACATTAACTACCACAACCGGCTACGAAACTGTTATTTTAACAAGGAGGCTCGGTAATGTGCGTACGCACATAATGTTACGACCCCGCTCATCCACATTCTTGACTTAATTGGCTACCAGACGATGAAGAGATAGAAACCTTTCAAAAACAATCATATCGTTCAATAAACAACCAATGGAATACAATACTGCCGTGCTAGAGGGTCGATAAAAGTTATTGATAATAGGACTACTTAGAAAGGACAAAAATAAAAATCAAACAACATTACTTTTGACCAAAACTCTATGTCTATAATAAAAAAAAGATCATAACAAAATCAAACTCGCATCACATAATAATTAAACAAAACAATTTAACCTATGCTTCATTAGAAAAGATAGGGGAACTGTCCTCAATGCGACTGGTTCACAGGTCGACAAAAAAGAGCAAAGAAGTTTTAAGCTCAAAGATACGTTTCTATTTTTGAAAACATTTAATTTTTCGTCATTAATGTTATTAGATATCAACTGAAATAACTAAAATGTTCTTTATATCTCCATAGGAAGCAATTGAGACAAGTCAGTATCCAATGTGCAACTGCACAAAATTTCAAAGCCAATGGGACCTAATATTATTTTTATAAATTGAAAGGAAAACAAAAATCCTTTAAAATGTACAATTAAATAAAATCTCAAATATTTTATAAAATCTCGTAGTAACAGTAGTAACAAAGCCAACAAACAAATTTTTGAAATTAAAACCATTACAAAGATCAACTTATAGCTCACTGAAAACGGGTTGTGACCTGTGCTTACAGAGACTGAGCTAAAAATCGGCCGAAAAACTATTTAAAAAAACGACGAAGCTCAAAAACCCAAATATATTTTTGAAAACAAATATTTTCCAAAACCATAACCAACTTAAGATTTCAGTAAAACGCGATGGAATAAGTTAAACACCTCAGGAAGTCAATTGGGAGTGTTATTAATGAGACTAAATCATCACACTAAAAATAACAACAAAAACAGGGAGAAACCAAAACTTCTACAAGAACTGTAAATCATCACTTTCTCCTCATCTTAACATCAACAAGTCTTCCTCATAAAAATACTAGGTAGACATGACAACAAAAAGAAACCCAAAACAGTATAGAAATCTCGAAAGTTTTTTACGAAACTAAATGGTCGAAGCAAATGGTAAAAGTTGTGTATAAAAACGCTTAGTATCAAAACAAAGAAACGATTAGTTGAATATAGAACCATTACCGACACTAAATCATAACTCACGGGAAATTTTTCCGCCTGTTTTTACTGATACTGCGCCCGAAGTTGAGAAAAATTAGATTAAAAAGTCGCAGAGTTCAAAATTTCAGATTTTTTTCTTAAAACAAATATATTCAAAGCCATAACAGACCTTAGATAACAAATCAAAGAATTGTATAAATTTGTTGATACCTCCTAAATCGTTAAATGGATCGCTGATTGGGGACATGAAGTCATTGGGCTACAAAAAGTATAACAAATGAAAGCAAAACTCAAGGAGTCCATAATTTTTTTACGAAAACAGTTGGTCAGTCATAAAAACCATGATCTTAACTCTGAAACCTTGATATAATCTCGTTCAGCCTCGTTTATTGTCAATAAAATCTGTCATTGATTGAGCCCTGTCTAGAAATTATTGTCAGTAATTTCCATAAATTACAGCGAGAATATTTTGAAAAATAGTTGGCGCCCAATTAAAATCTATAAATTTTTTTTATCGTAAGGATCCACGGTGAGATCAAGATCAACCCAAATTGTGTTGCACGTCTAAAAAAAAACTCAGTTGTTCAAATGGCTGCGAAATAGATCAACTTTTAAACAAATTTTTTTGGTTTGTCAAAAATGAATAATGCATTTTATAAAATTATCAAGTTTAAATTTGCAAAAAACTCCAAATTTCAGAAGACTCTTAAAGCCAGCGTGAGTACAACACGCTCTTTTTTGAACTTAACAAGCATATGGCCGCAGTTTTAAGGTGTCTACTTCCAGCAAATTTAAAGCAGGTGGGCTAAAAAAAGGAAATTTGGTCCAATTTTTGACGAAAAAAGTTCGAATTTTGAAAAATTTAGCATAAATTCTAGCCAAAAAACTCGGATCGAACAATTCAGCAGCCCTCCTCTGTCTTTAGAGATAAAATTGACCATACTACAGTTAACAATTTTAACATTATTTAGTAAAATTGCCCAAAATGTGGTCAAAAATACCACCAAAAATGTGAATAAAAACAGCCGAATTACCTCTAATATTCACAAAACCTTAAAACTCGATAACTCCCTATAAAAAGCGAAAATTGAAAATAGATTTTGAGTTCCATAATCTACACTGGACGGGCTTTTTAATGATACCACTCACAACTCTCTACCACGATTATATCGACCGGTCAAAATTGTCTGAACAAAAAATCCCATTTGAGTATATAGTTCCTCCCCCACTAAAGTGGGTCGGAACAATTATCGATGAACATAGTTAGTATACTCGCCGTAGTTAAGCTTTCATAATTAAACTTTTAGCTAAACAAAATTCTGACCGCTGAGAAATTTCAGACCCCTAGTGAAGAACTGATATTAATTCTTTGAGATCTTGAGAGATTCTGCGTAATATATAATCTACTACAGTCTCTTGTACAATCGAGTTATTTTTCTTGATAGCCCACAATAATAACGGCATCATGCAATAATAACGGTATATTTGCGATATCTAGGGGGTCTACAGACTATCAGTAATTCGGAGGTATATAGACTACAGGAGGAGGGACCGTTATGGAGGGACTAAAAATAACTCACATAGAATGTCATCGGAGGTAATTAACAAATGTAAAACGACGAAGAGTGTCCGACGACGAAACAAAAAGCCAACAGCATCGCAATATGGCTCCGCTCAGCTTACAGCTTCGCAGCTATAATCATTTGGCCATGCCTCAGCGGTCCATGGGATTAGATATGAAACTATGAAAACCGAACATACGATTAAGTAATCCGCTTAGTAATGGAAAATATGCATTCAATGTCAACTGCTAATTTGCGGGGTGAAATGGTGGGTGCGGGGGTGAAACGATATTGTGGTTAAATAAATCGGGATTAAAAGTAGAACCACTCGGAACAATAACAAATTGTCTTAAATTTAAAATATGAATTGCAAAAAATGCTCGATTTCTGATTTTGGAAGTTTCTTACGGAATCTCTCTGAAGTTGACCTCATTAGCCTCATTCTCCGCATACTGTCCAGGTCCACTCAACATAGCCTTTATGGTACCAGATGTGAGAGCGTGTTCTCTCCTAACTACAAATGCATGTCCATCTGAAGATATGAGTCGCACATACTGAGAATTGGGTCCCTCCACTCCCCCGTACTGGGCAGAATCATCAGCTGCAGCCGCATTGGCAGTACTATCTTCAGTCATTTTATCTGAAAGATTAATTTCTATTTGTAAATCTCTCAGCATGATTCATTGAATAATCGTCAAACTTGTAAATTTCTGCTTCATCGAATAATCGTCAAACTTGTAAATTTCTGCTTCATCGCATAATCTTCAAATTTCATCAAATAATCGTCAAACGGATTCAATTTATCTCACCTAATGAGCGTGGAGACATTAACTACCACAACCGGCTACGAAACTGTTATTTTAACAAGGAGGCTCGGTAATGAAACTTCATCGTCTGGTAGCCAATTAAGTCAAGAATGTGGATGAGCGGGGTCGTAACATTATGTGCGTACGCACATTACCGAGCCTCCTTGTTAAAATAACAGTTTCGTAGCCGGTTGTGGTAGTTAATGTCTCCACGCTCATTAGGTGAGATAAATTGAATCCGTTTGACGATTATTTGATGAAATTTGAAGATTATGCGATGAAGCAGAAATTTACAAGTTTGACGATTATTCGATGAAGCAGAAATTTACAATATGTAAATTTCTGCTTGATCGAATAATCGTCAAACTTGTAAATTTCTGCTTCATCGCATAATCTTCAAATTTCATCAAATAATCGTCAAACGGATTCAATTTATCTCACCTAATGAGCGTGGAGACATTAACTACCACAACCGGCTACGAAACTGTTATTTTAACAAGGAGGCTCGGTAATGTGCGTACGCACATAATGTTACGACCCCGCTCATCCACATTCTTGACTTAATTGGCTACCAGACGATGAAGAGATAGAAACCTTTCAAAAACAATCATATCGTTCAATAAACAACCAATGGAATACAATACTGCCGTGCTAGAGGGTCGATAAAAGTTATTGATAATAGGACTACTTAGAAAGGACAAAAATAAAAATCAAACAACATTACTTTTGACCAAAACTCTATGTCTATAATAAAAAAAAGATCATAACAAAATCAAACTCGCATCACATAATAATTAAACAAAACAATTTAACCTATGCTTCATTAGAAAAGATAGGGGACCTGTCCTCAATGCGACTGGTTCACAGGTCGACAAAAAAGAGCAAAGAAGTTTTAAGCTCAAAGATACGTTTCTATTTTTGAAAACATTTAATTTTTCGTCATTAATGTTATTAGATATCAACTGAAATAACTAAAATGTTCTTTATATCTCCATAGGAAGCAATTGAGACAAGTCAGTATCCAATGTGCAACTGCACAAAATTTCAAAGCCAATGGGACCTAATATTATTTTTATAAATTGAAAGGAAAACAAAAATCCTTTAAAATGTACAATTAAATAAAATCTCAAATATTTTATAAAATCTCGTAGTAACAGTAGTAACAAAGCCAACAAACAAATTTTTGAAATTAAAACCATTACAAAGATCAACTTATAGCTCACTGAAAACGGGTTGTGACCTGTGCTTACAGAGACTGAGCTAAAAATCGGCCGAAAAACTATTTAAAAAAACGACGAAGCTCAAAAACCCAAATATATTTTTGAAAACAAATATTTTCCAAAATCATAACCAACTTAAGATTTCAGTAAAACGCGATGGAATAAGTTAAACACCTCAGGAAGTCAATTGGGAGTGTTATTAATGAGACTAAATCATCACACTAAAAATAACAACAAAAACAGGGAGAAACCAAAACTTCTACAAGAACTGTAAATCATCACTTTCTCCTCATCTTAACATCAACAAGTCTTCCTCATAAAAATACTAGGTAGACATGACAACAAAAAGAAACCCAAAACAGTATAGAAATCTCGAAAGTTTTTTACGAAACTAAATGGTCGAAGCAAATGGTAAAAGTTGTGTATAAAAACGCTTAGTATCAAAACAAAGAAACGATTAGTTGAATATAGAACCATTACCGACACTAAATCATAACTCACGGGAAATTTTTCCGCCTGTTTTTACTGATACTGCGCCCGAAGTTGAGAAAAATTAGATTAAAAAGTCGCAGAGTTCAAAATTTCAGATTTTTTTCTTAAAACAAATATATTCAAAGCCATAACAGACCTTAGATAACAAATCAAAGAATTGTATAAATTTGTTGATACCTCCTAAATCGTTAAATGGATCGCTGATTGGGGACACGAAGTCATTGGGCTACAAAAAGTATAACAAATGAAAGCAAAACTCAAGGAGTCCATAATTTTTTTACGAAAACAGTTGGTCAGTCATAAAAACCATGATCTTAACTCTGAAACCTTGATATAATCTCGTTCAGCCTCGTTTATTGTCAATAAAATCTGTCATTGATTGAGCCCTGTCTAGAAATTATTGTCAGTAATTTCCATAAATTACAGCGAGAATATTTTGAAAAATAGTTGGCGCCCAATTAAAATCTATAAATTTTTTTTATCGTAAGGATCCACGGTGAGATCAAGATCAACCCAAATTGTGTTGCACGTCTAAAAAAAAACTCAGTTGTTCAAATGGCTGCGAAATAGATCAACTTTTAAACAAATTTTTTTGGTTTGTCAAAAATGAATAATGCATTTTATAAAATTATCAAGTTTAAATTTGCAAAAAACTCCAAATTTCAGAAGACTCTTAAAGCCAGCGTGAGTACAACACGCTCTTTTTTGAACTTAACAAGCATATGGCCGCAGTTTTAAGGTGTCTACTTCCAGCAAATTTAAAGCAGGTGGGCTAAAAAAAGGAAATTTGGTCCAATTTTTGACGAAAAAAGTTCGAATTTTGAAAAATTTAGCATAAATTCTAGCCAAAAAACTCGGATCGAACAATTCAGCAGCCCTCCTCTGTCTTTAGAGATAAAATTGACCATACTACAGTTAACAATTTTAACATTATTTAGTAAAATTGCCCAAAATGTGGTCAAAAATACCACCAAAAATGTGAATAAAAACAGCCGAATTACCTCTAATATTCACAAAACCTTAAAACTCGATAACTCCCTATAAAAAGCGAAAATTGAAAATATATTTTGAGTTCCATAATCTACACTGGACGGGCTTTTTAATGATACCACTCACAACTCTCTACCACGATTATATCGACCGGTCAAAATTGTCTGAACAAAAAATCCCATTTGAGTATATAGTTCCTCCCCCACTAAAGTGGGTCGGAACAATTATCGATGAACATAGTTAGTATACTCGCCGTAGTTAAGCTTTCATAATTAAACTTTTAGCTAAACAAAATTCTGACCGCTGAGAAATTTCAGACCCCTAGTGAAGAACTGATATTAATTCTTTGAGATCTTGAGAGATTCTGCGTAATATATAATCTACTACAGTCTCTTGTACAATCGAGTTATTTTTCTTGATAGCCCACAATAATAACGGCATCATGCAATAATAACGGTATATTTGCGATATCTAGGGGGTCTACAGACTATCAGTAATTCGGAGGTATATAGACTACAGGAGGAGGGACCGTTATGGAGGGACTAAAAATAACTCACATAGAATGTCATCGGAGGTAATTAACCACGGAACATTACAAACACACTGAATACTCTTAAATTTTCATGCCCGACGTTCGAAAACACAAGTCAATGTTCAAAAAGAACGAAGTCAAAGCTCAAGTCCTGAACTGATAAGCTTAAAAAATAACTGGTAGAATAATAGGAGGGAGGGGGGGGCATTTGGGGGAGTGGCATCTTTGAAAGGGAGCTATGGGCTCAAAACTACTCAAAATAATTTGCACCTTGAATATTACCATAGGTTACAAACAACTGAAAATTAGAAACTACTCTAAATGCTAAAGCATCGAAAAAAGTCATTTTCCAAAAAGAGAAGTAGAAGTTCAAGACATGAGCGATATGCTTGAGGTTGAAAAAAATAGCCAGAAGGCCCCGGAAACGAACAAAAGCTTTGTACTAACATAAAACTGAAAGTGAATTTAATAAACCACTTGAAATCGACTGACTATTACAAAATATATTAAATTGGAAAAAATCATTGAACATATACTGAAAAACAAATCTTGAAAAACGAATCCTGAACAGAAGCTGGTAAAAAAACGAATAACAATGGAAAACAAATGCTCTTCGAGTAGTAAAAACCTTATAGATCCTACTCTTCTTCGAGTCCTAAAACCACGATGAGACCAAAAAATTCGACAGCTCAGCTAAATGAGAACAATTTAGATTACAGAACGCTCACAAAGTGACCGGCGAAAAACCCAACCAAAAAGTCACTTTGGAAGAAGGGAAAACTAAACCATCCAGACTAAGAAAAATCATAAGATTTCGGCAGCAATTATTTGCAAAACCAGTTTTCCCTTAAAGTCTATTAATGATGTTGTACGAGCCAAAGTAACGATCAGCCGACTTACAACGGAACAAATGCACCCGAACTACCGTTAGTGGCAAAGATTATTATTTTAGTCTGCTTGTAAAACGCAGTAAGTATGTTTTCAAGGGTTTCATCTGTTGAACTTCTTTACAACC
Source organism: Convolutriloba macropyga (assembly GCF_964194025.1). Taxonomy (NCBI): domain Eukaryota; kingdom Metazoa; phylum Xenacoelomorpha; order Acoela; family Convolutidae; genus Convolutriloba; species Convolutriloba macropyga. The sequence continues at coordinate 9,704,433 of NC_134468.1, forward strand.
ATTAGTACAATTTAAAGTTAACAGAATAAAGCCCATTTCGTCACACTTTTCAATTCACTATTTGTAGAAAACGAACAAAATAGTTAATTAGAAAGCACTTGAGATCAATCAGAAATTTGAAAAACATAGACCACAGATAGCCGTTCTAGCTCTAAAATAGACATGCGATCTCTAGAGTATAGATAAAAACAAGACAACTGTGCTGATTAAGTGGCCGACCGACCTGATCTATTAAACTTATTTAGAACAATTTTTAACAATTGTAATTTGTGCTTATTGCATTTTCGCAGTGATGCCTTATTAAAACGAGCCTTATTGGCGAGAGAAGTGATTCATAATACTTACAGCCCAACTCAGTTAAAACTCACTGCTAATGAGTGTAAAAAATGATGTCACGCACATAAAAGAAGCTGCGACGCAGCTTGAACAGAATAGCTGTTTTGGGGTTTCCTGTGCGACGTGTAATACGAAAAAAGTCACACAAAAACAAGGAAATAGCAGTACAAATCCTGCATCCATTCGGATGATTTTTATTCACTAAAACAAACATAACCGACTAAACGTCGGAAGAATTGTTCTTGAACGACTAGTGGGAGCTCTAATCAATTGCAACCTGCTTCAGTCGGGGGGGGGGGGGGGCTGAATGGGACTAAGAACCTCAATAGTGGGCTTCAAATAACCACATTAGAGGTTAACATATAACACTATTAAGATTTAAAGTGAAAAATGGTATTAGTTTCGGCGCACTTTTCATTTGAATTTTAGTATTAAATTGCCGTCAATTGAGTTCAGCTGCTTGAAATTTTGATGAGAGAGAGAGAGAGAGTTTTAGATCACGCGAAAAGCAAAAAGTCAAAGGGTGTAAAAGTCGCTCGAAAAGTCAAAACCATCACGCGAAAATTTTGCATAAAAAAGACACAGGTTTACAATAATTGCTACGAACTTCGTTCAAGAGCAATTAAAAATTGGACTTAGAGATCACTAGGAGTGGATTTGGCAAACTGTTTAGCAAAAAACGATAAACATAACCGACTAAACGTCGGAAGAATTGCTCTTGAACGACTAGTGGGAGCTCTAATCAATTGCAGCCTGCTTCAGTCAGGGGGGAGGGGGAGCCTAAATGGGACTAAGAAGTTCTATAGTGGGCTTCAAATAACCACAATAGAGGTTAACATATTCCACTATTAAGATTTAAAGTAAAAAATGACACCAGTTTTGGCGCACTTTTCATTTGACTTTTGATATTAAATAGAGTTCAGCCAATTGAGTTCAGCAAATTGAGTTCAGCAAATTGAGTCCACCAATTGAGTTCAGCTGCTTGAAACTGTGATTGAGAGAGAATTCTAGATCACGCGAAATGCAAAAAGTCAAGGGCGTAAAAGTCACTCGAAAAGTCAAAATTGTCAAGCGAAAATTTTGCATAAAAAAAGACACACACGTTTACAATAATTGCTATGAACTACGTTCAAGAGCAATTAAAAACTGAAAACAGTATAAACAGAAAACTGCAGCACGAACACGAAGTCACTATCGAGAAAGCGGATTTTTGTTCACCCTAAAACGTTTTATCACTCTACTTAGAAATTGGGGTGAAAAAACCAGGCCACAAAAGCAGTTACTTTTTCTATCTATTTCTTATTATGGCTTGGCTGGAATCACCACACCCATTTTCATAATAATTGTTTTTCGTATTAAACTTATAATAAATAACGCAGGGTGATTTGTAATTTGATAATTTTGCCATCCATGTATTTAACCTAACGGTTATGCCTTTAATGTACAAGAAATATTTGCATTCATGTCATCAAAATATGTGAACAGAGCATCAAGGGACATCGCTCTAATAAACAATAACTTTGTGAAAAACCAAGATCATTGCAAAATAACAAAGCTCAGCTTTCGGCCTTTTTCATAATAAAATGCAAACAAAGCCAGCGGCTTAAGAAGGGAAGCAATGAGAAAACACAGCGAAATGAGAGCGTGCAAATTATCCCTTTACAACACGAACACATTCGAAATCAAAAGATTCGGTAACAGTTCACATAAATCAAGTAAATCTCTTACAGAACTTCACAGCAACTTAATGCCCTCGAACATTTTAGTTGATCCCGTTTCTCAAGAAAAATTAGCAGGACAGAATGGCGATCAAATCACAAATTCCGCAGAAAAAAGGACCCAGATAATCGCCCCATGCTTTGTTTGAGAGAAATGAAAGGGAGGCTAGCTTTAGCTTGACTGAGGGGGCAGGGGCGAAAGTTTGGGCTTACGAGTGGAATGGGGTGAAGTGGGGGGGGGGGGGGGGGGTAAATGAAGAAAAGGGGTCAGGCGGGGGTGAAGTAAGAAAAGGGGTTAGGCAGGGGGGTTAAAGTGGTGGGAGAGGTGCAACTGATAGACTGATACTCATATCATGGATTTAATGTCTCGAACTGCTTCGGTGACTCGTATATGTTAGAGTATAGTTCAGGGAAGCCTAAGGCAATTAGAGCTCAAAGCCGAGGGCGCTTGCGCCCGAGGTTGAGCTCGAATTGCTGAAGGCTTCCCAGAACTATACTCTAACTTAATTAGACCCCAATTTCCTTGTTCAAAACTCAGAGAGAATTAAATTAAAATTTATAGTAACATAGCAATTCTCGTGCAGCGAATCAATCCAACAATTGAATAATCTTTCAACCCAAATAATATTTTTCTGAATTCCTTGATATTATTGTGGGCGCGAATGGATCGCAGAGGTCGTCAGCCGGCTCTGTTGGGTCACTCTGATTGTCTCTATGGTTTTTAGAAAAATGAGCAATTTATAAAAATATTTCTTTATATTGACTCAATTATAGACCTAAAAAAAGTCCTCTTTGCCGAAGTTGTTATATTTTGTGACTGTTTCCTGTTTTCAATTATCCCCTTTAATTATCTTTGAAAAGTGTATGCTTTGTCTCATGAGAAAAAAATTGGGCTTCCAATAAAATTTTCCAAGAGTCATGCCTGAAGGCTTCCAAGAAGTTTACTCAGTTGACTGCTCATTTTATACAATTTTGTAAGCTTGAACTCTTCGAGACAAGTGTGAAAAGAGAGCGAAAAACTGATTAAGTTCAAAGTCCAGTGTGATTTGAAACGTGAAATCTTGAAAAAAAGTGGCACGCTTGAAAAGTATGAAATAATGACTACTTGCTTGATCAACTTTCCAAATTAGTGATCGAGCCTGACTTTATTGTTGATTTTCTTTAACAGCGAAATTGAGGTCTAAGGATAGTTAGAGACCAGTGAGCCTAAGACAGCCTTAGAGACTAAGGATGTAAGAGAACTTAACGCCCTCAGGGCTTCACCCGTTTATCCCATTTTTGAGGACGAAAAGTTAGAAAAAAATCGATGAAGCGAATAATCGCATAAAAAAACTACCAAAGGACTAATATAATTTCTACAAATTTGTTTGAGAGCAAATAACAACTCAATTTTAGCAATATTTAGCAAACATTCTAGAAATTACCAATTTATTCGTAATTCTTTCACTTTTGATTAAACGGTATGTAAACAATATTATTGAAAAAGGATAATTGAAGAAGAATAGCATTTTCTAAGTGATAAAAATCGAAACATCCAACGGTAGAGCTCAGCTATTGAACATTATCACAGGAAATGAAAAATACTCTAAAATGATATCAAGATCAAACCTCATTCTACTGATAATATAACTTCTTATATAACTACTTGCGCAAAACTTCCTGATTAACTATAATTTATTAAGACATTTTGAAGAAATATTTGAGCATTTATTACACATGTACTCATTGTAACTGTACAAATTTGATTAAAGATATTTTAATGAAACACAAAACCGGTCAGTATGAACACAAATACCAATAGTGTCGCCATTTGCACACTAGTGACGTGTTAGTGTGAGGATAACCACAAGGTGACATGTCAGCTAGTTGAAGGTCCAGACGACCAATAAATTTAAATAAAGAAGCCCAAAATACAACTACTACTGGGCGGAAAAAATTCTCGAAACAAGTGAACCGTATTCGGCCACTGCAATTTTTTCGAAGTTTGTTAGATTTATTTAACAACCCGCGGATGCATGGCCGGTGAGGCATGACCAAACAAACTTATCTCGCCTTCAACACTTGTTAAATATTTATGTTCTCTCAATAATAATATTAATTACTTACTTATCTCACAAATAATTAGTATGAACTGACATATGCCAACCAATCAAATTACCTCGATTAATTTAGTTTTTGTGTTATTTTTGGCTATCTGAACCTTCTGCTATTTGAGAGCACGACACCGAGCATTAGTAGTATGGTTGCAGTTGTAGTACCCGATAAGACCACTTTGTGGAGAGAATAAGGAAAGATAGGATAGGGAAACAGCTGGATACAAAGTATTCACGCCCTGTAGAATTGTTCACTCGATTATCATATCCCAGTTAGGCACATTTGCTTAGGGTCGAGTCGACCACATCCCGTACTTTGGCAAATATCTGAAATGGGCACAAAACTATTATCAGAAAAAACATTCAGTCGTGCCAAGCTTTTTGTCTGGAAACAGCGTTTGAGACTGGAAAGAGTTAGAAGCGGAACTATCTCTGTTTCCTCGGTATGCATGATCGACTGTAATTGGTATTTCCATTTCCTTATATTGACATATACTAATTCTATTAGTTAGTCCCAGAAATTGAAATGATTGAGCATAGCTTAGCGGTTGGGGCATCAATAACTTCACTACAGGCTCTCAAATGAAAAAAAATAGAGACCTCAGGGTGCGATTTCATCGGTCACTCAAACTTCCAAGCAGAGCTCAGTTTGAAAGTTTGACCTTAGAGTTAAAGAAGTGAAAGTCTAAGAAACACTAAGAATCTAACATTGACACTTGAATCAAACCGCTATAAATACTCGACTGCTTCGCTATCGCAGACGGAGACGTTCGATTTATTTCAACTTCTTTTATAATTTTAAGAAGAAAACTTTTCTTTCACTAATCTACAAATTGTCCTTTCGTACCCTTTGATTCTCTCATTCGTTATAACAAAATCTTGGGCCCCATCGGGCCTCGTGCCCAGCACTCGGGCGTAAGCGTCCTCATATCAGGGCACTAAATCCCGCGGGTGACTAAGACTTTGTTCCAACATATACTTAGATAAGCCAGGGTAACAATAAACAAGCCCTAAAAGCTGAAGGCAGCCCAACTCAAGGCTGCGATTTAATCCTGAAATATTTGGTAAAAACTCACGCCAATTTAAACAAAAAAAGTCACACACATAATTGTTGCTTCAAACTTGAATCGAGAGCAATTAACAGGAACGAGGAAATACTCTTCCTTAATACCACTCCAGTTTGTCAAGATTTGCGTTGACTCTGATGTAAAATACTCACTTCGTCAACCGTGGCCTCTCCTTTGAACTCAGAGACTATGTCCTGCTGTCTATACTGTTCTATCACTGTCGCAGTATCTTTGTACGTGTTCAACCTACAACAAACCACAGTTACAGTTACCAAACTGTATCCACTGCTGTTTGAGCAATACTCGTTTCTACCTTATTAAACAATTTTTGTTTTTAGAAAAATTGCAAGCAAGACAACAATTTTAAAAAATGGGTTAAATATGCAAAAATGCGAATTGAGGTGGTGGTGGGTGGTGGGGGGGGGGGGGGGGGAGTCGATTGATGATTGGTCACGTGGGGATAGGGGATGCAATAACTCAGAACATGTTCTCGATTTCCACCGAACTTTTAGACCTTTTAGTTTCGTTTGATCGAGTTCACATGCCGTTCTTGGAAACTACTCTTCACGAACACTAGACTAATCTCCAACTTACCTCTTCTTGATGCTCTCTACATTGTCATCTGTCCTGCCACTACCCCCTGCCCCCCTCGAGAGACACCTGTCGGTGGCAACTTCGTCTGAGATGTTGAAGAAGAGCACCCCATGCACTTTGGCAACTTTCTCCATCTGTTTGTTCCATCCGTCGTAGTTGTCCTTGTTCCTGGGGAAGCCATCTATCAAAAACAGGAGACGCTCACTCGAGTTCACAGCACTTTGTTGCTTTTCCATTGCCTGAAAAGACAGTAAGTCAAGTATTTAGAATTTTATTTCGTCAAATAATTTTTGAATACAAAAACGTAAATTAACGAAATCTTGGTTTACAACCGATCATTGCTATTATTATCAGTTCAGTTTGAATCAACAATGGAATCACTCTCGCTACATTATAGGAAAAATCTTTTGAGGTACTTCGCCTGCTCTCGCTCCCAATTTTTTCCCGCTAATGATTTACGGCCTAGTAAGTCAAGTCAACTTTGAGTCAAGCCTCTATTCTAGTCTGATCATGTCACTTTCACTAAAGCTAATATCAACCAAACAGATCAAACTCTAAAATTGATCATGAGCCGCCTTGGAATACATATTTCAGTTTCTATGATCAGCCCATTTTCAAAACTATTCTGTCGCTGTTCAGAAAATAACGACAACAATGCAAAAAAAACTTTCATCAAAACTTTTAAGTTGAAGTCCATTTCCCATTTTAAGCAACATTCAACTGATAAACTAATCCGCAAACAAAAAACAAGGCGATTTTTTACATGAGTATCAAATTTTTGTATCGGCTAGCAAAGCAAAATTGTCCAATAATTGAGGAGTCTCCAGATAAAGGATCAGGCATAAAAACTTTTAACGCTTTTAAATCAAACACCTTTGATAATTACGCATCAAGACTATTACGCTTCGATAATCATTTTTATTGGTTTCTTTGCCAGAGGCCATTATTTCAACCTACTAATGACTCCATACGTCGAAAGGCATTACCCAATAAACAAGGAGTCTCGTTAATGTGCGATCGCACATATGGTTCCGACCCCCTCATCCACAATTTTGGCATAATTTTCTACCAAATGAGGAACAGATAGAAAAACCCAAAAATTCAATTAATTTTCAAAAAGATTTGTATATGAACGAAAAGATAGCCTCCAAAAGCAAATAACTCTGTGGAGTAAAAAAAATGATGCATTAGATTAATGAGATATGCCAATGTTTCTACATACGGGAATTAAGAACTGTCGGTACACAATTTTTAATGCGGTTACAAAATAACAACAAATAGAGAACAAAAAATCATTTTTTTCGAAAAAAAAAATGTTTCCAAAGAGATCAAAGCCATTAATTAAAAAATGGAATAATTAAATAGGTTCATTTATTCCTCCAAGGGAAACACTTGAGACCTGCACTTATCTAGAACATGTCTTACGTCTACAAAAAGAACGTCAAAAACGACTTAGATCAAAAAATAATTTACTTTGTTTTGTGGAAAACCCGTGTCGAAGCCAGTACAGTCATAACGAACTTTTAAAAAACCTTAGATTTTGTGACACCTTCCCTTGACAACAAAAATGTCATATTTGGCCTGTATTTAACGAGACTAGTTAACAAATAGAAAAAGAAATGAACAAAAATTGAGAAGTTAAACCGTGTTTTTTTGGAAAACAACTGTTTTCAGAGTCATGAAAGCCATCAGTTATCTACTAATATCCAAATATCTGCTCATCTGTTCTTCCATGATTACCAATAAAACCATGTTATTGTACAGGAAAATAACAATAACCGTGTTATTGTACGACTGAAAGACAAAGTAAAAAAATAAAAAATATTTGAAATTCTTTAAGAAAGTAGTGTCGAAGCCGTTAAAACCATAACCTACATCTTCAAGGATCATATTATTATCAATTGTGCTCTTTTTGAACGCCAATAATGTGATATATGAACTGTCAATACCGTGAAAATGTGACAAATATAGAAAATGTGAAAAATGGGCAAATACCTAAAAAAAAATAAAATTTTAAATCTAGTAGTATCAAAGCAAGAAAACCATAACTTAAGGCGTAAAACCCCAACAATGATTGGATTTATATTCAGTAGAAAGAGGATGCATTCTTTCATTGCTGACACTAATCTGCAAGTTGACCAAATTAAGTGAAAAATGGAGGCAAAGTTCAATAAGCCATTATTCATTTGAAAACCAAATTTTTTTTAAAGTCAAAAAGACCATAAGCTGTCAAGTAATAAACTAGACAAACTATTTTGGAGCTAATTAGGAAGTCAAGTGGACCTATCAATAGTGAGCTTTGATTTGAAATTTTCTTTTATTTAAATAATATAAAAAAGATCGAATTTTTTTTTTAATAAAAAGACCGACTGATTAACATCCGAATTATTTTTGGATTGTAACAGTCCACGATTGGTCCAAAACTAGCCCTGCTAATGCTGTTTGCCAATTAAGAACACCTAATTTTTCGAGTGTTATAGATATAGATATTTTGTTAGTTAAAAAATCAAAAACAAATGCCGCGTTTTTAATAATCAACGAGTAAAGTTAGCAAAAAACGGCAAAGTTGTAATTACGGAGCACTCCCAACCGAAGTTGAAGTATAAATGGCCCCCTTTTGCGTCTACAAAGAATGTGTTGGTGGTGTTTGGGTGTGTACTTCCTGCAAGTTTAATCAAAGTGGACTAAAGAAACCTATTTCGTGCTGTTTTTGATGAAGAACTCTGAATTTTGAAAACATTTAGCCAGAATTTTTGACGAAAAAGAATTAGCCAAGAATATTTTTTTTGGTATTTAGCAAAAAAAAAATCAATAAACATTTTTTAACAAAATTTTAAAATTTTAGCAAAATTGTAGTCGAAAATTGGCGAAAATTCCGGAAAATGTGAATAAAATCAACGGAATTCAATCTATTTTCTCAGAAGTTTAAACCTCGATAACTCCCTGTAAAAAACGAAAATCAAAAAAATCTTTTTCCATATTCTATGCTGGACAAGCTTTCTAATGATACCAGTCTCAACTCTCTACGGTGAATATATCGATCGGCCAAAATTGACTGAATAAAAAATCCCATTTGAGTATATAGTTCCTCCCCCTCAAGAGGGTCGGAACAAAAAAACAGGAGTCCCATTTTACTCTGTATTCTTGTACGCAATATGAACAAGGATATTGGATTGAAAAAAAACATAACCGACTAAACGTCGGAAGAATTGCTCTTGAACGACTAGTGGCAGCTCTAATCAATTGCAGCCTGCTTCAGTCGGGGGGGGGGGGGGGGGGAGGAGGAGGGAGGGGGAGCCTGAATGGGACTAAAAAGTTCTATAGTAGGCTTCAAATAAGCACATTAGAGGTTAACATATACCACTATTAAGATTTAAAGTAAAAAATGACACCAGTTTCGGCGCACTTTTCATTTGACTTTTAGTATTAAATTGCCGCCAATTGAGTTCAGCTGCTTGAAATTGTGATTGAGAGAGAGAGAGAGAGAGAATTTTAGATCACGCGAAATGCAAAAAGTCAAGGGCGTAAAAGTCACTCGAAAAGTCAAAATTGTCAAGCAAAAATTTTGCATAAAAAAGACACACTAGTTTACAATAATTGCTATGAACTACGTTCAAGAGCAATTAAAAAGAAAAACATGAGTAGAAAAAATGAAAAGATAGAAACGGACAGCTTGCTTTATTACACAAGAGAAAAATTGTCCTAATCAGGAGCACAAATTATTCGGATTAGGTTGAACCAGTTTCTACATTGATGGGGTTCACAATCCTCGTATAATGAGGTAAACTTGGATAACAAAGGAATGCGTATTGATGTCCTGGCCTGATCATTTTCCCTCTTTAATGGCCAATAAGTCAAAACTTGAATTAAAAACATAGCCGGACAACTCCTGAAATCCATTCCACAAAATTAAGAAATGTGAAAATCCCTGACCCGACCAATCAAATATTATTAGCCAAAATTAGTTTCAGAAATTTTGAAAATTAAAAACTGCAGCATTTAAGCTGTATATACTTTTGGAGATTTCAAAAACCAATGTTAACAAAGCAAATACACGACCGGGAGAAAATGTTGCTGAGCGTATGAGAGGTAAGAATCGTATGATCGTCAGGCAAAACAATGTTAGAACACTTAATTTAGCAAAAAAACTAAAGATTCGATAACAATTTTTGGTGCTAATGTCTTCAAATCTAAGATTGCAATGATAAAATTAGGAAGTCAAGTCTTAAGTTCAAGAACCACATGAACTCAAAAAAATACAAAAAAGAAAAAAAGAAAAACATGACTGACTAACGTCGGGCGAATTGCTCTCAAACAACCGGCGAGCGGTTGGCTTTGTCAGTAGCTCGCCAAGGTTTAGTGAGGCTAGCTGTAGCTTGATTCGACTCTGCAACCTCTACTTTTCTAGCCTTGTTAAATAATAAATCAAATAAACAACTGATATTTTAAAAATTTGCAAAGATTAAAAGAAGACCTTCCAGATTTCGCAGTGAAAATGTTCACAACTATTTTTTGTCTCGGGAGTTATGTCAAGTAACCCATCTGCAAGACTTGAAAAGCTTCGTTGGCCAGTAATGATCGTTTAACTCAGAAAAGGACCAAAAGATTCAAAAAATTTGAAAAAAATAGCAAATTTTAACAATCTTGCTAAAATTCAAGACATTAAAATCTTCAAAACCATTTCATTGTCTCAAGAGACTATCCAGTATCCCAATTTCAAGCTTTAAATACTTTCACTGGCTCAAAGATCCATAAAATTGGAACATGATAATTTTAAGAAAATTTGAAAAAACAAATTTTATCAAAAAATTGCTAAAAGTGGAGTCATTAAAATATTGATGACCATTATATTGACTCTGGAAACTATGCGACAGCTTATCATCAAGCATTGGAGGGAATCCCTAGAACCCTGCGCCGGAAAAAAATGATTAAAAATTCAAATAGTTTTTAAAAATTGCTGACATTAAAATATTGAAAAAACATTCCATTACATCTAGAAGCTATGCAGTATCCTATAATCAAACCCTAGAGGAGTTTCGTTGGCTCTTGAGGCTGAAGAAAACTAAAAACCGACAAAAATTTTCAAAAAACTTGAAAAAATGCAAGTTTTATCAAAAAAATGATAAAATTCGGGGAAGGAGGGGTTGGAAAAAGTGGGTGATACCTGTCTATTCCGTTTTTGAGGACGAAAACTCAAAAGCGTCAGACGAAAAATCGGTCAAGCGAAAAATCGCATAAAAAGACTGACAGGACTAGTATAATTGCTACAAACTTAGTTTGAGAGCAATTAAAAACAAAAACAACCCAAAAGGGTACTGCTCACAAACACCTGATCTGCTGATTCGTCACTAGCTAGTAGCTAGCAATGGTTTAGGGATACTAGCTTTAGCTTAATTGAAGGGGCGTGGGGTGTGCGCGGGGGTGGGGTCGAGCGCGCCGGTTTACATGTGGAACGGTGAGAAGGGGTGGGAATTGAGGTGCAAGAGGGGGAAGGGGTGGAGGGGGTTAAATGGAGGTCTGATATGGGTGAAGTGAGGTGGGGTATGTCTCCAAAACAGTTTTGGTTAATCGAATACTTAGAATCCAGTGAGCCATAACGCTTTAAGAAAACTAGAAAACTTAATGACCTACATGTTTATCCTGATTTTTATCCTGGGCTTTACAGTCAAAAGGACCTGACACAAATTGGTCAAGCAAACAAACGCATAAAAAGGTCTATTAACCATAGGTCTTATAACCATAGGTCTATTATAATTGCTAAAAAATGGCCTATATTCTGAATGCGAATACCCTCAAAACAAACTCTGCGCTGCAAAAATCTACCCATTAACACATGGACAAATTTTAGATAGTTATCATGACTCCTAATTAACACAAAAAATATTGAAAAACGACAAATAATTTTGAAAAGACTGAAATCTAAAAAAAAAAAACAACTTTAGCTGGCGCAAACAACAGATTTACAACAAAAAAATAGCATAGAAATATGTTTCAGATAGCCTATGAGCGACCCAGATAAACTATAACCACCCTCCAACGAAAAGTAATTTAACAAGAAATTTGACATTCTGGGTTCAAAAACATAAAAATGAGAAATAGGTTTCTCAAAGTCTATGACCGACCCCTATAAATTGTGACCAACCTCCAACGAAAAATATTTGGACAACACCTACAGAAATTTGGCATTCCAGGTTCAAAAAATATCAAAAACTGACCTTTTCACCTTGAAGTTAGGCCTTACCATCAACATCAGGTCAATATGCATTACTAAAGCCGGTAAAGAGACTTACAAAAATCACATAAAAAGGCCAACAGGACAAAACATTTATTTAAGAGCAATTAACCCTTCAAAAATCACGATTTCTGTAGAATCAGGTTTGGGTTTTCAATGAGCAAAATCGTTCTGAATTTTGTCCAGGCTGATACAAATACTTATACAAACCCCCACCCACCCCCTTTAAATATTGTCAAATATGAGCGAAACCAAACTTGTTGAAAGCGGTTTCTGCTGCCATTGTGAGTTACCTTTTGTAAGAGTGATATTGTGATTTGAACAGGTACAATTTTGCCCTCCTTGATGTAGTTTTCAATGAGTTCACTTGTCTCGTCATTCTCCTTCCTCTTCTCTCTCAAGAGGTCTCCTGCTGAGAGGTGTCTGCATCGCGAAAACTCACTGATGATACGGTCACACTGTGTACCCTACACAAAATAACATAGTCAGCAGACTGCCGAAGATAGCTGCGAACGAGACTTCTCCGCCGTAATATATAATGCAAAACTTATTTCCAATTGAAGTTGCCTTCTGGTCAAGCTGCCTGATCACTAAAACCCTTTATTACATCAAAACCCCCCTGTTAGGGGGTCCTTTATTGACCGTTACAGGGGTTTTGAGCACCCTTAAATCAGCTTAAATTTTGTGCTAGAAGTCATTTAGACATCTAAGAGAAAGAAATCAAGCAAAAAATCAAAAAATCACAGCAAGTGGGTGCATTAAATGACTTCAAGCACCCAAAAGCAGCTGAAGAGTGGAACGAACACATGTTCGAAACAAAAACCATACCCGGCAGATTGTCGGAAAATAGCCGCCGTTGATTCCAATAAGCATGATTGGTATTAAAAGAACAGAAGATATTGAAAAAAAAAAGATTTTTGTACAAAAACATTTTTTTAGGTCCGATTTATTTTGATGGCATTTCGTAGTTGAACATAACGTACTTCTGTTTCTTAGAGAGAGGCTACAGGGGCTACTATCAATACCAATAAGCATTAGAGATGGTAACTAAGACTTATAGGAACGACGTTCAAATAGCGGGCATCTAAAATTGGGCTTTATGGGTTTATCCCGTTTCTACTTTTGACTTCAATTGTTTATACTGACTCTGTTTATTTTGAATTGCTTTGCTGAGCAACTGATGTTCAAAATCACTTTTAGCAGAATGAGAGAAGAGAGAAACTAGCCCAGAGAAGTCAAAAAGATATCACTCAAAATGTTGAAAAAGCGGCAAAATGAGGTAAACCGAAACATTTTTTTATTCGAAGAAGTAAAAAAAATAGGAGCGCTATAAAAGCCGGCTGAGAAGATGAGGGCCGGCTATTAACAACACAAAAACATAGCCGTAAGAAATCCGGAACCAACTCGTAATCTATATAGTTGGTATCTCCTAGCAGAACGCAGAAAAATAACAATCTTAAGATAACTAACCAAAGAAGTGTCAGGCAACAAGTAAATAAACAAAAATTAGAGAAAATTCATTTAATTTTTCAAATAATACAAGTATACTTACCAACAAAAACTTTTGTTTCGTGCAATCTAAAATATAAATTTTTGGAAGGAAAAAGTAAGAAAGGTTCTCATTTTTGACGAATTTCATGAGGAAAAGACAACTTTGCACAAAAAAAACATACTGAATTCCAAGTAGACATGGTCTGCAACCAAAATGTATTAAAGCAGTTGAATTGAGTAAAACCACACAATGAGCCACAAATGGCTAAAATAACTTTAAAATTCCGTCAAATTACGCGTAAAACTGTCTTTTTTAAACCAAAAAGGTTCAAAACGCTATCAAAACAGCCTGAACAATATTACTTCAGTTTACAGTAACCTCATAGAGAGCATCAAAAATTTAATAATCTTGAAAATCAGGCATATAAACAAAAAGAAATTTGCGCGCTTACCGAAAATTTGTGCACACCTACATTTTTAGATGTTTCAAAAGAAAGTATGAAACATACCCGGCAGATTGCCGGAAAATAGCCGCCGTTGGTTCCAATAAGCATGATTGGGATCGAAAGAAAAGATATTGAAAAAAAAAGATTTTTATTCAAAAACATTTTTTAAGTCCGATTTATTTTGATGGCATTTCTTCGTAGTTGAACATACTTCTGTTTCTTAGAGAGAGGCTACAGGGGCTACTATCAATACGAATAAGCATAAGAGATGGTAACTAAGACTTATAGGAACGACGTTCAAATAGCGGGCATCTAAAATTGGGCTTTATGGGTTTATCCCGTTTCTACTTTTGACTTCAATTGTTTATACTGACTCTGTTTATTTTGAATTGCTTTGCTGAGCAACTGATGTTCAAATTCACTTTTAGCAGAATGAGAGAAGAGAGAAACTAGCCTAGAGAAGTCAAAACATTTCACGCAAAATGTCGAAAAAGCGGCGAAATGGTAAAGCGAAAAAAAGTTCGACGAAGTAAAAAAAATAGGAGCGCTCTAATAGCCGGCTGAGAAGATGAGGGTGGCTATTAACAAGATAACGATTCTCTTTTCTCCGCTATTCCAACGTATTCTCTGAAACAAATTTTTCAAACAGTATTCACTTCCGTTTTTCTTTCGCTCGCAACAGGGAACCAGAACGCTCCCCCTAGTCGCAAAAAAACGGAGCAGAACAAAGTCCAGGTCTTGAACAAAACTCAAAAAAGTCACTGACCAAACAATCAAGTAGACAGCAAAAACAGGAAGAGACGCGAAAACCACAGAAATAAACCATATCAAAAACGAAATAAAACAGACGTCAAAGTCAAATTGAGGCACGTCAGGAAAACCCACTCCATACTTAACGGAAATTAAGAAACAACACATTTTCTCACTAGTCCCATTTGATTTCAAAGATAATCAGAATGAGAGAAAGATCTTTAAAAAATATAACAGTCGAAAACACTTTTCAAGTTTGCCTTCAAAAATAGTCAAATTGTGTTGACAGATCTTTCAATAAACGACAGCCAACGAACACATTTCGAGGTCTTCTGATGTTCAACATATCAGGCAGATTACCAGAAAATAGCTGCTATAGCTTCGTAGACATTAATCCTCAAAATACCTATAAAAATTTGAGATCTAGAAAATTACAGAAAACGGTTTTCGAGTTAATTGTTCATGTATTTAATTGATTTAGACTTAGGTAAGGAAAAGATCGCACTGTTTACGCGAATTAACAAAAACCTCGCTTCAATAAGTACGAAAATGAAAACGCACGCAATTCAGTAAAAATTGAATGAATGAACAAAACAAAGCTAATTTGACGTGACGTCATTTGGCCGAAACAAACATCTTTACGATGAAACAAAAATCAAGCGAAAGCCAATTTAACATCCACTGACGTCTATCCATAGATGTTTATGGTCGGTTAAACATTGACGCCAATCATTAGAAGGTGCGTTTAGCTATTGCAGCGAAGCAAAGAAATTTTTTTCTGACAAAATTATTCAAATAGATGGTAGACAGCCAGCAAATAGCCAGCATAGCTTCATAGAAAATAGCTGCGATAGCTTTATAGAGCTGGAGTTTCACAATACAAACGAAGAGACCTAGAACTAACTTAAAAACTCCGTTTTAAAACATAATGTTTTGATGTCTTTAATTCATTTAAAATTATTTACTGAAAAGCCGCTAAGTAGAAAAAAATAAGAACCCATAATATGCAGAGAAATTATAGTCAATCAAAAAATCAATTTGAGAGTCGGTTAAATGAGTGAATTAAGTCACGTAACTTTCAAATTTACCCACGAGAACGAACAAAAACTCGATCGGATGAGTGTGAAAAAGGACATCACGCACACAAAGCTATCGAACAAATGCTTTGAAGAATAAAATAGAAGCGCATTTGAAGTGAGCGCGACACCACCAATCGCACAAAAATTGACAAAAAAAACATAGAACATAGCTGGCAGATTGCCAGAAAATAACCGCAATAGCGTCGCAGATCTGCAGTCTCAAAAAAAGTAAAAAAGACTAAAAAAATTCGTCTTTTCATTGAAGGCTGATATGTTATATTTTGATTAAAAAACTATATAAGTTTTTGCTGCCTCTATTAGCTGCTCTCAAATCACCTTCATTTAGAGTGACACACACTCATTTTAACTTATCTCTTTGAATTAAGGTAAACAAAAGTTAATTTCAAAGTGAGGAAGTCATTTTTGAGAGCGAGGCAAGTCAAGTGTGACCAAAAATTTAACCACGCGAATGCACAAAAAAAAACTCGTTCCACTAAGAGCAAAAATGACGTCATGCACGCAGTTTGGTCAAAATTGCATGAACGAATGAACAAAAAGCAGATTTGAGCTGGTTGTGACGTCAGATGGTCGTAACAAGTCTTGACGACGAAATAAAAAAAACCAAGAGAAGGCCAATAAAAGCCCCAGCTATCGCTTTGCTGCTATTAAACAAGGTTTCAAGCAAATTTTCACTATGTCTGTAATGCATAAACATACCTGGCAGATTGCGGAATATAGCCACAGGGGCTAGTATCAATACCAGTAAGAATTAGAGATGATAACTAAGAACTAATAGGAGCGATATAATAGCCGGCTGAGAAGCTGAGGCGGCTATTAAAATTTTAAGTTAATATAAAACTTCTTGGCACTTTTAATATGACTTTTTTCAGCAATTTTCAAAATTTCGGTTAAAAACACACGACTACAATAACTGCTGCAAACTTTGTTTGAATTCAGGTATAACTGGCCAATGCAGTCGGAAATGTATAACATCTCGGAACACTAACAGCAAATTGATAAAATCTGATTAAATTGATCTTTTTCGTTTGAGCCACTAATTTTAGTGGGTGCATAGTATTTGCAACCTCAAACACCATAATGATTTTATTTTAAATGGCACTCGCGTCGTAATGCGGTGGGTGGGGGCGAACAGCATATTGGTGGCACAAACAGAAAATCGAAAAAGATCATTCTTTTCTCATGAAGCTCAAAACGGAGAATTTAATTCTATTCCAAAAATTTTCTTGGATCTATTTTGTTAACGTTTTTACTGGTTCCTTCATAAACTTTTCTAACGGCACTAGAGGAAAAAGTCACCACACACTATTTTTCTCAAAAAGATCAGTACTTGATAAGAGAAAAACTGTGAGAGGTCAATATTTAGATCCTTCAAAAGATTTCGATTCTATAAAATTTGAAATACGTCTACGGAACCTTGAGACCACGGTTTTGAAGAACACAAAACTTATTTAACAAAAAAGATTTGAGTAGAAAAAGGCAAAGAATAGTCCTAACTGTCAATCAATCAGACTGGATAACTTTGAAAAGAGGGTTTCCACACAGTACTGCTTTAGGTTTTCTGCAATTCTACATTTACGTGAATAAATTAGCAAAGAGGGTAACATAAAACTATTCGGTTGGACGATAAGCAGACTAAAATTTTTATTTTAAATAAGACACTGATAACATTCTTTCAAAACAAAGAGCAATGAGTGTTTAAGGGATTTTTCTGTTTGTTCATGCCTGGCTGATTCATTTGTTGCAAAAGCCATTCCAATTTATAATCGTATTTCTAAAATTAAGTTTGAAACAACATCGAGAGCTTCATTGAAAAAAAAGTTGAAAGAACGTGGGAAGAAACTTTGTAAAGCGCCAAAAAGTTATTGAAATGCAAGATGTTAATGATAACATTTGATTCAGCATAGCCGGCAAATTGTCAGAAAATAGTCGCCAATGACCCACTTGCCACACATTAGGATTGAAACAGAAAAGGGAACAATAAGAGATAGAAATTCAATGTTTAAATTTTACGATGATAAATTCTCAACTCTACATTGCCTCTTTAATATTTGGCTTTTTATTCGTACGTGAATCAGAAGAAACTAAACGTTTTTTTTTAAATATTGCAACGATAATTGCTGCCTATTAAGCTAAACAAACCATTGTCAATACAAAAAGATAAACTAACTAACGTTGACTGAATTTGCTCTAAAAACAGGCGGGGGCAACTTAATTTTGGGTGTGTAGCTTAGAAATTTTTTATGAGTGCAAAAACTCGGACCTCATAGTGGTTCGAACCCGCGTTCTCACCTCAAAGCAACGACGACTTTGATTCACGACCGTTTTTGTATTAAGAACAAGCATTGAGAGCAAATGAGATTAATGAAAAATGAAGAAGTGAAGCGTAAAAAAGTCACTGAAGAAGTCAAATTTCGCATAAAAGAAGACACAAACACGCATTTACAATAATTGCCTCAAACTTCGTCCGAGAGCAATTGAACACTCGTAACTTTGTGTCCTACATGTCGCTGAAACATTTTGTTGGCTGAGTGGGGAAAGGTGCAAGTCCTGAAGTTCATATCCGGGTCTTGGAAATAAACTCCCAAGGAAAATAATCCCACCTAATGATTCTACTAGGAAATAAGCACCCACGGAAATAAACTCCATGTTAACATTGAACTTCGGTCATCATTTGCTAGACTGCAATAGTTCCATATCAAGTCCCGTGGGCCGCTATGGCATGGTCACTTCTTATTGGCAAAGCATGGCTAAAAAAGCACCCTAAGAGTAAATTTGGGGTTTATTTCCGTGGGGGTTTTCTAAAACCACCCTGTCCAGATTACAACAAAGTCCCTTACCTTTCCAGATCCAGGCTTTCCCAACACAAACAGCACATTAAGTGGCCCGTCAGACATGGTACTGAGGAAGTGTACAGCAGAATAGTGATATTGGTGAACAGACTTGAAATGATCACGAGACGATTTAAACGTGTAGCTTGGCAGCAGTTGTGATTGTGTTAGTCGTGGTGTACTAAGAAGGCAAGAACAAGCAGCACGTTTGAGACCGTTCTTCAATATGGTCACTTGCTTCGATATCATACAAAACTGACTCTGCTACAAATTGTCACTGGAATCACAATAAACTAAGTTTCATAGTACATCTGAAAACAAATCAGGTTCTCATCAATCGGCTTTAAGAAATCAAGCTTCTAAATCGGTATTTAATGGCTATGAGCATCTTGAAGATCGTCCATTAGTACTATGTTCACTATATTTACAAAATTCGCGCAATTGGGCTACGATTTTCTAATTAAGAAGAGATAAGAGCAAAAATTAGGTTTTCATCAAAGCTGGATCAAATTTTACAAATCAGTAACACAAAATGCTCTTCTCTTTCCCATTCAATAGACGCCACAATTACCGCACATAACTTATGAGGGTAGCAAGATTTTCCGGGAAAGGGGGGTGAGGGGCTATGATAGGAACGGCTCTGAAATTGAAGTTTGGTAATCAGTAACAAAATGATTAATTCTGTTCTTAACCACCGTCAATAATCCACCTTTACACCTGGCTATCATCCACTCTACGATGTATCGTTAATGATGACACACCATCTGAGTAGGACGATAACAGAAATTTTGCGAAATTGAGACACTCTCTTCAAAAAAGGTTCCTGCATTCGCGCTAAGAAGTGTTCCCATAATGTCTGTACTCTGGCTTCAATTCCCACGTGAAACGGTGAGGAGGATTCCGATTGTAGTCTGCAATTTCGCCCAAAATGTCCTTCAAGTAACCCTGAATAAAAACAATGCTTGTGTGTTAAATACTTCAAAAACAATCAAACGATTAGCAAAACTTAAAATTTGAATGATAGAGGTGTTTCTCATCACACCTAAGCGGCATAACCCCGTAAATACACCAAAAGGTGGCAGTGGTCATAATGGGAACACACCAATTTCAAGATCTGATTGTATGGCTTATTTTTTCGAGCTCGAAAACTATTTAAACTGATATCATGATCATGACTCACAGATTAAGGAAATCAAAAAAATAATTATTTTTTTGATGATAAATTTGAATTAATTGTCCCTGGTTAACTCTAACGTAATTAGCAAAATTTTACATTGCCCGAAATGGTTTAGGTGACTTAGCCGATATCGATCTGTATAATTGCGAACAATTTTGACCAAATTAATTAGCCTGCTTTAATTGAATCGTACTGATCAATTACATATCGATCAAAATTGAGCACAATAGCATAAAAATTTCAAAAGAAAAAATGTAACTAACTGATAATCAACTAAATCGGAATCAATTTCTTTGCAAAAAATGGATTTAACTAAGATTGTAGCTTTAAATCGAAGGAAGAAATTAGAGAGAGAACTTACTAAAGCACATCGGTATCACATTTGATCATACTAGCTGAATTATATTCTAAAATAATTCTATATATATTCTAAACTAATCCACATCTTATACCACAATTGCTAAAACGGAGAAGATAATTTAACAGCAAATATGAAAAAAAACTGATGCTAGAAAGCGCTTTTCACCGTGATTATAATTTCAAGCAAGATGTTCACATGTATGAGTCAAAACTTCAATATTAAATTCAATGTGCCATAATATAAAGCCAAATAAAATATCGCCGATACTGATATCTATTATCAGCGCCATTCAAACTAACATACATTAATTCGACTTTAATACCGACCGCACGTGCAGTATGAAGTTTATATTAAAAACATTCACCACAAAAACAATGACGCTTCAGATTGGTAGCAAAAAAAAATTATCATTAGAAAAAGTCAGACATCAAACGACAAATCAACAGATTGATATATTTTGAGCAAAGGACACTCCAAGTGGGGAAACATAGCCAACATAGTGCAATAAAATATCCTCCATTAAAGTCTATCGGGGTTTAAAAAGATACAGCCTTTCTATTTAAAGTAACAGAAGTTCTGTTAATGTGCAGTTTGGTTAGATAATATAAATATACAGATTCAATTTCTAACCTCTTAAAAGCTGATGATAAGTTAAACACTAATGCCAATCTGAATTTATTTCAATAAACTCTTAACTTACAACAATATGTCTTGACCGGTGTTTATCCTGCATTTTTATGTTGCCGTTTTTGACGTGACTTAATTCAATACATTGTGCCATCTATTGCATATACTCTCGACTCCATGCAATTGAAACAGTGAGTGAAGTCATTAAGAAGTCAAACATGAAAAATAACTAACGAACGTCGGAAGAATTGCTCCCGAACTGGCAGTTTGAATCTATTGCAGCCTGCAAGGGGGGTAACTAAATTCAATTAGTGGGCTTCAATTGACCTCATTAGAGGTTATTGTATACTACTATATACACGAATCAAATTTAAGTTAAAAGTATACTAATTTTGGTGCAATTTTAATTTGATTTTACTAGCGAACTGCCGCTACTTGAGTTCAGCTGCTGACACATGCGAATGAGAGAAAAATTTAGATCACGCAAATTGAAAAAGCCAAGGGCGCAAAAAACAGCCGATAAGTCAAATTGGACAAGCAAAAATAAGATCTACTCTGATTCGCGCCCCCCCCCCCCCCCAGTGTTTTTTACGCCCCCAGTAACAAATTATATGTTATATAGCACGTTACTATGTAAAAAATAGCACTTGCGCCTGGGGGCGCACAAAATATAATCCCGCTAAGCTGGGGGGGGGGGGGAGGGGGTCAAAAAAGAATAGATCCCAAAATTATGCATAAAATATCAAAAAGATAAAGGCAACCAAAATATCAGTTACACAAAATTCAAGTCATAAACTTGCTTAAAACAAAACCTGTATAATACCAATTCTCCTCGAGTCGTAAAAAGACCGACACGTTTACAATGATTGCTTAAAACTTCGTTGGAGAGCAATTCAAAATAAGACGTAAAACCGTTCGTTAATCTTGAGATATGCAAACAAAAATGAACAAATTTTGGAGACATTGTAGAAATACATTACAGATCTTAAAATAGGTCACAGCAAAATATCTAGGAACTTTTTAATTTCAATTTTTTATTTGGCGGAAAATAAGCTGAGACAAACAACCGGCAGTGCGTGTAGTCATTACAAAAAAAATTCATTTAGGTTGCTGGTTACTTTCGCAACCAAAACAACGCCAAAATGACATCATACGAAATAAAAATAAAAAGACAGAAAAAAAATGTTAACAAATTTCCCTCAAACACATTGAGGTCCAGAAAGTTAGAACTTTTTAGCACAGGCAAAAATTGATGTTCAAATACTGATAGAAAGAAATCCAAAAAATACGTAAAACCACAACAGAGATATTTGATCTTTTATAGGCTTCAACGATAAAATATAGGACAAGATGTTCCAACATAGGGAAAATTTTCTGAAGCTCAAATTCTTGAAAAAAAGAACATATCGATAAACATTGCACAAAAAACTATTAATCAACATAAAGCGATATCGTCTATTATCACTGGCAAAATATAGATTCGGATAAACAGGCTAAAAGACTGAAAATTCTTTGAAAAATCATAAATCTCAACCCATAAGCAGAGACAGAAAGCAATATGCTAAAATTCTAGCACAATTTGCTAAAAAAAACACTTCAACCTGTCTCCACCCGCTTATACTGGTCAAACCAAAGGAAAATAATAACTATTGAACTTGAGAAGTACTAAGGGAGATTAAACTCTTAAAAATGATAAAATAAACAAAACAGGCAACAATTAATGAAAACTTTAAATAAGCCTGACCATAAACTTGCCCATATAAGAAAAACAATACCATCTAAGAAAACCGAGTGAAACCATCAATAACCAATGTCAAAAAGTAGTTCAATTAACGAAATTGTCCAAAAACTGACACCTATAACAGCACCATAATAATGAATATACGAGCCATGTACATCTGTAAATCATTCATTTTTTACAAATTTGGAATGCTATTCATTAATTTTGTAAAATTGGTATTAAGATGCTGAGGTAAAAAAACTAACGATAGGCTGTCCCGTCTTTCTCTGTAGATCCTGAATGTTGTAATACTGATGCAGTTCGAATGCCTTGAAGATCTTATCTTTCACAACTTCAGCGTCGTCGCGCACCTTCAGCTGCTGACCCTTGTTCGATCCCACCACATTGTGTACCCCGTGTGACCTTGGCCTGTAGTTGTTCACTTCCGAAGTCAATTTGGTCAATTTAGTCGGAATGTTCTGATGTTTGAACTCTTGTCTAAAATAAAGGTCAAATTGGTCATCTCGAAGAACGGAAATATCCCTAAGAAAACGAGACAATCAATTAATGTTCACCTTTATAATGGAATGTATAAATTGATTTGTCTGACGTCACATTTTTGGGATCCCAATGCACGCCCAAACCGACAAGTAATTGCGCAACATTAAAATGTTTGCGCACCATAATTGCGCTGTATATTATAACGCAATATTGGTTTGATCACCTGTTGTTTTAATTTATTTGGGCAAATTGAAAGGGAAAATCGGTCTGACCTCGGTATTTGTCCACGTTGTTTGTTATTTTTATTTATAAATATACAGCAACAAAATTAATTCTTTCTTCCTTTTCGCATTTGACGTTTCAAGTCTGAAAAAAATTGTGTACATGCACCAATTTAACTCACGCTTTGAGCTTGAGATAGGACAGACTCTTCGGTGGTTTCATTTCGCCTCTCGTTTTGATACAACCTTCGAACCTGATACTGCCCATAACAGGCTCCTGCTTCTGTTGTGTCACACCTCCATTAGTGGAATCCGTCTCTGAACATTCACATGCAACTTCAGAACTGTTAAGTCCCACAGTAAGAACATGACCATCGTAAACGGATAATTATACACCCTTACAATGGTAAATATTAAATGTAATGACTAATCTCATCACATTACAGACCGCGTTATCAAAATAATTTGGTTCACGTGGGGGTAGGGGCATATTTATGATTTCATGCAACACGATGTGCAAGCCAGTGCAACTTTCACAAGTTTTTTAGCCTGAAATTGATTAAAGAACCCCAAAATTTTTCACTCGTCTATTCGAACGAACATGATAAAATTGCTGTAAAATAAAGAGACGGAAAAACTACTTGACTTTGTTTCCAAGAAAAACATTTTTAATTATACCCATAGTCGAGCCAGGGTGAGATGTAGCTAGACGAATGATTATATTTCACCAATTTAAGAAATTGGAATATGGGCTACAAAAAAAAATTGCAAGATGTTGGGTTATTACCCGCTTATTGCATTGGAAGATTCTTACATGTTTGTTCCGGTCGAGCTGTGCTGTAATTCGACTGTTTGCTTCACCTGGAAATTATTCCTTATCACACAATCAATTTTAAGCAAAAATTTCTTAGATATAATTGCGTAAGTTTTAAACAAGTGTTAAAGAATATTACATGTAAAAATTGAATTCAGTCAGCTAGAAGCTACATTTAAACTGCATTAAAAATTGAGTAATATATTATATTTTCAGGAATTATTATTGCAGCTTCCAATTAAAAGTATTTAAAACAAATTCTACAGTTCTGCCACCTTCAATTATATGCTGCATTTACTTCTATACAACAAATCTAAGCTCAAAAAACAGTTCTCTCTATAATTATTCTGCATTCAAAATTGCGCAAAAATATAAATACGGCTATCTTGGTTTTAAATCCTTGCCATATTCAGATAAAAAATGATGAACAGCATCGTTCTTGTCAATTTCTTATCCGGCTCAGTCGTGTTCAGATGATTTCCATATTTGCAAGCTGAATGGTTATTTCATAAACCTTTGCAAAAATGATATATTTCAAGGCACCCATTCGAGAATATTCACCGTTTAGATCTCGTAAATGATGCATCGTATACAAGTTAAAGACTAACTACATGTTCTCATATGATGAGTTTGAATTTACACAAAAAACCCTGTCATGTAATATCCTTGGATACGAATTCTACCTAATTATTATCTTCCATTCTGTACAAACTCTGGTACCAACACCCTAGCTAATAGTTGATCCAACAAAATGTATATTTTCTCAACTTAATAAAAATATATTTAAACGGTTATGGATAGTCCCAACTCCATTAGACAATACAAACCATTATTAGTTCAAAAATGTGCATCAAAATTTTTGTTCAAGTTTTGGAAACCCAAAAATTCATCACGGTTCGGAAACAAAAACAATTCCAAAACCCAAATCAATTGCCAAACCTTTATAAAACCAATAGATATAGATCATTACTGACAACGCTACTTGACGCCCCGTGAAAATATTATTTCTGAACACCAAGCTTTTTTACAATATTCGATTCCTACAAATTAATCACTTGATTTGATTGGATGTCGTCCCAAGACATGTGTGAATAAAGAGTTCCTTTCTCCGGCTGATGGAAAGATGATTTACTAACTTGATCACTTTAAAGGCGACGGAACCATAATACATAAGAGCAAAACAAATTTGTCAACGCCAAAGTGCATATAAATTCGAACAATCACTTAATCCAAAAAATGTCTCAAAATTTTAATGAACGAACAGTTGTTTAACACTTGCTTACATCAAGTAATTTACTAATAAACTTTTCATCTATCGGTTTTGTTAATCTTATGTTTATTTAAATTTGGCAGGAAATCATCATTAGCGGTTTGCTTAGGCCAACAGACATCAAAAACTATAACTGTTTGATCTAATGTCTAAAATGAGATTCCTTAAACTACACCGCGGCAATTTTGCGCTGCATTGAACAAATCTTAGTGGTGCGTACCACTTAGGCTACGGTGATTAATTTCATTAAAATCTTTTGCTATTATTTAGTCTACTATGATACTACTATCCGTTAAAAAAAGGTTAAAGGAATTAAAAACACAGAATTTCATTGTTAATATCATATTAAACAATAAAAAAGTGTCATTAAGTCGCAAGGAAGTGTATAAAGTCATTTTTAAGTCAATTAATTCGATCAATTTTGAACACCAATAAGTATTAAATATTGTTATACATTTTCATTCGAATTTATCAAAACGGAATTATATCCAAACGTATTAGAAGACCAAAGCATACAATCATAAAGAAAATTAAAATCAAAATACAAGTGACGTGACGACTGTACCTTTAAAACTTTTTTATTCCTATCATCACGGTCTAATACTATGCATCCCAAGCCATAATCTATTTCGAACAAAAATTTCATGACGTTGGCAGAACCTGCACAAATCGGAAATTTTCTAACACCAATTATCTCGGAAGCACTGGTGTATCATATAATTCGAATTTAAAAAAATTACGAATAACAAAAATTACTATAAAACATATTCGCCGTAAAAACAAAGATCTCTGAGCTAATCTGTTCGAAAATTGTTTAACAGTTCTAGCTCTTAGTATTTGCTATTAAAAATGATCATGTAACGTGAGTGCCGTAATTAGCACCCACTCACAGTTACAAACATAAACAGGCTAACGTTATATGAATTCCTCTCGAACGACAGACGGGGATAATTTAATTTAGAGGGGGCGTAGCTTAGAAATGTTTTATGTGTGCAAAAATAAAGACACACACACACACACCCACACCCTCCCCCCACACACACACACGCACACACACACACACGCACACACACACACACACACACACACACACAAGCAAACACACACACATACATACACACATACATACATACTTACATACACACACACACACACACACACACACGCACGCGCACACACACACACACACACACAAACACAAACACACACACACACACATTTACCATAATGCTTCGAACTTCGTTCGAGAGCAATTAATCAGTGGTAACCATTCAATTCATCGACAAACATCTTTCAACAAAGAATTTCAGTCAGAAATATGCTTAAAAAATTGAAAATGTTAGATATACAAAAAGCAGAACAACTCGATTATTATTACTTCAGTCTACACTAACGTTCTAGACGACTGAAAACTGAAATTACCAAAAAAAAGTTTGCATGTGAACAAAAAAATTGCACGCTTAGCGCAATTTTCTTACATCTATATTTGTCGATCTTTTTCAAAAGAAGGTATGGAAAAAAACTACTCTTCTCTCCGATCTTCGAAATTGTTCACCAAAACAACTTTTTCAAACTTTAAGTACCCCATAGTTTTTTTGCTCACTCATCAAACAAATAGCCAGAAGACTCCAGCATCGACTCAGTACAAATTCACTTAAACCAAGCCAATTACTCAGAAGAGAAAACAACTTAGACACTATATTATACTAATCATTTTGAAACAAAAGGATGAAAAACAGCCAGCACATCAAACTCTCATGACCTTTTCCTAAAAATTCTTCAAAAGTTGCTGAACGAGTAAGTCTTTGCACTTCGCTAAAAACAAAAACAAGAGTAGCAGTGTTTCTCCTTTAACCCTTTCCATTTTACCCCCAACGCACTTGCTACTTTTGATACGTCTTCATGTGTATAGATTATGATAACGCAACCTCTTGGTAGGCCACGCAAAGCATTTTTGACCACGCCACAAAAAAACGAGTATTAGTTTCTCACATAATCTTATTTATCAAAGTAGTGGTATGTTACTTTGAAAGGGGGATCCTAGTCGTCTTACCCATTGCCGTGTTTGCCCCATTACTAGCTGGATCAGTTTCTGAGAAGACAGAGAGAGTCAAACGGTCCACCTGCACTGGATCTATTGTGTACTTCTCAGCAACACAGATTGGAGCCTGAGAGACAGATACACCGGTGGGGTTGTTCACAGCTGTTTTCCCATTCAGCACAGACAGGGAGGGCTCAAACGTCATCGTAGGTTTCTTCCCCGGCTGCCTTAAATATAATACATTAGTATGTGATATTGATACATGCTGAATTATTACATTAAAAATTACGTTCCAGACGTAAATGTGCTTTTCTATCCGTTAATATAGTCCAATATAGATAGCATTGAATACACTAGATAGCTGAGTGTATTCAATCATATAGCCAACACTCTCTAATATTTCAAGAGCCCAATAATACTGTCAAAGACGATGGAAAATGAAAAGGGGCACCGATATTTAGGCTTCTAAACAAAGCACATTAGACTACCGTTTTTCTCTGTATAGCCTACAGGACCCGTTTCAATCCATTTCAACAACTCAACATGTTGAAACAGAGAAGTCTGATATACGCATGCTAGAATTCGGGATGCAAAAACAAAGACTCTTGAAAAAAGTTACTAGTCCGACAAATATTACAAAAAAACACGGTACATTTTTTGTTTGCATATCTATGTGCCAACAATCTCGTGCACACTGTGGGCCAACTATCGACTATTTCTCAATTGCTCGCAATTCCGTTACACAACAAGGATTATTCTGTTACCTTAATTGGGAATAGTTGCTCGAACGTAGCGCAAGGCAGACGAATAGAAATCCGATTTGAAATGCGCTCTCCTTCGTATAAAGGCTGTAAAACCGATTTCGTTTATTACCTAATACGAGTAATTATAATTTTTAAAAAATTTTCTCCAGGATTATTTCAGCAAATTCAGACCCGGAGATCGTCTTTATACCAGTTTGACCCCCCCCCCCCCACCACTTGGCGAACATAGCCTAATTGCTAGCCTAATTGTTGTGATAAACTTATTAAATAGTATTAGAGATGAGCCAGCGAGGCATGGGAGACCTGATGGAAAAGTTGCATGAGAGTGAGGGTCTCGACGAACCATCTAGAGAAATTTTGAAATTTCTAATTACAGAAAATGCCGCGAAAAATGCACGAATTGCGCAATTAGAATCAGAGGTGACGCAAATTAAAATCAAAATGAATCAACTTGAGAGATATCAATCCAAAGATTGTTTAATATTTCGAAATCTGCCATTTAGTACACGTGGTACTTATCTATCAGATGTTATTTGCCTAATCCAGAACGTTCTGAATGCGAACATTGAACCGAATGACATTAAAGCTTGCCATCCACTGGGTAGAGGATCGCCGTTCAATCCACCCCCAATAATCGCAAAATTCTTGTATTTTGAGCAAAAGGAGAGAATATGGACAAGGAAGGGTTTGCTCCGAAATTTTCAAAATCCAAATAATGGAAAACCATTGTGTATCCACGAAAGGTTGAGCAAATACGATCTGGCATTGAAAGAGGACGCTGAAGCCAAACAATTGAAAGTGACAACTAAGAACTCGGCACCACTTGTTCAAATCCAGTCCGAAGGGATGATTCGTTATCTTGAACTTAATTCGACCAAAGATATTGGTGAGTTACAGCGGATTGCCAAGAAAATGGATCAAGTATTGAACAGATTTTCAATGAATGCCCACTCAAGTCAAAGACAAGCAAGCCGTACGGATACGAATTCAATGCAAATAAATGCAAACAATTTCAACACGCCAGTTCCAAAGTTATCAAAACCACCAAATTTCACGCCTGGAACACCATTGTCAACTAAGATGCCTTCTCTCAAACGTGTGCGCGAATCCGTTGAAGAAAATGAGTATAGAAATCTTCTGGAGGAGCTTGAAAGTAGGAGAGCAAATAAAGACGAGTTGCTGGACTCTGTTATGGGTCTCATAAGTGATTCACCTAATGCCAAAGAGACTTTCCTGGATAGTATTGAGGAGCAGCCGTTTCGGATTGAAGAGGACAGTGAAGACTATGTCACCTAAAAATTCAGCCAATGGTTCAATCAAACCTACCAAAAATGTATCTGCATCAAATTCCTGTAAAATTTTACATTTAAACACCAGATCCATTAAAAAACATTATGAAGAATTAGAGGCACTGATTTCTTGTTTTCAGTCTCCACCTTCCAAAATTTGTTTAACAGAATCTTGGCTAACAAATATAGATGATCCAAACTTATTCAAAGTAACTAACTATAATACTTGCTTGTCAAAATCAAGGGTTGGCAGGGGTGGTGGTATTATGATCCAAAATAAGAGACGAAGTAAGCTTGATTGAAGAGCTGAATTGTGATTTAGATGAAAGTCTTTTAGCTCATTTAAAAATTGGAGATTTGAAGATCGCTTTGTTAGTAGTGTATAACCCTCCAAGAGCAAACAAGCAAAATTTTATCTTTGAACTAGATAATACATTAGAAAACCTTAGCGATAGTTATAGACAGAATAATAGAGACAGAATAATATAGACAGAATAATTGTCTGTGCAGAATTCAACATAAACGTACTAGATACTAATCGATTGACGTCAACATATCTATCAACATTAAGATCAAACGGTTTTGAACTAAGTTTTCTTGAACCAACCCGCGTCAGCCAAAATACTGAAACTTGTTTGGATCATTTTTTCGTGAAAAACTTAAAGATTCAAAAAGCTTTTGTAATGGAGAATCAAAGTGATTGTGATCATCTCCCAACAGTGCTGCAAATTGAAACCAATAACGGAATTAGTTTCTCGCAAACTCGCTTTCGTGATACCAGTTTTTTAAAATCCCCTAAGAAAATGGCTCTTTTTATTGAAACTCTTTCTGAGTCACTAGCCACAATAAAATACCAAAGAAGTAGACGATGTTGACAATGCTTTTCAGAAGTTTGAAATTGCATTTAATCAAGAATTTGAAGTGTTTGCTCCTTATCGCTTTCCTAATGGAAATAGGACTGGAAAGCCAATTTGGTTTGATTAAACATTGAAAAATTTGATTTGCAAAAGAAATCAGTTGCACAAGTCGTGGAAAAAGGACAAAAAGATCCACAGAAAATTAGACAAATTTAACGGGCTACGTACGAAAGTAGAGAAAATCAAAACAAAAAAGAAACATTACTATGAACAAATATTTTTAAAATGAATCGGAGACTCAAAGCAAGTTTACAAATTTATAAATGAGCTCAAGGGCGTTACTTCTAAAAACACTAACATTCCTTCGTTGTCGAAAAATGGTAAAAGAGTTGAAGATCACTTAGCAGTTGCAAATGAGCTGAACAATTTTTCGTAAATATAGGGCCAAATCTCAAAGATGCAATTCCAAAAGAGGTCTGTCAGACCCCAGGTTAATAGTTCACAGAGTATGTGGCTTTCTTTATCAAACTAATTGCGACGAAATCATTGAAGTCATTAACGACCTAAAAGAGAAATCATCTTCAGGAATTGACGATATCAGTACTGTTTTGATTAAGGCAACAAAATCCCTTACATGCAAGCATCTTGTTTATCTTATAAATACCTCTTTTAAATTTGGTAAATTCCCAAGTTTATTAAAACGAGCAAAATTGTGCCACTGCATAAGGCGGGAGCAAAAGACGATGTGAACAACTACAGACCAATTTCACTGCTCATCGTATGGACTAAGATATTTGAACGTATCATGTATAATCGAATTTATACATACTTCGAAACATTCGATTTATTTAACGCTAATCAGTTCGGTTTTCGAAAAAAATATACAACAATTGATGCCATTGCAAAGTTGACCGAAACAATTCGAAAAAACAGCAATTTGGAAGTTATTACCTTTTTTGTTGACT
Source organism: Convolutriloba macropyga (assembly GCF_964194025.1). NCBI lineage: Eukaryota > Metazoa > Xenacoelomorpha > Acoela > Convolutidae > Convolutriloba > Convolutriloba macropyga. The sequence continues at coordinate 9,735,695 of NC_134468.1, forward strand.
TAAAAAAGCCTTTGATACGATTGACTACGAAATATTGTTAATAAAACTTGAATTATATGGCATAAGAGGCGTTTGCCTTAATTGGATTAAAGATTTTTTATCACAAAGACATCAATGTGTTTCGGTCAATAATTGTAACTCCTATTGGAGGAAATTAAATTGTGGAATTCCACAAGGCTCAATTCTTGGCCCACTGTTTTTCTTGATTTACATAAATGACCTTCCAGACGTATGCCAATTCTGCAAAATTGTTCTCTTTGCAGACGATACAAACCTCATAGCAGGAAATATTGATTTTGATTCAAAGACTTAGTTAATACAGAGAAACGGCTCAATGCGAATAGAATGTCACTAAACGCTAAGAAAAGTTGTCAAATGAGTATTAAAATAGATAACAGTGCCTCTAATTCCAATAGGCTTTGTGATTTTAAATTGAATTCTGTTAGTTTACCTGAATCATAAAGCTGCAAATACCTTGGAAAACATATAGATAAAAAACTTAAGTTCACAACGCACATTGATGAGGTAAAAAAGAAACTGTCTGTTCAATGCGGAATTGTGTCAAAGTTAAGGCATTATATTTCAAAAAGTGTTTTATTGCAATACTATTCATCAAATATTAAACCAATAATTCAGTACGGCATTTTGGTATATGTTTGTGTTAATTACAGCACCCTTGAACCCCTAGTTTTGTTGCAAAAGAAAATTCTTAGACTAATTTTGTTCCTGAGGTACACAGAAAATGTCGCCCATCTTTTTGAGAAATTTAAAATCTTAACTGCTCACGAATTGCATGTATACGAGTTATTAAAATTTGTGATAAAATCAGTGAATAAAATGCATACTGACACATATCTCAATGATTTGTTTTCCTGTGAATTGCGATCAACCCATTTGACAAGAAGGTCAATGAAATGGTTGTTAAAAATACCAAGATGTAAACGAAAACGAACAGAATTCAGTGAGATTTAGAGGCGCCAAGCTGTTTAATCTTTTAATGGAAAGCAATGTTCTACCACCGAATTTTGATCAGCTTTCTGGTTTCTCCTATGTTAATTTGGTGCACAAAATTAGGGATAACTTCATTTTATCAAACATTCAGTTAACAAAAACTGTCTTCTCTTAATCAATTTCCCATATTCACATTTTGAATTTTTTTAATGGAAAAAAACCATCACATAACGCTTTACCGTGCTGTGGCCGGGGTCTCCTAAAGGGGTTAAAAATTTGGTCAGAAGTTGAAAATTCCTTTAACTTTGTCGAGAATATTGGCTTTTAACTTGTGGTTCTCTGCAATTTTTTTGGTTTTATTTTTATTTTTTGAATTTTTACATCTCTTGACAGGGCAATGTCCAGTGATCCTATTGGGTCCGTTAATTGCCCTCTCTGAGTGTTTTGCAATTTTCTGTGTGGCCCAATGTTAACTTGAAGCTTTCTGATGTTATGTAAAATTATAATTTTGATGTTCATTTATACTCAGAGGAATAAACACACTCACTCACTCACTCACTCACTCACTCACTCACTCACTCACTCACTCACTCACACTCACTCACTCTCTCTCTCTCTCTCTCTCTCTCTCTCTCTCTCTCTCTCTCTCTCTCTCGCTCTCGCTCTCTCTCTCAACATGCCACATATTTACAAAATGATAAAAAAAACAGCACCATATAAATCAGGTGGTCTATATGTGATAACTGAGGGACCCATACATACTGGGCGGGGGGGGGGGGGTTGCAAAAACGGTACGAAGAATATCGGTGAGCTTTAAAATGAAACCCGAAAAATAGTGACCTTGTGACTGAAAGTGTTCCCACAGATGCAGTCCTGGAACTCTTCATCAAAGCATTCTCCAGATTTTTAGGCACTTTTATCAGCCAGAGAGACTTTCCAATAGAGGAGATATCTACATTTGTTTTCGAGTCCGTCATGATTTTCTGAAAAGACAGGGGCACAACTATGAAGACTATCTTTTTAAATCAGAGCTGGGTCTTTCCCATTCAAACCTTCCCCATTTTGTTATATTTACGGTAATGGGAGCTAAAGGTTAGATGCCCATTAAGATGGTGGGGCTGCAACAACGGGGAAGGCCCGAAAATTTCAGTTGCAACGCACAGATATCTTAATTAAACAACCCGTCAGGAAAAGAAGTATCTCGTCAGCCAAATACAAGCTTATTGGCTCAAATTGTACTCTATGCTCTTTACACCCATCCCTCACCTCCTCTCCTCTCCTCCTCCCCCCCCCCCCGCGCACACACATACGTACATTTCTACAAAAAAATACGCCGTACAAACAATTCATCAATACATAACTTATAATCGGGGGTCATAAAGGGTACCGGGGGTGGGATCTCCATTTGGTGACTACTTCCACTAAACTAGTTATAACTCCGACAAAAGACTTATCATGAGAAGTATATTATAATAGGGTACAAAATTGAATGCACAAAACGATAAAGCTTTAAAGAAATAAAATAGCACTAAATTACTAAAATATTTGAAAACGACAAATTTAGACGACTTCATAATGTGCACTAAATATAATTAAACACTGAAAAGCCATAAAAAGGCAAGTCTCTTCAAAGCTTGCATTGAAGATGATCAGGCATAATTTTGAAGTGACTTAAAAAGTCACGCAACCAGGACCACAGCGCGCCTTGTTTAGGATCTCCTTCAAAATGCTCATACTAAGAACAAGGACAATGAAAATGAAAAGTTAACATGTTCGATTATGTAACCTAACATGATTTTTGTTTATTTCCTAGAAAATGCCAAAAATTTCTTTCATCATAACTGGTTTTGATTGGAGTTAGAAAATGTCACCTCTAGGAACTAAAATTCGCGAACCAACCATTATTGAAAATTTTCATGAAATACGGTTCTTTTCTACCACTATACCACATAGAAACGTCACCCAACACGAGAAGAAGAAACAGAGAAAAGCAAGACAGGGTGAGATCAAGTAGTTCTTAATGCATTTTGATCTTTTCAAATGTTTTTGAAGTTTTGCGAAACATTGATGTGGACGGTTCAAGTCAAAGATTGATTTATATACTTTTAATTGTTCTTTCATCAAACGGTGGATCGGTTTTGAAGTATCCTAAGGCAGGCAAATGATATTGACATCCTTGAACTCAAGCAGACAAGAAAATGGTGACGCCGAAGCCCCGTCACAATTGTTGCATGACCTCGAACGGACCAAAACTCAACAATCACAGCCTCATAAAGTACACCTACCACATAGGCCGCACCATGAGGCGATTGCAGCTCCGTGTCGACAATCGAAGGACCTATCAGATGCCGCAAGATGATGGGGAATTGAAAATTCGGTAGTAGATTTTTGAGTTCGGTAGTACCTCTCAATTCGGGCTACATGTGAAATTACCGAGGTATTGGAACAGGACGGGTTTTCAAAACGTGTCAATTCTGCTTATGGGTTCGAGAAAACTACAGAAGGTCTGCCTTGAAGACTGGGGCAGCTCAGAAAATTAAAGGCAACTGGATATTGATAGTCATTGCAAGCCTTGTCCAACGAGAGCGGGCAGACTGGTTTGCTCTTTATTGATCCAATTTTGAGGTGGCGACAAAAACTGGATTCTTAGTAGCACAAGACCTGTCTACCGAGAGCAGACTTTCCGGATTGTAGCTTTGTTAAACATTTGATTTAATTTTAGCTCTTTCGGTTTTGTTTAAAGTAGTTGACTTATTTATGCTTTTAAACATGCTTTGACCAGAAAATATCAAGCAAAATGTATTCTTTTAAGCACAGACCCGAAAGTAATAAGTAGGTTTATTATAAACAGGCAGCCAATCCGATAATTCCGCTTAGATGTTTATACGTCATCGCGGCGACAAAAATTGAAACAATATTTGCTGGGGTCAAAATGCGGACTATGTTTAAAAGCCATCCATTTGCCAGAGTTAATGGCGGAAAAAATGTTTGTGAGCGTGCCGTGTAAACATGTGAATTATGAAACAGAAACCCTTGTATTTATTTCTTTCCTTAATTGTAAAAACTGAATAATTTTGGTCGTTTAAAATTTTCAGCTTGTTTGTGTGCTTAGTATTTTCGTTATGGTGCAGATCTGTGCAGCCTTGAAAATGAGCACGCTGAAGAAATTGGTTACCACGAAGCCCGCTAATCAAAGCGTCCGAACGGTCTGAAACTTTGAACAATATTAGCCTCACAAAGCACGTCTAACATACAGACTGAATTATGAGGTGGTTGCAACTTCGTATTAGAATTAAACGACCTTCTATCAGATGCTGCGAGAGGGTAATTTGGAGTTCAAAGAACTTCGAATTCGACAGTACCTCTCAATTCGGGCTACTTGTGAAACATACCCAAGATTATTGAACAGGACAGGTCTGCTGAGGGGTTACAGAAAACTACAGAAGGTCTGCCGTGAAGACTGAGGCAGCTCAGAAAAACAAAGACAGCTGCAATTTGAGTCATTGCAAACCCTGTCCAGCAAGTGCGGGAAAATTGGTTTGCTGACTATTAACTTAACTACAGAGGCGAAGACAAAAACTGAATTTTTAGTCGCACAAGACCTGTCTACTGCAATCAGACTTTCCGTCTTATAGCTTTGTTAAACATTTGATTTATTTTTAGTTCTTTCGGTTTAGTTTGTAGTTTTCTTACTTATGCTTTTAAACATGCTTTGACCAGAAAATATCAAGCAAAATGTCAGCTTTTAAGCACAGAACCTTAAGTATCAAATAAATTTAATATAAACAGGCAGCCAATCCGATAATTCCGCTTAGATGTCTATACGTCATCGCCGCGTCGAAAATTGAAGCAAGATTTGCTGGGGTCAAAATGCGGACAATGTTTAAAAGCCATCCATTTTCAAGAGTTAATGATGGAAATTATAATTGTGAGCGTGCCTTGTGGAATTGTGAATCATGAGACAGAAATGCTTGTAATTTATTTCTTTCCTTAATTATCAAAATTGAATAATTTAGGTCGCATAATGTTTTCAGCTTGTTTGTGTGCTTAGTAGTCTCGTTATGGAGGCAATCACACAAGCACCAAAAACATTTTAATTTGATAATTTTTGAAAATCTCAGGAGTAATCCTTACGGCCAAGAAGCGCTTGACGATAAAAGCTGCGCAAAGGTGATAGAGGCGCTAACAAAAAAGCATAGTGACATAAAATTCATGGTAATGGACGCTCAGTGGAGGAAATGTCTGAAGTTAGCTCAAAATAAAGAAATCGGTTATTTCAATAGCATCAACCACATGACAAATTCTATTACTGATGTTAAAATAAGCATGAGCGCAAAATTTACACGAATTATGGACGTAGGGAGTCAAATCTGAGTGTTTAACACAACCGTCAAATCGTTTGCTTTAATGTTGGTATTCCGATGAAGGCAAAATAAGGTCAGTAAAAATATATCTTAAAAATTTATAAGAAATGAGGTGTCTCTATAATTAGAACAATTTAATTGTCGGGTAGGTTCTGAAAACTGGGCAAAAATTGATGTGCTGATTGGGTGCCTAGTATCACCCTATCGCCAAAGTATTCGTCTGCTTAGTTTTATGGGTGGGAGGACGCAACCGAGTAAAGTTTGACCATAATTTGTTGACATCAAAACTTTTTCTGCCTTTTTTTAATCATGAAAAGATGTCTCACGTAAATGTTGCTGAAGGAATCTCATAAATGTTAATTGAATAAAAGCTTGCGTTAAATAAAACTTTTTTAATCAATTTTTTTCAAGCAAATTTATGGTTTAAAAAAATTGAGGCAGGCAGATCTGTGTAGCTTTGAAAATGAGCACGCTGAAGAAATTAGCGACAACGAAGCCCCGTTGTTGCGTCGCCTCTAACGGTCTGAAACTTTAATCAAAAAATCTTCATAATGCACGTCTACGTTACAGGCGGAAATATGAAGCGATTGCAGCATTGTGTGGAGAATCAAGCGACCTTCTATCAGATGCTGCGAGAAGGTAATTTGAAGTTTACAGTACCTCGAGTTCGCCAATTCTGCGAGTTCGACAGTACCTCTCAATTCGGGCTTCATGTGAGATGTACCCGAGGTTATTAACATGACGGGGTTCCACAACTCATCAAGTCTGCTGACGGGATAAAAAAACAAAGCTTGTTATTGAGTGTGAGGCAGCTCAGGAAATTAAGCGCGGCTGAGTCATTGCAAACCCTGTTCAGCGACTGCGGGCAATCTGGTTTCCTGACTATTGAAAACATTGACGATCTGACCAGATTAACTATGTTTTTAATCGTACAGCCCTGTCTATCGAGTGCAGACTTTGTGTCTTGTAGACTAAAATACAAATTTATCTTATCATTTGTTTCGTTGAATTTTATGTGCAATTGCTTTTGAAAGAAAAACCGAGCAAACTCCAAGTTTTGAACCGCCAACCATTCGCAACCATTTTGTTTTAAAACACGCAGCCAACTCGATATTTATACTTAGATGCCTAAAGTTGATGTCATAAGCGCGTCTCACATTAAAAAGATTACGAGTTATGCTGGTGTGGAAAAGCCGGCTATAAATGTCTGAAAGACATTCATTTGGAACAGTGGGTATTGGATGTCAAGTTTTTGAGTGTGCCTGTTGCTCCAGTGAATCATGAGGCCAAAAGCCTTTTGTTATTTCTTTTTCTTTTATATGAAAATATTAAAAATGTTAAAAGCTCAGTTTTTTGTTTGTTTAGTAATCTTGTTTTGGAGGCAGTCACGTACGCACCAGACGCTATTTTAATTTGTGATAGTTTGAAAATTGCTGAAGTACCAAAACGGCCATCAATCGCAGGATGGTGAAAGTTACGCAAAGGTTATAGAGGGGATCCTATTCACACTTTAGAAGTAAACTTTTGAAAAAATAGTAGCTTTGAGGCATTAAATTCTACTTTTGAAGTGAGAGATAAACTTTTGACATAAATTTCACGTCCAGTATTTCAACTACAGTTTTCACTGTATCTCGGCACGTCTGCCTAATAAATTAGGAAACCACTGCTCAGAAAGTAATGTTCTCATAAAACTCAGGAAGCGATAGATTTTCAGTAAAACAATAGTAGCTAAAGTAACAGTGGTAGAGCAGAAATAGAGTTCTAAAGTTCCCGGATTTTGTATAATTTTGCATTGTGTATGAAAATCCAATAAATAAAAGATCTCAAGCTCTTTCTATATATCTTACAACGCTCAACCTTATATATTGCTAGCATTTTCAAAGATATTTTTTAGAATCAGTATCTTTTAATTACGCTTGTTACGCTTCACTCAACTTTTGTCACATTTGTCTCATCTCAAAATAATTTCAATTTAAAAAGATATAATTTCGATACAACTTTATTCGAGGGAATAACTGAATTTGCCGTTCTTACGATTCATTTAATGTCCCTATAGTTACTTTTTTTTTACTCACTTCAATAGCAGTTAGTGTTAACTCTTTTAGGGAGCATACTGGGATGAACTTCCCAAAAAAATTTCTTACTAAATCACTTGACTATATCGGAGCTGTAAAAAGCAAGTGTTTTCATTCGAATTTTACTTTTCCTAAAAGATTCATGGTAAATTGCTCCAATGAAAATGGAAAATCTCGTTTAATCAAATCAACCAAGACGTGCGTGCCGGCGGTTTCTTGAAGTTGAATCCTAATAAAGCATTTTTGCGCAACTTTTTAAAGGGTTTTCATTTATTCAAATAGAACTTTGTTTCGTTGAATCTAGTTTACAGCTTTTTCTGTGTGATACTTTTGAATCCTTCATACCAATTAAAATGATTTTTGCGAGATTTCGCTCAGCAAGCATGGCAAAAATTTACGTTTTAGACACAATCAAAAAACTACAAGTCAAACAAGTGATCTAAAAGAGATGTCGTGTGTAGTATTGCTAATTGGATAATTGCCGCCGCAATTACCGATACTACAGAGAGTATAATTATTTAACCGTCGACATTGTGAACACTTTAGACTTAGTCTAAACTGACGGAATATTAAGAGAGAGCTATGCTGCGTAAATTGCGTTGAGTGAATGAATACATTATTCATAGCCAAATACTGCTGTGTATTATTTAATACACTATGGAGCAGGCCATACCGGCTGATTCACTGCCGCTATTAATACGCGTACTAAGTGAAGGATACTGAAGCTATCCAGGCCGCTCTTCAGCAGCAAGTCTGAAACGAATATATGACTAAAGACGAGTAATAGTCGGCTCCACGAATGACCTAGGAATTGATTCGGAGCTAGTCATAGGTCTTGTGATTTTTTAGTCGTGTTGACTCAGTTATAAACACGCACGAGCTTAGAGCTTGCTGCTGAAGGAAATCAGACCAAACTCAACCAGCGCGAACGTAAGACGCTTGATTTTCAACCAAAAAATTTCTCTCTCTCTCTCTCTCTCTCTCTTCCTCTCACTGCTCTTAGAGCGAAATATCTACTCCTCAGCTAAGAGGGAAATAACAGCGGCGATTGTAAGTCTGCCAAGTTTATAGCAAAATAGAGTTAATAATAAGCAAAATAATGTTCACATCCAGCAGTAAGATGGATTCAATTTATTGATTAAGATTAGATATCCCACCATATTTTCAAGTAAGATTTACCCCCTAATTGTGCTCTATCCTTTCTATCTATTTTCTAATTAATCTTTACATCTTATCAATTTTATTTTCTAGCAAACAACACATAGATTTGGAAATTAGCAAGGAACATTGTGAGCATATAGTGAGACTTATTCTAGCACGTAATTAAGGTCGCTACAATAATATAGGTTTAGCTCTAGTGTGGTAATAAAAATCAAGCGAATAAAATACCTACCACATCAGAGTTAAAAACTGGTGCGACCAGTGAGGCTAGAACTCACGACCTTAAGATTATGAGACTTAATTAAATTGAGACACAATTCAATTCTTTAGAATTTTTCTTTTCTTTCTTTCCACCCCGGTGGTAGCTTCGCAAAAATTGATTCTGCACATAATGTGTGATTGTATTCCTGTACTCTAAGAGTATGAATTTGTTGGTACGATAAAAAAGTACGATGATTTTCGCTTGAAAAAGCTAATGTTTCATCTTAAATGTATTTATATGTTTATGATCAAGTAAGATGACCAAAAGACAGTTAGAAGACATCCAGCTACCCACAGAGCAGTATGACCCCGTGACCAACTGGATGGCAGACCTTCCTCCATTGACAAAAAAAACCCCGAGACTTCCATCCTCGCCAACGTGGCAACAAAAACAACATTAACAAACAGTGCCATCTGTCAAAACAACATCGACAACACCAACCCGGACAACAATCGCACGAAACGATTAAAACCCAGGCTTCTCGATCTTTGCAAAAAAATCCATTAGACGATGGTTTGCCGAAAGGAAAATACTTCCCCCTCAAAGACGATCGCCTGGAAATCCAAAGGTTACTGGAAATGCTGCCATTCGACAAGAACCCAAAATTTGTAACTTCCTTAGACTACTCACTAACAACTGAGTATAACCAGTGGCGCCTCTCAGAATTGACAACGATTCAGAAAGTCAAAACAAATACCAAGATGCTCGTGCCCACCGAATCTCTGTCAGTGATTCCTAACTTTTCCTTGGTACCTACTCTAAACCTTTGGAGACTGAGGAATAGGAACGATCAGGACCGGACATATGAACTAGAAAATAAAGTTCTAAAGACTCGTGTTGAAGTGCCGTTCGAGCAGATAACAGCATTCCGGAACAATGACTCGCCACAAGCGGAGACCATTTCAACCGATCACCTAATTGTTGAGAACTTAAATTTCCGGCGTCAGCTTTGGGATTCGGAATCCAATATTGCAGACCTTCAGAGCAAACTCGATCGATTAACAATTTCAAAGCAAACTGCTTGCTACGAGAAAGAAGAGTTGAGAAAACAATTAGTGGTCTCTTCACAAACTCTGAAGATCCGAGATCGGCAACAGCAAGAGCTTCTGAAGAAAGCAAGCCAGTTGATAGAATCAAATCAGCTGCTCGGACTCCAGCTCAAGGAACTGAAAGACAAACATAGAGTCCTTCTAGCAACACTTGACAACCGAAACAATTAAACTTTCATTTGTTATCTCGTATTAATGTTTCTCTTAATCTGTCATTAAAAGGTTTTCCATTTTGGAACCAATAGCTTGTAAGTTATGTTTAATGTATCGCACTTGCGCTTCTTTTCTATCTATCCAGTTTGTACCTCAACTTGTTAAACATTTTTTTACTCAGTATCTTAATACTTGAGTTTCTAGTGTATTTGATCTGTAAATTGTTCTAACTAACCATGGGCGCTTAACTCATGCATAACTTTGCATTTGAGATTGTTCTTTAGCAATGCTTTTTTCAGTCTACTGTTGCAGTTTATTAAATTTCATACCACTTGTAACTTTTAACTGAGTTAACACTAACAATGTATTACTGAACTCTGAATATACATGCTCCTACCTTTCTATAGATATTACTTGTAAGCTCAAGAATTTTTTTACAAATTGAATGTAAACTTTATACGATAGAGTTTTTCCACAATTTTTCTCTTCTTTAAAGCGGGGTGAGCTGTAGTATTGCTAATTGGATATCCTAAGTGGATAATACGCGTACTAAGTGAAGGATACTGAAACTATCCAGGCCGCTCTTCAGCAGCAAGCCTGAAACGAATATATGACTAAAGACGAGTAATAGTCGGCTCCACGAATGACCTAGGAACTGATTCGGAGCTAGTCATAGGTCTTGTGATTTTTTAGTCGTGTTGACTCAGTTATAAACACGCACGAGCTTAGAGCTTGCTGCTGAAGGAAATCAGACCAAACTCAACCAGCGCGAACGTAAGACGCTTGATTTTCAACCAAAAAATTTCTCTCTCTCTCTCTCTCTTCCTCTCACTGCTCTTAGAGCAAAATATCTACTCCTCAGCTAAGAGGGAAATATTAGCAGCGATTGTAAGTCTGCCAATTTTATAGCAAAATAGAGTAAGAATAATGTTCACATCCAGCAGTAAGATGGATTCAATTTATTGTTTAAGATTAGATATCCCACCATATTTTCAAGTAAGATTTACCCCCTAATTGTGCTCTATCCTTTCTATCTATTTTCTAATTAATCTTTACATCTTATCAATTTTATTTTCTCGCAAACAACACATAGATTTGGAAATTAGCAAGGAACATTGTGAGCATATAGTGAGACTTATTCTAGCACGTAATTAAGGTAGCGACGTAATTCTAGCACGTAATTCTAGCACGTAAATAATATAGGTTTAGCTCTAGTGTGGTAATTAAGATCAAGCCAAAAAAATACCTACCACATCAGAGTTAAAACGTGGGATCGCTCCATTGTTTGGTGGGCACAGTCACATAATTGCACTCACGTTTTTATCTTTTTAATTAAATCTTTATGATTTTTAAGACAGAGCGTTTCTTCTGCCATTTTTAACGCCAAAATAGCTATTCCTACAATAATGTGCTGCCAGTGTCAAAGAAAATAAACTTTGAATCGGTATTTGGTCTAAATTTACCCACTTTTATACCTTTATGTGTCAGAATTCTTTGGGAACTTCGAGTTTGCCAAAAAAAACCTCTTTATACTTTTTACTTAGTCAAAAGTTAAGCACATGGTTTTTTATCGGTGCTTTTTAACACTTTTGATATTATTTGTTTAGTGATTCCGAAAATTGTGTATTAACACGTTGACGCCACTTATTTTCAAAAAGCAAATTAAATATGCCTTTTCGCCCTGATTATAGCGACAGCATATAATCTGTGGTTCTTTGATCCATAAAAATGACATTTAGACTATCACACGGCACACTCAACACTTGGCAACACTATTTACGCTGTTCATAATAATTTAAATTTTCACCACCCCTACCCCCGCTTAAAAACTGCTTCCATTGAGATTGAAGATTATCATAAATTATCAACTGATATGTTCCGTCATTTTTAATTCCAAAAACTACATCAAATTGCTCCTGCCGTTCCAAAAATTGCATTTTGAAAGAAGCTTCCGATACTCTAGACTAGCGTTGTACTGACAAACCTTGGTCAGCAAACACTCGATCAAAGTTACTTTTGTAGATTTAACATCTGTCGGACCATTGATCAAGGCGCTTTTAACAACACCTGTAAAACCTTTATAGCAATGATCTAGTTTACTAAGTATTACAAATATTTCAAACGATCATTACTTGGCTGACCATCATTACAAGCTTTTGAAGAGTGCTGAAAATACACGGAAGAATATTCAAAAAAATTAGACACATCTATTAACTATCAAATAAAACTTAGCCGTGTCTCTTTTCGCTTTCTCCGCGAAGCAGAGCCAATTACAGTACAAATGGATAAAAATCAGTATAAAATGCAACGAACATCACGAAGAAGACAGAAAAGCTTTGGGTCTAGAAGGCAAGTACGATGTACAGGTGGAAATGGCTATGGTTAAGTATGTAAACAACACGGAGATAGGCAATGGTTCAGCACCTGAGTTTTGCGGGATTATCTGAAGACAAAACTGAGATAGACAATTTATGCAGCAGCTTCACTAGTATGACCTATAAAGTTGCAACGCAAGCGCACCTTTCAAAACTTTTAGAGTTCAGAGGTCAAAGTTCAAGTTTGAAACATGCAAACGTGCATTCACGGAAGAACTGCTTCCCTTTATCCCGTGAGCAAAATATAATTATTTTCATTAATGTGCAAAAAATGTTTCTTATGCCTTGATAATGGTTTGCGTTGCCTAAAAACATATGGCAACTAGTCCCATCTATAGCATAGCTAAACGAGAAAATGCTTGACAACCAAGTAAGCATGTTGATGTTCATTAGCATGTATCAAGTATTTTGAACGTTCGCAAGCGTTGAAACTTTACGAGACATACTATAATATTGAATGATTGTTGTGTTATAAGGCAGAGAAATGTTTGGCAGAATCGTCTTCGAAAAACTCGTTTATCAGAGAATGTCCATCCTCGAGCAAAGAAACTCCCGTGGCTCCAGAAGCCATGGGATCCGTCGCGTGTCCATAGATATTGCCTGAATCCTCTTTTGGAACCCTGGACATTACAGGTGAGGGTGCCATTTGATGAGACTGTTGCAAAAGACCACTGTTATTAAATTGCACTTGATACTGCGACTGCTTTTGCATTGCCCTTGGAGAATCGCAGAGTAAAGGCACTGCAGCCCGGCCAGGACTTTGTTGCATTGCACGAGGTGGAGTCTTATCAATTGGTCCTGTTCTAATAGTGTTGTATCCTCCTGGTGAATATACTGGTGATGAATATTCGAAAGGCTGAGCATGCGGACCATCCCTCTTTGTCGGTGTGACTTTAGCTATTGGTGGCGAAGCGATGGCAACTTTAATAGGAGTCTCTTTAGCATTTACCCGTCTAGGTGATTGACTGAAATTAGCATGCGGTTCTACAGTTAGCAGTCTGTCTTCTTTGTTTGAACTTTTGTTCAACGGTGGACACGTTCTGATAGTAGCAGACGAACAACCAACACTTGGAGATGATGCGGAGTACTGTGATACGTAATAATGTGTATTATTGTTCAATATCACAGATGAGCTCGTTATAGGGTTGATTATGAGATTGGAAGGATATTGTGGCGGCTGATTTTTTCCACTGGTTTTGATAGAAAGGTCTTCAGGTTCCTGTTTGAAGGCTAGACCTGAAGACAGGTCGTCGTCTATATCGGCATTGTAGCCCATTTCATTAGTGCCCCGAACAGGTTCGCCAATGGCCTCACCCGAAAACGCATTGACAGTTCTTCGAGTCACGTTTGCAGTAACGGAAGAGATTGAAGCTCGATTACGGTTATCGTAAGTTGTGTCATTCGAAGTGTGGTACTGCGTTTGGGTGCCTAATTGATTGCATTGCGACTCATGCATATTTAGCAAAAATTCAAGCTGTTCCTTTTGAGACATTAAATCGGCGATTTCATTTTCAAGGTCTGCATTTTTCTGTTGCCATTCTTCGGCTTGCTGTTCCAATGTTGCAGTGAGGTCGCGGCGTCTGTTTCTGCATCTAGCGGCAGCTTGTTTATTCCGTTCCCGCCTCAGCAAAAGTCTTTCTCTTTCCTCATCAGTTAACTGAAGCATACAATCAGCTATAATCAACTCTTTTTTCTGAACTCTTGCTTTAAAAAAATCTTTAGCTCATCGAGAGTGTTTCATAATTTTATTTAAAATTCGTGAAATTCTATTGCGATTAATGGTCATGGGTGTACAGTAGTGGATTGGAACAGCATTTCATGATCGATTAGCTTTTCGTATTAAACAAGTTATTTCTTCTTTTTTCAAGTTATTTCTTCTATTTCTAAGACCTCTTTATATTGTTTTCAGATAAATGTCTGTGCCAAGCCGACATAGCGTAGAAAACTCATCATTTTGCAAGGCAGGTTTAATATATTTTCAGGGTTGGAAATAAAGATAGACCCGGATTCAGTGCATTTGGTTCAAAATTTTTGTGGAAGATATTGGATTTATTCCGCCCCCAACCCCCCTTCAGTTAGTTGTAAAAAATTTTAACGCCCCAAAAAGCACACAATTTTTTTTGCATAGTAGTAGTATAAGCTATTATACTAGCTACACTAGGCATAGTCACTATCTATATAGCAACACATACTTAGTGTAAATTGAGGATCTATGAATAGAAGGATAGTATGTATTTTAAAATTATACCGCGGATTCTTCAATGCGACGATATCGAGAATTAGCAGTAGCAAGTAGCTCCAGATCTCCAGGTGTTGCATCTGTCACTGACTCCGACGAAGACATCGCCGAAATATCAACACCTTCTTCTGCCACTACTGCTATTGTATTAATTTGAGCTCCTTGCATCCGCAAAAAAATCCCAGGGCCAAGTTACATTGCGATCTGAAAAATAGGCGCGTGATAAACAACCGACAACATTTATCAGCAGTTTCTTGTCGGCGATGACTGAGTACAGCAGTAAGGGACAAGATCAGATCCTTGGGCGGGAAAACTACTATCTCTAGAGCGAAGAAACTGTTAGTCGTTGTGGTAATAGTAGTAGTAGTAGTTCAGGCTTCTGCAATGCACGGGTTGAAGCACCCTTGTTGATCGTTATAAATGAGATAGTTTCGAAATGGGGTTACAGTTTTTGCACAGGCAGCAAATTCTCCAAGTGCACATGTCAATTTCGTTAAAACTTCTAAAAACTTCTAAATGTCGCTGATCCGATATTTTATATTTTTGTTGTCTGTAAGGTCTGTCTGTTTGTTGACAATATGAAGAGTTGAGGATTTTTGACAAGGGGAATTCACTCGCATAGATCAGTCAACATTTTGTTTGTAGGTTTGTTGTTGTTGCTGTGGCTTTATAGCTGCTGCCACAGTAAATTTTTTCCGAAACACTAGTTTAGAAATTTGTCTTTTTTCTGCACATCCGGCAGTCTCAACCCAAATACCAGCTGCCGATTTGACTCGTTGCATTTGGTGTTTAATAAATTACAGAAATGTTTTCTAACCCGATATCTCCTAAGGAGTCCCCTCCGCTGCATTCGAGGCTCAAGGACATTTAGTCAGCGCGAAATTGTTGATGCTTCAATGGGAGCTGTGGTTGAAGAAGGCAGGCTGTTAGTTTGATATCTACTTTCGCCAGTAGTAGTTTGTTTTCTAATGCTGTCTGTCTTTAGCTTTACTATTTTCTCAGCTGATGTTTGTATATTATCATTTTATTGGTAGATTTAGTCAGCTCGAAGTTGATGGCTCAAGGACATTTAGTCAGCGCGAAATTGTTGATGCTTCAATGGGAGCTGTGGTTGAAGAAGGGAGGCTGTTAGTTTGATATCTACTTTCGCCATTAGTAGTTTGTTTTCTAATGCTGTCTGTCTTTTGCTTTACTATTTTCTCAGCTGATGTTTGTATATTATCATTTTATTGGTAGATTTAAACAATACGAAATGCTTTAAGAAGACGTAGTGCTAGGAGGGCCCCGGACCAGCCAATATTGTGTTCGGGAGGGGCATTTATTAATTTAGTTTTTTTAAATTTTTGTTATCAAAGCACTTTTCAAGATAGAAAAACCATACAGAGTATTTAGCAAAAGAATCGTCTCTTATGGGGCCTTGATATCCAACTCAATACTAATGAGCTATGAATAATGTTATTACGAAACCCGTTGCGACTGAACAACAATTAGTGTCATATTCAAAGACTCGGCATTAGCTGAAATATAACACAAACCAGAATTAGCATTGAACTCATAGGCCGATTCAATTCAGCTAAAAAAACAAATCAAATTTTGAAAAAACAGGTTAGTTTGACTCATCTACTTTCCTGGTTTTAGGTAGCTTGGATAGTATCTTGTCGCAACAGCTGGGTAACTGACTGATATTTGGCTGTTTGGTCCCTTAGGGCTTGAAAAATGTGCAGGGATGGCGTTTAGGGAACGGGCTGATGTGTGGGTGGGGGTGCCGGATCAATTTCTAAGAACCGCCCTTCACACCATAAATACAAGTCTCCAAAACAGTTTCAGTGGATCGCAAATTAGTGAGCTGAAACCCTCTAAGATAACTTAATGCCCACTGAGCTCTACCTCTTATCCCATTTCTGAGGACCAAAAGCCATATGAGAGAGAAAACGTTTTAGAGAGCAATAAACAATGTTTCCTATAAAGTGCTAGTTAAAATATACGTGATAAAGCATTCTAACTACTATTCAGGGTTAATTAGAGTAGTAGAGGATGACATCACGCCACATAAGAGCAATTAAAGTTCGGCATCAACAAAAGAGTCAAGGAGAGAGAGAGAGAGAGAGAGAGTGAGAGGAGAGATAGTGTGAGTGAGATAAAACGTGACTGAGAAAGTGAAGTAAAGAAACTACAACCGACACGAGGGAGAGAGCAAGGATTATTATCCCTGTTGGAATTCGACTCTGCATGTTCTAGTTTTCTAGCCTTAGTGGAAATTAACTCATTCAGAAAAAAACTATTAGGAACAAAGAACATAGAACAGACAATGTGGAAAAAGAATATAGAAAAAAATGTTCCAAATTTCGCAGTGAATAAATGCTCAAAACCATTTTTGGTCTCCGGAGTACTGTCACGTATACCAGTTTGCAAGACGTGAAAATTTCCGTTAGCCAGTAAAGTGTGGAAGAAATAGGACAAAAGGAGTCAAATATATAATAAAAAATAAGCAAGATTTAACAAAATCTAGCTAAAATATTTTCATTTTAGTATATTCAGAACTACTTTCTATCTATGCTCATGGAACCCGCATTTCTATATGTGAGCTACATTAATTACCCGCTGAATACGTTTTTAATTTTTGACTGGTCTTAATTGATATCTATTTAACTATTTTGTTGGTTTTCTGCTAACATTGAAATGATTAGTGCGCCCAAATGTGTTCCATTTCGTTTTTTTTTAAATTGTAAACATAACCGACCAACGTCGGGCGAAGAGCTCTCAAACGACAGACGAGCAGTTGGCTTCATCAGGAGCAAACCTCTGTTTAGTGATGTTTGCTTTAGTTTTATTCAACTCTGCAAATTTTTGTAGCCTTATTGGTAAATAAATCGAATAAAAAACTGATATTTGAAACAAACAAAAACGAAAATTAAAAAAAAAGCTTTCAGATTTCGCTTTGAAAATCTTTAAAACTGTTTTTTGTCTCTGGAGTTATGTAAAGTAACTAATCTAAAGGACTTTAAAGCCTTCGTTGGCCAGTAATGATTGTTAAACTCAGAAAAGGACAAAAAAAGTCAACATTTTGAAAACATTTGCTAATTTTAACAGAATCTTGCTAAAATTCAAGGTAAAAAAATTTCAAAACCATTTCCTTGTCTCTAAGAGACTACCCAGTATCCTTATTTCAAGCTTTAAATAGTTTCACTGGTTCAAAGATACATAAAACTTGTAACATAAAAATTTGCAAAAATCTGAAAAAATACAATTTTTTCAAAAAATTGCTAAAGCTAAAGTCAATAAAATTTTGATATTCATTCCATTAACTCTAAAAACTAAACTATATGACAGCTTATCATCAAACCTTGCATGATGTCCCTAGGACCCTGGTGCCGCAAAAAATGATAAAAATTCAAAAAGATTAAAAAACCTCGTATAAATTGCAAATATTTTTTAAAAATAGCTAATATTAAAGTCTTGAAAAACATTCAATTAAATCTAGATGCTGTGCAGCAACCTATAATCAAACCCTAGAGCAGGTTATGTGGCTCTTAACAATCGCAAATTTTAACAAAGTCTTGCTAAAATTCAAGACATTAAAGTCTTCAAAACCATTTCATTGTCTAAAAGCACCATCCAGTATCCCTATTTTAATCCTTAAATAGTTCTACAGGTTTATGATGATCCAAAAACTCGGAACAAGACAATAGTTCTCCGAAAACTGGAAAAAAAAATAAATTTTATCAAAAAATTGCTAAATCTAGAATTAATAAAATATTGATAACCATTCCATTAACTCTAGATTTTATGCAACAGTTTATCATCAAAACCCGAAGAAGGTCTCTAGGACCCTGGTGCTGGAAAAGATAAAAAATCAAAGGGGTGGTAGTAGAAGAAGTAGTAGTGGTAGTAGTAGTAGTTGTAGAAGTAGTAATAGAAGTGGTAATAGTAGTAGTAGTAGTAGTAGTAGTAGTAGTAGTAGTAGTAGTAGTAGTAGTAGTACTAGTAGTAGTAGTAGTAGTAGTAGTAGTAGTAGTAGTAGTAGTAGTAGTAGTAGTAGTAGTAGTAGTAGTAGTAGTAGTAGTAGTAGTAGTAGTAGTAGTAGTAGTAGTAGTAGTAGTAGTAGTAGTAGTAGTAGTAGTAGTAGTAGTAGTATTGCTAGTGGTAAGGAAGACTTCTGGAACTCAATCATGGCAGATCCACACACTTCCTTGTCATCTGGATGAGCTTCAAGTGTATTTACCTTACAGTTAGTACGTAAGCAACAAACTCATCACGTGCGGGGTCGTTCTATCAAAAATTTCTTGCTTAGGAATTGTGACTAGTAGGTGTTACTATTTCGTTGCGTTTTTTTACCTAATCTTCAAATTCGATAACATCATGTGTACCTTTTCTTCTTTTGTTTGTTTAGTACTTGTTGAAATGGTTTCCATCTAGATTGAAACCGTCGTCGGCAAAATTTCAATAGAGAGGGAAACCTTTTCCGGTAATTTTTCTATAAAAATTAAATCGCTTTTGTTGAGATAGCATACTTCGCTTGCATATGATACAATGAGTACAAAATAACCAATGTTCCAAATTTCGCAGTGAATAAATGCTCAAAACCATTTTTGGTCTCCGAAGTACTGTCACGTATACCAATTTGCAAGACGTGAAAATTTCCGTTAGCCAGTAAAGTGTGGAAGAAATAGGACAAAAGGAGTCAAATATATAATAAAAAATAAGCAAGATTTAACAAAATCTAGCTAAAATATTTTCATTTTAGTATATTCAGAACTACTTTCTATCTATGCTCATGGAACCCGCATTTCTATATGTGAGCTACATTTAGTACCCGCTGAATACGTTTTTAATTTGTGACTGGTCTTAATTGATATCTATTTAACTATTTTGTTGGTTTTCTGCTAACATTGAAATGATAAGTGCGCCCAAATGTGTTCCATTTCGTTTTTTTTAAAATTGTAAACATAACCGACCAACGTCGGGCGAAGAGCTCTCAAACGACAGGCGAGCAGTTGGCTTCATCAGGAGCTAGCCTCTGTTTAGTGATGTTTGCTTTAGTTTTATTCAACTCTGCAAATTTTTGTAGCCTTATTAGTAAAAAAATCGAATAAGAAACTGATATTTGAAACAAACAAAAACGAAAATTAAAAAAAAAGATTTAAGATTTCGCTTTGAAAATCTTTAAAACTGTTTTTTGTCTCTGGAGTTATGTAAAGTAACTAATCTAAAGGACTTTAAAGCCTTCGTTGGCCAGTAATGATTGTTAAACTCAGAAAAGGACAAAAAAATTCAACATTTTGAAAACAGTTGCTAATTTTAACAGAATCTTGCTAAAATTCAAGGTAAAAAAATTTCAAAACCATTTCCTTGTCTCAAGAGACTACCCAGTATCCTTATTTCAAGCTTTAAATAGTTTCACTGGTTCAAAGATACATAAAACTTGTAACATAAAAATTTGCAAAAATCTGAAAATATACAATTTTTTCAAAAAATTGCTAAAGCTGAAGTCAATAAAAATTTGATATTCATTCCATTAACTCTAAAAACTAAACTATATGACAGCTTATCATCAAACCTTGCATGATGTCCCTAGGACCCTGGTGCCGCAAAAAATGATAAAAATTCAAAAAGATTAAAAAACCTCGTATTAATTGCAAATATTTTTTAAAAATAGCTAATATTAAAGTCTTGAAAAACATTCAATTAAATCTAGATGCTGCGCAGCAACCTATAATCAAACCCTAGAGCAGGTTATGTGGCTCTTAACAATCGCAAATTTTAACAAAGTCTTGCTAAAATTCAAGACATTAAAGTCTTCAAAACCATTTCATTGTCTAAAAACACCATCCAGTATCCCTATTTCAATCATTAAAAAGTTCTACAGGTTTATGATGATCCAAAAACTCGGAACAAGACAATAGTTCTCCGAAAACTGGAAAAAAATAAATTTTATCTAAAAATTGCTAAATCTAGAATTAATAAAATATTGATAACCATTCCATTAACTCTAGATTTTATGCAACAGTTTATCATCAAAACCCGAAGAAGGTCTCTAGGACCCTGGTGCTGGAAAAGATAAAAAATCAAAGGGGTGGTAGTAGAAGAAGTAGTAGTGGTAGTAGTAGTAGTTGTAGAAGTAGTAATAGAAGTGGTAATAGTAGTATTAGTAGTAGTAGTAGTAGTAGTAGTAGTAGTAGTAGTAGTAGTAGTAGTAGTAGTAGTAGTAGTACTAGTAGTAGTAGTAGTAGTAGTAGTAGTAGTAGTAGTAGTAGTAGTAGTAGTAGTAGTAGTAGTAGTAGTAGTAGTATTAGTAGTAGTAGTAGTAGTAGTAGTAGTAGTAGTAGTAGTAGTAGTAATAGTAGTAGTAGTAGTAGTAGTAGTAGTAGTAGTAGTAGTAGTAGTAGTAGTATTGCTAGTGGTAAGGAAGACTTCTGGAACTCAATCATGGCAGATCCACACACTTCCTTGTCATCTAGATGAGCTTCAAGTGTATTTACCTTACTGTTAGTACGTAAGCAACAAACTCATCACGTGCGGGGTCGTTCTATCAAAAATTTCTTGCTTAGGAATTGTGACTAGTAGGTGTTACTATTTCGTTGCGTTTTTTTACCTATTCTTCAAATTCGATAACATCATGTGTACCTTTTCTTCTTTTGTTTGTTTAGTACTTGTTGAAATGGTTTCCATCTAGATTGAAACCTTCGTCGGCAAAATTTCAATAGAGAGGGAAACCTTTTCCGGTAATTTTTCTATAAAAATTAAATCGCTTTTGTTGAGATAGCATACTTCTCTTGCATATGATACAAAGAGTACAAAATAACCAATGTAGGCGTTTAGTTTGTTAGGAACAAAGGTGTTACTTGCAGTCTTTCAGAGTGCTCGCCTTGCGTTCGAGAAACTTTGATGTGCTATGCGAGATTCTCCGCGATTAATAAACCAATAAACTTTTGACTATTTACGGGTTTAGCAACTTGGCCCCACACTTATATTTCCCTTACTCTTGATATATAAAATGCCACATTTGTATTTGGTAATGCCACAAAGAGCCATGTGAATTTCCCCGCAACGATTATTCGATTTATTTAGGTCATTTTCAAGGAGACTTTAAATGTTACTGATCAGTTAATAGTCGCAATCGTAACCATATGTAAGGGTATGATCTATTGATTAGATTAGATCATTTATGTTAACAAATAACAGTAGTTGCCCAAGTACCGACAATTGTTGGATTCAGCTTGTTACATTCAAAAAGCTGGAAAATTTTTGGTAATTACGGTCCCTTTGTCTTTTATTAAGGCAATAATCTGCGATGATATCCAACGCTCTGCCAATTAGTCCTAGAGTCAATAATTTAGCAAAACTTTATCGTGAGGTACTTTGTCGACGTATTACAGAAAATTTAGGCAGAAAAAAACTAGTTCTCCGATTATATTTTGGTCATTGAAGCAATGAGTTTAATGAAGGAGGCAAAGTTTTATGAAGAAAGCAAAAACTACTTTTCAGGAAATGAAAACAAAATACAAGGGCGTTTCAAAAATTGCGCAACATAGATCTAAATTTTTTTGGTGTATTAAAGGTAAAAATGTTGTAAATTTAATTTTAATTGTAAATAAGTCCAAAAATTAATTGATACTTAAACTCATTATTGAAATCAGCAATGATATCCAACGCTCTGCCAAATAATCCTGGAGTTAGGAATTTAGCAAGTTTATCATGAGGTACTTTGTCAAAATCTTTCAGAAAATATAGGTAGGAAAAAATTAGATCTTCAAGTTAGTTTTTGGTCGTTGAAGCCTTGGGTTTTATGAACGAAGCAAAGGAACAATAGATGATCGTTCTTGTCGGAAAGCGAAAAGCCAACTTTGAACTGGGAAATTGATTGTAGCATAATTTTATCATAAATGTCCACTTTAGTTTATGCCAATCGACATTATAAGGAGCAAGTTTTGTCCGTTTATCGGTCGCTATTTTATCGCTAACGAAAACAAATTGTTCAAAGCCGGTAGTGATCTCAGTTTTTACGCTAACCTATTTTGTATTGATCAACTAAATTTTTTTTCAACGGTGATCTCTATCCAGAGTTGCGGTTCATTTACCAAAAATACGTCTAGCTGTTTGGTAATACCAATTTTCTCTCTGAAATTATACAGTTGTTCAAAATTATAAAAAGTGAGCTGGTTTAGTCAAATGGTTTCATAGTCAGCATGGTTTGCATTGTTTTCTAGTTGCTTATGAAGAAAGCAAAAACTAATTTCAGGAAATGAAAACAAAAAACAAGGGCATTTCAAAAACAGCGCAACAAAGAGCTTTATTTTTTTGGTGTATTTAAGATTAAAAAAATGTAAATTTAATTTTAACCATAATAAGTCCAGAAATTAATTGTTACTTTAACTCACTATCGGAATGAGCAAAGATATCCAACGCTCTGCCAAATAATCCTGGAGTTAGGAATTTCGCAAATTTATCATGAGGTACTTTGTCAAAATCTTTCAGAAAATCTAGGTAGGAAAAATTTAGTTCTTCGAGTTAGTTTTTGGTCATTGAAGTCTTGGGTTTTATGAACGAAGCAAAGGAACAATAGTTGATTGTTCTTGTCGGAAAGCGAAAAGCAAACTTTGAACTGGGAAAATGATTATAGCATAATTGTATCATAAATGTCCCATTTAGTTTCTGCCAATCGACATTATAAAGAGCAAGTTTTGTCCGTTTATCGGTCGCTATTTTATCGCTAACAAAAAAAAATTTTCGAAGCCGGTAGTGATCTGCGTTTTTACGCTAACCTATTTTGTATTGATCACCTAAATTTTTTCTTTCAACGGTGATCTCCATCCAGAGTTGCGGTTCATTTACCAAAAATACGTCTAGCTGTTTGGTAATACCAGTTTTCTCTCTGAAATTATACAGTTGTTCAAAATTATAAAAAGTGAGCTGGTTTAGTCAAATGGTTTCATAGTCAGCATGGTTTGCATTGTTTTCTAGTTGCTTATGAAGAAAGCAAAAACTAATTTTAGGAAATGAAAACAAAAAACAAGGCCATTTCAAAAACTGCGCAACAAAGATCTTAATTTTGTTTGGTGTATTAAATGTAAAAAAAAGTTGTGAATTTAATTTTAACTATAAATAAGTCCAACAATTCATTGTTACCTTAAATCATTCTTGAAATCAGCAATGAAATCGAACGCTCTGCCAAATAATACTGGAGTTAGGAATTTAGCAAGTTTATCATGAGGTACTTTGTCAAAGTTTTTCAGAAAATCTAGGTGGGAACAAGTTAGTTCTTCGAGTTAGTTTTTGGTCATTGAAGCATTGGGTTTTATGAAGGAAGCAAAGGAACAATAGTTGATCGTTCTTTTCGGAAAACGAAAAGCGAACTTTGAGCCGGGAAATTGATTGTAGCATAATTTTTTCATAAATGTCCCCTTTAGTTTCAGCCAATCGACATTATAAAGAGCAAGTTTTGTCCGTATATCGGTCGCTATTTTGTCGATAAGGAAAAAAACTTGATCGAAGCCGGTAGTTATCTGAGTTTTTACGCTTACCTATTTTGTATTGATCACCTATTTTTTTTTCAACGGTGATCTCTATCCAGAGTTGCAGTTCATTTACCAAAAAGACGTCTAGTTGTTTGGTATTACCAATTTTCTCTCTGAAATTAAATAGCTGTTCGAAATAATAAAAAGTAAGCTGATTTAGTCAAATGTTTTCATAGTCAGCGTGGTCTGCATTGTTTTCCAGTTGCTTATGAAGAAAGCAAAAATTACTTTTCAGGAATTGAAAACAAAAACAAGGGCATTTCAAAAACTGCGCAACAAAGATCTTAATTTTTTTGTTGTATTAAAGGTAAAAAAAATTGTAAATTTAATTTTGACTATAAATAGGTCCAAAAATTAATTGTTACTTTAATTCAATATTGAAATCAGCAATGATATCCAACGCTCTGTCAAATAATCGTGAAGTTACGAATTTAGCAATTTTATCATGAGGTACTTTGTCAAAATCTTTCAGAAAATCTAGGTAGGAAAAAGTTAGTTCGTATATCGGTCGCTATTTTATCGATAACGAAAAAAAAACTTGATCGAAGCCGGTAGTGATCTGAGTTTTTAAGCTTACCTATTTTGTATTGATACCTAAATTTTTTTCAACGGTGATCTCTATCCAGAGTTGCGGTTCATTTACCAAAAATACGTCTAGTTGTTTGGTATTACCAATTTTCTCTCTGAAATTATATAGCTGTTCGAACATATAAAGAGTGAGCTGGTTTAGTCAAATGTTTCGATAGTCAGCATGGTCTGCATCGTTTTTTAGTTGCTTATGAAGAAAGCAAAAACTAATTTTAAGAAACGAAAACAAAAAACAAGGGCCTTTCAAAAACTGCGCAACAAAGATCTTAATTTTGTTTCGTGTATTAAAAGTAAAATAAAATTGTGAATTTAATTTTAACTATAAATAAGTCCAACAATTCATTGTTACCTTAAATCATTTTTGATATCAGCAATGAAATCGAACGCTCTGTCAAATAATCCTGGAGTTAGGAATTTAGCAAGTTTATCATGAGGTACTTTGTCAAAATCTTTCAGAAAATCTAGGTAAGAAAAAGTTAGTTCTTCGAGTTAGTTTTTAGTCACTGAAGCATTGGGTTTTATGAAGGAAGCAAAGGAACAATAGTTGATCGTTCTTGTCGGAAAGCGAAAAGCGAATTTTCAACTGGGAAATCGATTGTAGCATAATTTTTCCGTAGATGTCCCATTTAGTTTCTGCCAATCGACATTATAAAGAGCAAGTTTTGTCCGTTTATCGGTCGCTATTTTATCGAAAACGAAAAAAATGTGTTCGAAACCGGTAGTGATCTGAGTTTTTACGCTTAACAATTTGTATTGATCACCTAATTTTTTTTCAACGGTGATCTCTATCCAGAGTTGCTGTTCATTTACCAAAAATATGTCTAATTGTTTGGTTTTACCCATTTTCTCTCTGAAATTAAATAGTTTTCGAAATTACAAAAAGTGAGCTGATTTAGTCAAGTGTTTTCATAGTCGGCATGGTCTGCATTGTTTTCCAGTTGCCTATTAATTTAATATTACCGTCCAATAGGGTTGTTTTACCTTCCAGTAAGTTTTGATAATTTGAAAATTAATTTAGCAGTGGTTGAATGTTTCATGACTCCATCTGTGAGCGCTGATTTTTGGTTGATTAAGAACAATTCCGTTTAGAAGTGAGGAGCTATTTAAGGATACCCTAATTATGGCAGTGTTCAACAAATTGAGGCTGAGCGAGGTTTTGTCTGCATTTAGGTTCCCCTGACAGCAATTGGAACGCCTCCGCGCTTAGTTTTGCTGCTGTCAGAGATTTTGTATCGCCGAACGATTTTTTAATTCTTAAAAACAGAGCTTCATTCTGCATTGCATCACTAAGCCACATTTCAGTTAGGCAAATATTTTCATAGTTTTTACCTATGACAGAATCTGCTTTGTAGGAGCTTCGCATGAATTCAATAATACTTCGGACATTAATAATATTAATTATGATTTCAACTTTTTTCGTGTTTTTGAATCATTCCTCTTAGTGTTCAACCCAGACATTGTTATTTTTACTGATGAGCGGAAGATTTTGTATGTTGATTTAATTCCTGTTGATGTTACCCGCATGGAGGAATTCAAGTCTTCATTGTAGCAGTTTATTCCCATTTTTGTAATCTTGTGGTTTGAGTTCTTTGCTTATATACAATTTTCGTGATAGTTAAACAGAACAACATAGAGACGTTAACAACATACATTTGCCCAGCTGTTGATGAGTTTTTGTAGAGTCGGTCTCTCTCTGTTTTCTTTACAGGTAACAAGTGACCGAGAACCATTATTCTGAGTATTGACATTTAGATTGAACATCATTGCATTTACTTCTCATCTATCTGACTCTGCTATTTGTTTTGGGTCTTGCTTTTGGCCTTCTTTGACCCTTCTGATTTTTACGCCGTTTTCATCAGGTAATTGTTTTTTACAGACCTACTTTTTTTACTAAATGCGCTTGGGACCTTCGTGTTTGTACAGTTAATGTCTCAAACTTTTCATCAATCTTTCACTCTGTCGTTCGGGTCACCTTACTTGCGAGAAGTTCTTGGCGGTCAGTTCTGATTTTTTTTCTTCGATGATTATTCACTGCATCAAAAACAATATCCCTTCATTCCAAGAGACAAATGATTGCAGAGATAGTATGTTAGCTTTTTGTTCTTGTATTGCAGCTATGACCTTGTCGCTCATTTTGGTGCGTAGTCTTTTCACAAGATATGCACCTAGAGACAGCTTGGTTTTTGTTTAAATTATAAACGCATGTTTCACATTTGGTTGTGAGCACTTTTGATTGCTCTTTTTGTGGTTTCTAAGAAGGCAGGCTCATCATTTACAGTAGACTTTACCCTGCAACTTAGACAAGTAGCACTTTCGGGCACTAGTCTAAATAAAAGATTTATAATACCTATAGTATTGCAAGTGTTAGACAGTTCTCCGCTAGAGCGCAAATAGGCACTTTTGGATCACTGCCTGAAACTTCCGCACTTGCACGATACTGCACATGGGCGCACATGGGCACTCAGTGCTCTGGATGAGCGCTGCTGTCTGTTATAACAGAGAAACGCTCGCATAAAATTTTGTTATTCACATTTTTTCAATTAGCTGAGGCCGTACTTTTTGGTGCAACCCGTCGTCGTCGATACAGTGAAGATTGCTATATCCTTTTGCAATGTTCCACGGTATCACCACTTTGCGTTGTGTCTCAACCATTGGAATTCGTTTGCAAGCGTGTCGAGTGCTCCAGCAACGTGGAATGGCTCTTGTATAGTAAGTTGTTTATCAAAAAATAGAGTTACAACCGACGAATTAAAAAATTGTGTGGTATTTACTATTTTGATGATTGTAATGAGTCGCGTATAGTATTCTTGCTCAGCCGAGGGATTAGATATTGATTTTTAGAGACGTAAGGTTTCGTTTGCGAGTCCAATATTAACAAATTCTTTTGGGGCGATGGTTTTTTTGTGTGGAATATCATAGGCTTTCACCCGTCCAAACTAGCAACGGATGGGACATGAAGATTAAAAAATTGGTCCGGAATAAAAAAAAAGGAACTCTTGGACAAGGAAAAGTTGGTACTTGTTCTTGGCTACAATTGATCCAAAGTCACCGGATTTGAAAAGGAGATTGGGATTGCATTTAAAAAGTCATAACAAATCATAACAATTAGAAAACATCTATCGTGATAAGTTCAAAGATGTGTAAAATCGAAATCACAGCTGAAAAAAAAATTTACATCTTTAAAACGCGACAAACACCGTCTTCACATAACAGAATTTTAAAAAAAATTGCCTTGACCGGTTTTGATGACAAATCTCTATATCTAAACGATAGGTCAAAACAGAAAAAGCATCTGAAACGATATATTGATTTTAATGAAAGTGAAAGCATCGAGATTGAGCTGAGCATTTCGATAGTCAGATGGAAAAAATTTTCTATTATAGACCTGATATTGTCTTACAGATAACAAGCGTCGGAGAGTCAATATTCTGAAAATCGATATTTAGATTGAACATCATTGCATTTACTTCTCATCTATCTGACTCCGCTATTTGCTTTGGTTCTTGCTTTTTGCCTTCTTTGACGCTTCTGATTTTTACGCCGTTTTCATCAGGTAATCGTTTTTACAGACCTACTTTTTTTTGACTGAACGCGCTTCAGACCTTCGTGTTTGTACAGGTAATGTTTCAAACTTTTCATCAATCTTTCACTCTGTCGTTCGGGTCACCTTACTTGCGAGAAGTTCTTGGCGGTCAGTTCTGATTTTACTTCTTTGATAATTATTCACTGCATCATAAACAATATCCCTTCATTCCAAGAGATAAAATGATTGCAGAGACAAGATGTTAGCTTTTCATTCTTGTATTGCAGCTATGACCTTGTCGCTCATTTTGGTGCATAGTCTTTTCACAAGATATGCACCTAAAGACAGCTTGGTTTATGTTTAATTTATAAACGCATGTTTCACATTTGATTGTGAGCACTTTTGATTGCTCTTTCTGTGGTTTCTCAGAACGCGGGCTCATCATTTACAGTAGACTTTACCCTGCAACTTAGACAAGTGGCCTTTTCGGGCGCTAGTCTAAATAAAAGATTTATAATACCTATAGTATAGCGAGTGTTAGCCAGTTCTCCGCTAGAGCGCAAATAGGCACTTTTGGATGCTGCCTGAAACTTCCGCACTTGCACAATCCTGCACATGGGCGCACATGAGCACTAAGTGCTCTGGATGGGCGCGGCTGTCTGTTATAACAGAGAAACGCTAGCATAAAATTTTGTTATTCACATTTGTTTCAATTAGCTGAGGCCGTACTTTTTTTTGGTGCATCCTGTCGTCGTCGATACAGTAAAAATTGCTATATCCTTTTGCAATGTTCCACGGTATCACCACTTTGCGTGGTGTCTCAACCATTGGAATTCGTTTACAAGCGTGTCGAGTTCTCCAGCAAGGTCGAATGGCTCTTGTATAATAAGTTGTTTATCAAAAAAAACAATAAAGTTAAAACCAACGAATTAAAAAAATGTGTAATATTTACTTTTTTGATTATTGTAATGAGACGCGTGTAGTATTCTTGCTCAAACGAGGGATTAGATATTGATTTTTAGAGACGTAAGGTTTCGTTTGCGAGTCCAATATTAATAAATTCTTTTGGGGCGATGGTTTTATTGTGTGGAATATCATAGGCTTTCACCCGTCCAAACAAGCAACGGATGGGACATGAAGATAAAGAAATTGGTCCGGAATAAAAAAATTCCGGAACTCTCGGACAAGGAAAAGTTGGTACTTGTTCTTGGCTACAATTGATCCGAAGTCACCGGATTTGAAAAGGAGATTAGGATTCCATTTAAAAAGTTAAAACAAATCATAACAAATGGAAAACATCTATCGTGATAAGTTCAAAGTTGTGTAATATCGAAATCACAGCTGAGAAAAGAAGTTACATCTATAAAAAGCAACAAACACCGTCTTCACATTACATAGTGTAAAAAAAAATTGCCATGACCGGTTTTGATGACAAATTTTTTTTATCTAAACAAGAGGTCAAAACAGGAAAAACATCTGGAGCGATATATTGATTTTAACGAAAGTGAAAGCATCGGAGATTGAGCTGAGATTTTGGATGGTCAGATGGAAAAAAATTCTATTCTCCACCTGATAATTTTTTCTGGCAGATTTCACAAAAATGGTGACGAAAACATAATAGACACAATTGATATGGAAGCAGGGGAAGAGCTGCCGGCAAAGCGACAACGCTTGTCCTGAAAGCGCTATTAAAATTAGCTCTGAGAGAGGATAGCTGACCAACTACAACCCTATTGGTAGTTCCAAGAAGTTTTGACGAGGAGATAGAAATACCGGCGATTACTCGGCGCATGAGTTTATTTTGGCAAATACAGCTCCGATAGAGGAGTAGAGTGACTTTTTCCATCCGTGTTTTTCCTGAAAAATCCAGAACTCCTGA
Organism: Convolutriloba macropyga; assembly: GCF_964194025.1. Lineage (NCBI taxonomy): Eukaryota > Metazoa > Xenacoelomorpha > Acoela > Convolutidae > Convolutriloba > Convolutriloba macropyga. The sequence continues at coordinate 9,765,829 of NC_134468.1, forward strand.
CAACACAAAAACAATCGCCGCCATAGACACAGACGGAGAAGTAGTGTTGAACGTGTTCATTGTTAAAATTTAGCAATGAGTTGAAACAAAATATGTATCTTTTGATTTTCGTTAGTTGTTTGATGTGAAAATGTTTTTTCTCAACGTGGCTTTCTTATTTCATTTTTTTTCTACTTTCTTATCTACTCTTTCAATTTTACTAATGAAGCAAAACAAGGTTTTCGATTTGTCTATTAATAAAAAATATAAGGTCGTTTTGGTTTTCGTAACTTTTTATTAACGAAATGTTCTTACAGATTTTTCATCAGCTGCGTTTGACTAATTCTTCCCATTAAAAATGATTGAAATAAACCCTTTTTATCTGACTGCTTCCTTTAGAAAAAAGTTAAGATAAGTCTTTTAAACATCCAGGCAACAATACCCGCATATAGGGAACATTTGCCAAGAAATTCTTATCCATGCCCAAAAGCATACAAATTTGGGAAACAATCGAAAAACACTATTGATTCGAACGTACCTCTCGAAGATTATTTACTTAACAAAAAATCCAATTGCTTGACGTTTTGTCAAAACTCAAAATTGAAATGGACGAACATTTATAAAAAAAACCTACGAATTTGGTGCTCCTTTTATTTATACAATCCAAAGTATTTGGATTTTACTGTGTTGCTGCTTTTTTTTCACGATCTGTTTACACTTTTTCTGATTTTTTATGTCTATCAGAGATCAGTGTTTTTATTTATTTTTTCTGATTTAGTGAAGATATCCAAAATAGAAATTAGGTCTGAAGCTTGTTTTTTTTCCAATTACATTAAACTAAAAATTTTATGTTTTTCATATAGAATTTCACTCGCGGCAATTTTAATGCAGTTTTCAGAGCTTCTTCTGTTGAGTGCTCATAATAAGATACATATGTGCTCTAATGGCGGCTATTTGTAAATAATTGAACTCATCAATGGGCAATTACACCTGCATGGGAAATTAAACTTAAAAGAGTTTCTCGTGCTTTTGTTCACCTTTGGCTATTTTGACATTTATTCGCATTCAGGACATGTATTCAGGTTCCTAGTAGAAATTCAACCGGGAATTGTTTTGTTTTCAATTGAAAATTTTTTTTTTACTTTGGCACTAAATGTTTTCAGGAAATTTAGTCTAATTTTCTCCGTTTGAGTAGTTTTTGTTGGTATTTTGTTGTTATTTCTGCATAACTGTATTCCGTTCCACGAATGTTCATGAGCGTAATTGATTATAAACTTTATTCTCTAAATGCTGGTTTCCAATAGTATGCTTTTGGATATTTTAAATTTGGTCAAAACCGAAAATGTATCTAAAAAAACTCTGAAGCGCCATATTGATTTCATCAAAACCATCGAAAAATTAAATGACAACTGGATAGTCAGATGGAAATAGGAAAATTTCTATTCTTCATCAGATTATATCTTTGTTAGACTTCTCAATTTCAGGCTAAGACTGCAGACATATCTGATTTCGAACTACAAGACAATGTAGGTTGCTATTTCTTTTTGCCCTGTTCAACGGTATAACAAATTCAAGTAGCGTCGCAAACATTGGAATTCGGTTGCAAACATGTCGAGTTCTTCAGCAACGTTAATTGGCTGTTTTTACAGTAAATTGGTCATCAAAAAAAAGAAATTCTTATCCATGCCCAAAAGCATACAAATTTGGGAAACAATCGAAAAACACTATTGATTCGAACGTGCCTCTCGAAGATTATTTACTTAACAAAAAATCCAATTGCTTGACGTTTTGCTAAAACTCAAAATTGAAATGGACGAACATTTATAAAAAAAACCTACGAATTTGGTGCTCCCTTTATTTATACAATCCAAAGTATTTGGATTTTACAGTGTTGCTGCTTTTTTTCACGATCTGTTTACACTTTTTCTGATTTTTTATGTCTATCAGAGATCAGTGTTTTAATTTATTTTTTCTGATTTAGTGAAGATATCCAAAATAGAAATTAGGTCTGAAGCTTGTTTTTTTCCAATTACCACTAAACTAAAAATTTTATGTTTTTCATATAGAATTTCATATAGAATTTAGTGCCAAAGTAAAATTTTTTTTACTTTGGCACTAAATGTTTTCAGGAAATTTAGTCTAATTTTCTCCGTTTGAGTAGTTTTTGTTGGTATTTTGTTGTTATTTCTGCATAACTGTATTCCGTTCCACGAATGTCCATGAGCGTAATTGATTATAAACTTTATTCTCTAAATGCTAGTTTCCAATAGTATGCATTTGGATATTTTAAATTTGGTCAAAACCGAAAATGTATCTAAAAAAACTCTGAAGCGCCATATTGATTTCATCAAAACCATCGAAAAATTAAATGACAACTGGATAGTCAGATGGAAATAGGAAAAATTCTATTCTTCATCAGATTATATCTTTGTTAGACTTCTCAATTTCAGGCTAAGACTGCAGACATATCTGATTTCGAACTACAAGACAATGTAGGTTGCTATTTCTTTTTGCCCTGTTCAACGGTATAACAAATTCAAGTAGCGTCGCAAACATTGGAATTCGGTTACAAACATGTCGAGTTCTTCAGCAACGCTAATTGGCTGTTTTTACAGTAAATTGGTCATCAAAAATAAATAGTTACAACCAATGAATAATAAAATTCTATGTTCTTTACTTTATTGAGGAATGTAATGAGACGTGATTAGTATCCGTGCCTAGGAACAAATAAGATATCCAGTTCTGCGTAGGTCTATCATAACAATTAGGATACATCTATCGTGATATGTTCAAAGGTTTGAAAATCGAAATACAGGCTGAAAAAAGTAATTAAATCTATAAAAAGCGACAAAAAACGTCTTCACATAACAGAGTGAAAGAAAATTGCCATGAGCGTTTTTGTTGATAAACCTTTTTTTCTAAATGATGGTATTCATTCGTATTTGTATCATTGCAAAATAGGTCAAAGTGGAAGAGGAATCTGAATCGATATATTGATTTAAACAAAGTGAAAGCGTTGGAGATTGAACTGATTAATTGGGGAGTCAGATGGAAGAAACTTCCTATTCCCCCATGATCATGTCTCGTTTCAGATGTCACAAAATGACCTTGAAAGTGAAGACTTAATAGACAGAATTGATTTCGAAGCAGAGGAGGAGCTGCCTTCAAAGCGACAACGCTTGACGAGAAAGCGCTTTTGAAGTGAGCTCTTATAGAGAATAGCTGACCTTTTTAAACCCTATTGAGAGTTGCAGGAAGTTTTGACGAGGATATAGAACTACCTCGGATTACTCCGCACAGGATTCTATTTTGACTAAGACAGCTCCGATAGAGGAGTACAGCGGTTTTATCCATACGTGCTTTTCCTGAAAAATCAAGAATTTCTGACAACATAAAAGTATTCGTCATCATAGACACAGACGGAGAAGTTTTGGTTAATCTTATTCATTATTAAAAATTAGCAAGCACTTATATAAAAAAAATTGTTTCTTTAGATTTTCACTAGGTGTCCGATGTCATTTTTTTCTTCTTAACGTGGCTTTCTCATTTCGTTTTTTCGATTTTCTTATTTACTTTTGTTCACCTTTTGCTGTTTCTAATAGAGAATAAACCGGGGATCCTATTAATTCAGTTTACGGCAATTGATTTTTTGTCTTTGGAACTGTTAGTTTTAAAGAAATGTGGTCTAATTTTTCAGTTTGATAGCTCTTGTTGGTATTTTGTGGTTAATTGTGAATAACTATATTGAGTTCGACGAACGTTCATGAGCGTAATTGTTAATAAACTCTATTATCTAAAAGCTGGTGTTCAGTTGTAAGCATATGGTCATTACAAATATGGTCAAAACAGAAAGGCCATCTGAAAAAAAACTCTTAAGCGCCATATTGATTTCAAATAAAGTGAAGCCATCGAATATTTAAATGAACAACTGGATAGTCAGATGGAAGATAATTCCCATTCCCCATCAGATTATATCTACTGTTAGTTTTCTCAAAATGAGGCTGAGGAACAGGATATAGCTGATTTCAAAGCAAAATAGGAACCGCATTCAACATGACAACGCTCCCCCAGAAAGCGCTGAATTTCGAAGAAGCTGCTCAACCTCACCCCGGTTAGATGTCGACTAGGAGAAACAAAATATGCCACTGCTTGGCGCAGGTGATTTTTGAGACAACCGTCAAAGTGGTGTGTGAAATTAAAATTTCAACAAATTTTAAGGTTTTCAGTGCAAACTTCGCCACCTGCGGCAGTTTAACTGCTGTTCTTAGAGCTTATTCAGTCAAGTGCTCATAACAAAGTGCATATGTGTTCTGTTGGTGGCTATTGGTAAAAGTTTGGGAAGTTGCAGCCTTTGCGACTTTCACCTTATTCGTTATCATAAAAATAGGAAAATATTTGAATCTCGCCACATTCTTCTAAATTTTTTCAAACACTATCTCTTAGTATCATTAATTTCAGGTCATTTTTTCCCAGCAACCACCAAAGTGGTGTGTGGAATTAATGTTTCAACAAATTTTAAGGTTTTCAGTGCAAACTTTACCACCTGCGGCAGTTTAACTGCTGTTTTTATAGCTTATTCAGTCAAGTGCTCATAATAAAGTGCATATGTGTTCTATTGGTGGCTATTGATAAGAGTTTGGGCAGTTGCAGCCTTTGCGACTTTCACCTTATTCGTTATCATAAAAATAGGAAAATATTTGAATCTCGTCACATTTTTCTAAATTTTTTCAAACACCATCTCTTAGTATCTTTATTTTCAGGTCATATTGGCATAAAATTAGACATAAAAGAAACAAATTTTTGTTTCGAGTCCATTGATGAGTGTTTTAAACACTTTGACACCATTGGTTCTCAAAATTTGTCAGTGATTTTTTGAGTTTCACGTAGCTTTGTTCATTTTTTGTTGTCCTGTCACTTAATCGCTTTAAGGAAAAGTCTCCTAGGTCCCTATTAGAGTTTAAAGCGGCCAAATTATTTTTTTAGTTAAAGGCATTTAATTTTTTTGACCTTGACACTAAATGTTTTCGAGAAAGGTGGTATTTTCCCTCTGTTTTGCGTGATTTTTTTGGTTGTCTCATCTTTCATAATTTTGATTATCCGGTCTCATCAGCTGTCAGGGATGATAAAATTAAAAGCCTCAGTAGTCTTAGATTATAGATATTGCCTTCAAAGAATTCTACGGTGTTCGTTTTAAAAATTTATTTAGAGAGGAGTAAAAAAAATTTTAGCTTTCTACGATTTGCTGGACTTGCTGCAGTCTTTGCACTTCTTCCCGAAACTGACAGGTGATCTAGGTTGGTAATGAAGATATTTTTTTGAAAAATCTTTTTCATTTTTTTGCTAACTTTTTCGTTGATTTTTTACTGTTCAGCTTCAAAAAAATATGCCAGTTTCTTAGGTTTTGCCAAAATTGATGTCTAAAGTTTTGTCTAATTGTTGGCATTTTATAAAAACTGCAGATGGGAAAAAATTGAATTGAATTTGCTATCTGAGCTCATAGCTTAATATGATTTTGACACATTTTGTTGTGTTTGATGTGGTTTGGTCACTCTTTTTCACCGTTGGAACTGCTCGAATATATTTAAGACATCTAAATGTTGATGATCTGCCATGATTATCGATTCGGGAAAATAATTTTGTTTTTTGTTCTAATTGACTCTCTTTATTTTCTGATTTTTCTCAATTTCAATAGTTTTTGCTCTTTTTGCTTTATGTGACACTGTTCTCACTAGATTCTTGTACTCATTCAAAGGATGCACAGGGTCAATGTTTTTGAAATTAAAGTTGTTATTATTATTGCTTTTCAATTTTTGTAAAGCTTTGTTATTGTTTCTCAAATCACTCGGTCTTGGAAAACGAAATATTTTTGTTATTTCCATTTTTTTGTTTTTACTTTTTTAGTTTCATGTGTTTATTTGCCTGTTTTAAGTTTATTAATTTTATAAAACTTTTGAGTGTCAAGACCTTAGTTAATTAAAACTTTGGATTGTATTCAGGACTTGTCCTGCTATTGTTTTTTTGCAGAAGTTTTCACATATTTTTCCATGACTTTGGCATTTCAAAAATGGCGAAGTAGGTAAGGCTCAGTGGGCATAAAATTTTAATAGGAGCCCAAGACTGGCTTTAGTAGTCATTCAATCGCTTAGAGTCGCGACATATTTCCGAATTGATAAATGTCTTCAGTAAGACATCATTTTTTCATGACCAAGGTTTGAGCTATAAGTTATAATACTGTCAAAATAGACAGGCAAACGGATTGTCAGTTGTTAAGCGTCTGGGTCTGATAATTAGGTTACTGTAGGACTTCAATTGGCAATGGAATTGTTTTCAACATTTTACTAATAAAAACTTCAGCACACATTTTCCGAAAAATTTGTTTTCGAAAATTCTGACAATTATTATCACGTTTCCTTTTATCGATGATTTTTGTCGAGTGAAAATTTTTAGGCTTGAAATTAGTTACTGAATATTTTTCCGAGACAATAAAAGATTTTCGAAGATTCCAATGTTAAATTTTTTTTGAGTAATTCCGATAAAAATTGCAAAAAAATTTCAAGTCTTTGAAATTTCTGTTGGCTTTTTTGAGCTTTTGGTCCTTACGGGCCAATCAAACTTTTTTAGGTCTTGAATATGGGTAACCGGCCCAAATTTGAGAGGCAAACAATGGGTTTGAAAACATGAATTTTGCAAAACTTAGATGCTTTCTTTAAAATTTGCACTCGTTTTATTTTTTTAAAATATTCGTCGTATTTCTCGTTTGAAGTTTTTTGCGCAATTGCGTTGTTTCTGATACATACTTTTGAAAACTATAGTTGTTTCTAAAAGTTTTAAAATATTGATTTGAGACAATAATCGCGTCTCATATAACAAAGTTGAAATGGAAAAAATCCATCATCAGATCTCGTTTTTCTCCTGAAGTTTGAATGAGATAACACGAGTGATTTTTAGTAACCTAATGCTGTACAATATATAAATGAACTAATGGCCACGAGCAATTCAGCTGAAACTTAAATCATATCAAGTTAGTCCAAATTGCAATCGAAAATGATTCCTTGGCTTCTTCAATGCTTTTAACATTAATTTCGTGCTACTATTCCCTTTTTCTAATTAATTGGCCCCTGCAAAATAATTGAACTTTTTCTGCATTTATAGGTAACTCAATCTGCTTCAGATAATCTGCTTAGGCCAACTTTTTCAATTTTCTAACTCCGAGCGCACTATTTTTGTCTGAACAATGGTTTGGAACTTGTCTGATCAGAGGTCACTTCAGCATGGGACGGTCTAAACAGAGGCAGTTTCAAGTGCACGCTATTCAGATCAGAGGCCGATTCGAGTCAACACTAGTCTGATCAGATGCCAAGTCGAGCGAATTTTGTTCAAGTGTTTGTTTTTTTTTCTGACAGATGTTATCATTGCTAAGGGTCACCAATACAACGCGTTCTAATCAGAACCCCATTGAGAGTCTGATAAGGTTGATCAGAATCAAGGGGTCCAGCTGATAGCAACTACCGGTCCCCTCATGAAATGATTTAACATAACTGTATATTAAAACGTTTTTACACAAAGCTGTTGTCTGGGTCCACCTATTCAAATAAAAACATGATTTTTAATAATTTTTTTTTGGCACTTGGGGTTTATTTTAATTAGCAACACTTTTAGAATTGCTTTTCCGTTAGTTGAAAATATGATTGAAAATATCAATTTTCATGAAATAAACATATTTTAGCAATATTGAGAGATTTTTTTCTTGTTTAAAATCATTCTCCGATCAGATTATTTTGAACGCACTATAGTCGAATAAGAGACAACTTCCAGTGCACTTTATTCGGATTAGAGGCAATTTCTAGCGCACTTTATTCTGATCATTGGCAGTTTCGAGCGCATTTCAGTCTGCTCAGAGGCAATTTAAATCACACTTCAGTCTGATCAGAGGCCCATTCGAGCTCACAATATTTTGATCAAAGGAGGTTTTCAAGCGCTTATTAAGCGCAGATAGAGCTTCGAGCGCACATTAGTTTAATCAGAAGAAAATTTATTCTGGGTCTGTCAGATCAGAGGTCAATTTTGTCTGGGACGGTCTGATCAGAGGCCATTTTGGACTAAACCTCAACCTAGGAAACATAATCAATCTAACATTTGCCTCTGCTTTGTTTGCATTTCATGATGTTTCTTGAGGAACTCCGTGGTTCAAGGATAACCAATCGGAATGAGCATTTCACAGTTTTTTGTGAGCCAGAAAATTTTAAAACGTTCAGGAATGTATTTTTCTCTATGTTAACCCGGGCCGAGGAATTTTGCCAAAACTAAGTAGGTTTAACAGTAACTAACGCTGACAAATTGGAAAACTCACCGCAATGTGTTCACATGAAAATGCGTTTAATGCGCTAAACGTATGAATTCGCATAAATTCAACGCTTTCAACGCAAATTTTGGTAAATAACTAACGATGATTTTTCCGACCTGTCAACGCTAGTTATCGCTCATCTTACATAATTTTGCGTTGAATTTATTAATGAGCTTTCTTAAAGTCAGCGCGTAGACTTCTGGGTATGGGACTTGAACTACTGACGTTTTGCTTACTTGTCTCATTGTCTATCACTGTGCCACAGATCCTTAATTAGTTTAAGAACCTCACTCTAACCTCACTCTTAAAAAATCAGACTGTAACATAATACGTTTCACATAATTTCGTCGTTTCTAAGCGTAGATCTTACATAATTTTGCGTTGAATTCAGCGTAGATCTTATATGATCATTGTTCAACGTTTGCACTACTTTTCTCTGCCTTCAATTGTTTCCAGTTTCTCTTGCACGCAACCGGTTTTTGATTTTTTCTGCGTTAATCGAAAAAAAATTGTGTCTACCTACCTCATTCCATGACCCAACTACCATCTCCCACGTAACCCCCTCCCCCGTTACACCACCCCCAACATACCAGCCCACGTAACACCCCCACCCCCAACGTACCACCCCCACGTACCCCCCTCCCCCCCCCCCCCCTCCCCCCCCAAAGTACCACGACCACCCCACGTACAGCCCCACTTCGTACCTCCCCTCCCCCAACGTACCCCCTCCCCACAGTACCCCCCCCCCCCCAAGTTACACCACCATCCCTCGTCCGAACTTACCTCCCCCCAACGCCCTCCCTTTATGTAAGATCTACGCTAAATTCAACGCAAAATTTTTAAGATCTACACTAAATGCAACACAGAGTATGTAAGATTGGCGTTGAGCGCGTTGATTTTATGTAGGAGTTGCGATCACGCGTTGATCTTACATAAATTCACCGCATTCAACGCCAATCTTACATAATTTTGCGTTTTTAGCGTTGACACCTCAGCTCGGGAAGGTGTGTTCATTTTTTTCACATTTTTTCACACAGGATTCTTTGGTGTGGCTTGGACAGAACTTAAAAATTCAAAACTAATCGTTTGATTATTTATCAGAAACGTTTGTCGGCAATTTGGTTGGACTTTCCTCTTTTATAATCTGCCGACTCTTCTAATTAGTTTCTAAGTAAGAATTTCACTACTGCTCGACTTTTCCTGAGTAAAAATTATTTTGAGTTCATGGATTTTTCGGGGAAAATATACAATACCCAGGTTGATCTGTGCGACTCAAGGATATGAGATCAGCTATACTGAAATTCTCTCTGAACAGACCCAATTGAGTCGCGCTCGGTTCGAGCACTGGTGGTACCCAGACTAAAAATTTAATAATTGAAGCAGCAGTAATAATTGGTTTGTTGTATATTTTTTTAAGAAAATGAAACTATCTTCATTTTTTGTTTTTTTTTGTGCTCTTCATTGTTTAGCTCAACAAAACAAAACAATACTTGCTTTTTAATGTAATTTTTACCCCTCATTGTCAATGTTCATTAAAGAGCGCTCTCTTCGGGACTAATTAATGTTTCCATTTCGGGGAACAGACTGTTTTACTGTGGTTGAGCCTTTTGGATCTCATCAGACTATGCACACTCTGGGAAGGTATTTCTGATAAGAACGTACACACGTTGCAAAGAGAACTCTGTTCAGACTGCCCAGAGGCTAGTCCATACTCTGATCAGACTATCAGGACCATAGGTAGTGCGCTGATCAGACTGTGCAGACTCTGGATGTGGCTCTGATCAGAAAATCGAGACTGCCGATTTTCTGTTGCGCTTTTACGAGTGCGAACGAAGTCGGTCTGCTCAGGTTTGGTTGCTTCCTCAATTTGCTTTCTGTTCCCCAGAAAAAGTAACCCTACTCTTAATAGCTTCTCGACACATTAGACAAATTACCACAAAACTTTTACACTTATTCTGGTTGACCAAACAAAAAGAGGCAGAAAAATAAAGGACGTCTTACAAATTAAACTTCCAAAATTCAGTTTGTCCTGAAGTTATTCATTCACATCAAAGCTGAACACTGGTTCCCGTTTCAAATCGTTCAGCTTCTAGGTTTGTGTCGTGCTGCGGGAGTTTAGTTAAGAGTTGATATAAATATTTGAAGTTAAATCGGCGATAAAGTTGAAACGGATCCCATTTTTGTCACCTGTTTGACAGGTCTTTTGATCCTAACGAAACGCTTTTGTAAAGATATGTTTGTTACGTTTTCGAATTAACTTGCACCGCAGTTTGCATGTTTCAGTGTGAAGAACCAAGCCGATATAATTTCCATTTTATTTGATCAATTCCAAACGTTTTTCCATCTTATTAGGCTGGTTTGATTTTGGCTTTCAACTGTACCAAGATTGTACAAGATAATTGGGTCTTTCCCATTATAGCCCCCCCCCCATGAAATTATAGCCCCCATTATGGTATAATTAACATGATGGGGGGGGGGGCTCTAGGTTATCGGACAACTAAGATGGGGGGGGGGGGGGGGGGGTGGGCTGTAATGGGAAAGACCCGGATAATTTTCTTATGCTTCTGGCAGGTCACATTTTTATGTATCATGCGTAATCCGTAAACAATTTATTCTTATTATTATTATTTATCGTCCGATGCGAACCAGCTTATTCATTAATTTCGGAGATGGCAAATCAACAATCCAGCTCAGGTAAAACCTGATTTCCAATACAGATTGCAATGCTGTTGGAGATGTAAATCGGATTTTCAAAGCCACTTTAGCAGAGTTACTTAACATTGCCAGATTTTCGATAACAAATAAAGCAGAGGAATATTATACTTCTGCAAAAATCTGAACATTTTTTTGCTGCAAACCATTACGTAATGGTTGAGTGACTCTGCTTGAAGTCACTGAGAACTTCTGGCGTTTATAGAGAACCGCGAAGCAGTTCGAGATATTAAGTCAGAATTTCGAAGTGACTTCTGCGGAGTCACGTAACCTTCATTACACAAAACGAACATGTTTTAAAATAATGAAAGTCAACGGAAGTCAACTTCTGGCTAAGTAGCAACTTCTGGCATTTTAACTACTGGCACTGCAGACTTTCGGCATTTTAAATCGTGCGAATGAGTGTTTTAATTAATCGTTTCCTACGATGAATGAAATTGCGAGAAATGAACACATTCATTTAGTTTGAAACCATAGAAGGCGACATTTCGGTCAACTAATGCAAAAGTTGAAATCATACGCCTCCTGTTAGCTCTTGTTAGAGAAACACAATACTGCATTGCTAATTCGGATTTTTTCGTAGGTAACTCCCCCCTCCCCAAACAGCCCCAATATTGCCATTCGGCCATCACTATTAAAACACACCATTATTGGGCGCAGAAATCAATTAGAGGTAGCTGGCTATATTGCATATAATTGATAGTTTTGTGTATGTGTGTGTGATTTTGTGTGCATGTGTGTGTGTGTGTGTGCTGGCGGAGGGGGTGGGGGCTGTTGATGGGTGTTGATATGTGGTTCTGGTTGTTATCTGCAATTGAGTACCATGATGGCGAAAGAGGGTGCAATAAATGGAGTTGGGCAATTTGAGCTGGGCTCTAACATGACTCAGTCAGCCCCCCCCCCCACCCTCAGTCCCGCAGAGTGGTAATTGAATTTCCTGATGGAAGTATCAGATGCACATCAATCACAGCCAAACACCATTAGTGCGATACAGAGGAGGCTAACCATATAGGGTTCTCCCTCTCTCCCTCTCTCTCCTCTTTAATAGTTGTCGATTGAACTTTACCCCCGCAGTGCGCGCTCCCGTCTCCCTCTCACCCTCTTTCAAGTTCTAGTGCTACCACCAAGGTAAAGGTTTAGTTCACCCTATATTTGTACTTATTATCTGACACTAATGAAGATTTAATTACTTTTAAGTAGGATAGATATTTTGGTATTTTTTGTCCCTAACCAAAGAGAAAGGTATCAAGATTAGTTACAACCAGTCAGCAGTGACTGTAGAACACAAGTCTCGGAGCAGATGATTTTTTTCACAAATTGCCGGAAAATTGTACGTTACCTAAAAAGAGGTTCAAAACTATGGTCAATTAAAATAAGATCAAAATGCTCAGAAACGGTTATTTCTGTGTAAAAAAATTGACAACATACGGGCGGTTTACTCAGGTGGGGTAGGTGCCATGAGACAATGATCAGATCTTGCCCAATCGAACTCTAGTTTAAGCGTTCTTATATAATAAATCATTAAATTATAACTTTTGATAATTTATGGTGCTAACGCTTCTCCGTTATCACTGCTGTATAACCTCAAAAGGCTGCATACTGCTTCAACAACCGAATATTAGTATCGAAGAATATTTAATCAAAATTTCTGCTGCCAATAACAAACGAATTTTTTTTTTACAAATTTTGAACTTGAAAATTTGAAATAGAACAGTATTGCTGCATTTATTTTTTTAATGACAGATCATTGATTGAAATAATTCTAATAAAATTTCAAGATTTGAGATAACGAAGTGCAGATATCTCACAGACAACTTTTACGCAATTTATCGTACGCATTGTTCCATTTTGCAGCTAATAAACTTTATTACAAACATTTCTTAAATTTGGAGACAAAATAACAACATGTTGTTTCTTCGGAAATCGCAGTTTTGTCTTGTAATATCATGAAATTTTCCGTAATTATTAATTGAAGTTATTTCACTCGAGATTTTATTTGCTGAACCAAAGAAAGGCGAGGATTGATCTTGCAATGATAAAAGATACAAACTAGTCTTATGCTGATCATCTTTATGAAACTCTTATTTTCTCTGTGATTACCTAAAATAAACATTTATCAAGTAGTTTCATCACACAATATTAAAGATGAACTGAATTCTGCATAAGTTTGAATGATTTGCAGGAATGATGTTTTAGTTTAAGTAACAATGGCAAGAAAGTGAATTTTATCAAAATATAATTTAGGTATATGTTGGGTTATGGACTTTCGCAAGCGGAATAAAAAGCGTTTTTAATTAAGTAAAAGAATTAATTTCTCAAAAATGAGAGAATAAAAAAATGATATTTTACAGTAGAATTTTGAGATTTACAGGAGAGATCTGATTATTAGATCAAGATGGTGATTTGAATTTGGTGATGAAAAAGGACTCAAAAATCAGCTGTATATATACCCATTATCAGTGTGAAAAAGTCAAGATACAAAACTAATCTTAGCACCGTGATTTATAGTGGGGGTCGCAAAGAATACCCAATATGGTTTGCTTCTGCAAATCAGTCGCAAAGGGAACCATAAATGGAATGCATTTGCACTTTTCTAAGAATTCATTCACACTTCCGGAGATATCATCATCATTTAATACATGCTGGGAACATTTTACATCAATTAATCTAACTCTAATAATAGTTATCTAGATTCACCACTTTGAATCGAATATTGATTCTAAGCACCATTTCTTGACGATTCATTTATATAATTTCTTTGATCGAAGTCATATTGCTTGTCTTTCTAATCTGGTAAGTCAAACTTTCTTTCTAATTCTCACTAAGTTTAAGACTATAGTTTGATCGATATTCTAACATCCCCACTCCAACTAGAGCTGATTGCGTAGAGTCTGTTCCCATCAAAACTGCTCTGAATGTTTCCACTTTCGAAACGGGTAAGGACTTTGTGAAGATGTCCGCTGTCATTTTGTCTGTAGGGACGTAGTGAATTGAAATAGTCCCATCCTCCGTCTTGTCCCAGATGAAGTGAAACTTTGTTTCGATGTGCTTGCTCCTTTTGTGCATGACTGGGTTTTGGCAGAGTCTGATACAACTTTGGTTGTCTTCTCCAATTGCTATTGGACGTTTCTGTTGGATGATAAAATCCTCTAGAAGTTGTTTCAGGTAGAGTGCTTCCTGAACTGCTGCTGCCATGCCCTGATATTCTGCTTCTGACGAAGAAAGAGCAACTGTGGCCTGCTTCTTGACACCCCAGCTGAGTGCTGCGCCACCTCCGTTGAGCTTGAAGTAATAGCCCGTTGTTGATTTTCTGTCGTTCACGTCTCCAGACCAGTCTGCATCACTTTCCCCCACTAAATCATAACTAGCCTCTTTTGTGTAAGTAAGTTTTAATCCTTTTGAACCTTGAAGATATCGCAGAAGTCGTTTTCTGCACATCCAGTGTTGATTGGTAGGTGCATTCACGTGTCTGGACAGAATGTTGACTGTGAACATGATGTCTGGCCTCCTCTGTTTGTCCAGATACAGAACTGATCCAACCAAGCTTCTGTAGATCCTCTGGTCACTTCTTCGTGTCCGTTCTGTGCTGTCTGAAGTTTCAAATTCAAATCAGCTGGAGTTCTTGAGGGTTTGCATTGATCGATTTGAAACCGCTCAAGCATTGTTTCTATGTAGCGTTCTTGGTCGACTGTGACTTTGCCCTCTTCTCGTCTGATTCTTAGACCCGAAAACCAGTGTAGTCTCCCTCTGTCTTCCATGTGAAAGGTTGCTTCTAGTGCTTTCTTGACATCAGAGACCACTGTCATACTTCTTGATGCTACTATGATGTCGTCAACCCAGACCAAGATGAAGGTGTGATCCTCTGCCTCTGATCTTGCGAACAAGCAGTGATCGTTCCTGCTTCTGGTGAACCCCTGTCTCAGTAGGAAGTTTGCCAGTTCTTTGTACCAGTAGTTAGCAGCCTGTTTCAAACCATAAATTGATTTATTTAGTCGACATACTAATTTCTTACCATCTGATCCGCGTTTTACAAACTCCTGTGGCTGTTCCAGATACACTTCTTCCTCGATTGGTGAGCGCAGGAAAGCAGTCTTGACATCAAATTGGTGCATCACATGGCCCTGCTTCGCTGATAGCTGAAGTAAAATCCTGAATGTCTCAGGCTTGCAGGTAGGCGCAAAAGTCTCAAAGTAGTCCAGTCCTTCCACTTGTTTGAAGCCTTTCGCCACATAGCGCGCTTTGTATTTGTCCACTTGACCACTGGGTCCCAATTTCTATTTGTTGACCCATTTGCCCGGTAAGACGTTTTTTCTGTGGGTGGTCTCACTAGGTTCCAAGTTTCGTTGTCTTGGAGTGCCTTGACCTCGTCCTTCATTGCCCGGTGCCACTGGTCCCAATCGTCACCTTGCTTTGCTTCGTAGACTGTTTTGGGTTCCACATAGTCGCCCTCAGTCACAGCAAGATGGGTCCTGACTTCTCCAAAAAATTGCGGAATATTCTTTGCTCGTGTCCCTTGTCTGGGCTCTGCTCTGTCCGTGTGTTCCAGTGCATGTTCATTGAAGCCAACTGTCTCTAACTGTGAGAAGTCTTCTGTGTCACTGTCTTCCAGTGACTCTGAGTCTCTGTGACTCCCTCTTGTTGCAGTAGATCCTTCTTCTAGTGCTGTTTCTCCAACATCCAAGGCCTCTTGTCTCAGTGTTGTTTCTTGAGTATTCACGCTCCCTGCGTCATGCCACTCCTCCTTTATTGCAGTAGATGTGTCCTGTCGTTCTCTGTTGTCATCGTCTTGATGACCATCATCTGGGTGCCAGATTCCCAGTTCCGAACCATCATCTAGTAGGTCAGCCGTTTCTTTGTTGTCAGGGATTGAGCCCACTTCAGACTCCTTGATGATCACATCTCGAACTGCCATCACCTTGCGTGTGTTGGGTATGTACACCAGGTATCCGTTTTCTCCTTCAGTGTAACCCACAAACTTTCATTCCAGTGCCTTGGGTTCAAGTTTGCTGACTTCTCTGTCCCTCTTCCTCATGAAGACTGTGCAACCAAAAATAGATAATTTACTAATTGGAAGCTTAGGTTTTATACCTCTCATCAGCTCTGCTTGGCATTTTTCTTCTCCTCGTCTCATAACCAAGTTTCTGATCCTTGATGCGTGAAGAATGGCTGCTCCCCACATCATCTTGGGAAGTCCTGGGTAAATGAGCAAACATCTTGCCATCTCCAGCGGTGTCCTGTTGCACCTCTCAGCTAACCCATTCTGTTGTGGCGTCTCTGGTATTGTCTTCTCCGGTAGAATGCCTGCATCTAAGCAGTACGTCTTGAACTGCTTTGAGAGAAACTCCTTCGCATTGTCTTGCCTCAGCTTCTTGGGCGTCCCCACACTCAGAACAAATTTCTTCACTCTTTGCCTTAAGCAATTCCACAAACACAAACTTCGTGTACTGGTCTGCAAACACTATGCAGAACCGGAACCCTGACAGTGACTCTACTCTGAAAGGTCCCATCACGTCTGTGAACACCCTCTCCAGCTTCTCTTCTGCTTGGGTCTCTTGCCACTCTTGGTACTGGAGTCTTTGTGATCTTGGCCAATGCACACACATTGCATACATCATCGAGTTCCCCCACTGTCTCTGGTGCATTCCTGACCACATCCGCTTGATTCAAATGACCCAATCGTCTCTGCCACTTCCTTGCACTGTCATGTTTCACGCTGTTAGAACTCATCTTGAATTCTAGAACGCTGCAGGGTGGGTAAAACAAATTCTTTTCTTGTGTTAGTTTTACCCGAATTCCCTTCTGGAGTTTCATGCAGCTGTTTCCTCTCTCGAAAGTGAAGCTATGTCCCCACTCCGTGCATCTTGAGACTGATAGGAGGTTTGAAGAATAGTCCGGCACACATAGAACATTTTTGAGTTCGCATTGGAATTCCCCTTTGTTTGAGGGTATGCTGATCCTCACACAGCCTCTGCCCACCACTCTGGAAGCCTCTCCGTTGGGATTTTTGACCATTGATTGAATGGGGACAAAGTCCAGGAATGCATCGATGTTCGTCACTATGTGATCTGTACAACCACTGTCCACTAGCATGCCTGCTGTCTTCCACTGGGTAAGAGCTGCCCATCATTCCTCGTCTGGTGTAGCCAATGTTGGACCCATTGCCACTGACTCATGTTTTCCTCCATCTCTTTGTCTCTTGCATGCCCTGTCTAGGTGACCCTTCTCACCACACTTGCTGCATTGTGCTGTCTCCTTCTTCCTGCAGTCATTGGCAAAGTGTCCAGGGATCCCACACACAAAGCAGTTTCCTTTCTTGGGTCCCTTCTTGAAGTCACGCTTCACTGCCAGTGCCACTGAACCACTTTGTCCCTTGTGTCTCTGCACCGTGCTCTCATGAAAGTTCTGCAGCCTTTTCCTCAACTCTGTGAAGTTCGTTGCTGGGTTGAAGCTTTCCTGTATAACAAAACTTTCATACCTCATTGGCAGACGATTGAGGACCAAGGCGTTGAAGAGGGTCTCTGAGACTGCTTCCCCTGCTTCTTGTAGCCTTGTGAGCAACTCCTGTCCCTGTCCTCTGATGAAGAAGCTGTCCAAATCCTCAGAATCCTCAAGCTGCAGTCGAGCAAGCTGTGCCACTAAAGTCACCACTGTCGGCGTCTCCACACTGTGAAATCTCTCTTGCAAAAGCTTCCAAGCCTTTGCTCCATCTCCAATGCCATCATCTCCCACACAGTCATGTCTCATCAGCATGAGGGTTGTTGCATCTAGAGTCAGTGCCAGATGGCACCACACATTGTTCCGTTTCTCCTTGATGTCTGCAATTTCCTTCTCATATGCATCCTTCAGCACCTTGTGGTTCTTCTTCTCATCATTGGTTGCCCCATTGGCCAGTGGCGCAGGCTCATTGGGTTGCTCCTCTGTCCCCAGTAGTGATTTGTAGAGTCCCTTCGTCTGCATCATCGCCACAAATCTTGTGCTCCAGATTGGAAAGTCCTGTGCTTTTCCTGTGCAGGTCAGCAGCTTCACTGTCTGTTGATCCATTGGAGCTTGAGCAGGCAAAACAGTTGTGAAAAGAAAAGTAACTAAGCAGAAAAGGATTATGACTGTCAACAACAAATTAGTTTTGTTTTTGAAATTAATTTTATGACTTAAAAAATTGCTGGGCCCATAACCTGTTGGGTTATGGACTTCGCAAGCGGAATAAAAAGCGTTTTTAACTAAGTAAAAGAATTAATTTCTCAAAAATGAGAGAATAACAAAATGATATTTTACAGTAGAATTTTGAGATTTACAGGAGAGATCTGATTATTAGATCAAGACGGTGATTTGAATTTGGGGATGAAAAAGGACTAAAAAATCAGCGTTATATATACCCATTATCAGTGTGAAAAAGTCAAGATACAAAGCTAATCTTAGCACCGTGATTTATAGTGGGGGTCGCAAAGGCTACCCAATATGGTTTGCTTCTGCAAATCAGTCGCAAAGGGAACCATTATTGGAATGCATTTGCACTTTTCTAAGAATTCATTCACACTTCCGGAGATATCATCATCATTTAATACATGATGGGAAGATTTTACATCAATTAATCGAACTCTGATAATAGTTATCTAGATTCACCAATTTGAACCGAATATTGATTCTAAGCACCATTTCTTGACGATTCATTTATATAATTTCTTTGATCGAAGTCATATTGCTTGTCTTTCTAATCTGTTAAGTCAAACTTTCTTTCTAATTCTCACTAAGTTTAAGACTATAGTTTGATCGATATTCTAACAAACTCTTATTTTCTCTGTGATTACATAAAATAAACTTTTATCAAGTAGTTTCATCACACAATATTCAAGATGAACTGAATTCTGCATAAGTTTGAACAATTTGCAGGAATGATGTTTTAGTTTCGGTAACAATGGCAAGAAAGTGAATTTTATCAAAATATAAATTAGGTTTATTTTTTGTGAATGATAAATTTGGTGCTCTGTGTCGCAGAATTATAAAAGTTGGAAGGCCAAATTACAATTAAGAACGTTTGTCTAGGAAAAAATCATTTGGTTAAAGTGGCGTCATTTTTGCTGTTTTTATTAATTTTTTTCTTTCGAAAATTTATCGATAATAATAGCCATGTGCCTGCTCATGAATTGTGGCTTGCAAAGCCAAGAATTTTCATTAATTTCTTAAAAAAGAAAGCTTTCGCAAAAAATAATTTCATTGAAAATTTGTTTTATCGTGGTATTGCTGTTACTACAAAAGTTGTTTAAAATGTTTAAAATATGTTTCAATACGCGATAAACTTTATGAGTCATTTCGCCAGAGATATTAACACAATTTTTAGTCGCCGTCTAAATGATTTAATTTAGAAATACCCATTTGGCATCCCTGTTAACAAAATTATCAACTTTTTCAATAGCTTCGACACAAATTTTCCGTCAAAAACCGATTCCTAATCAATGTAACTTTCAGCATCCAAGGTTTTTTTGTGAAAGGTTTTTTAATTGACAAAGTCATGTTGACAACAGTCGCTATTAATCTATACACATATATATATATATATATATATATATATATATATATATATATATATATATATATATATATATATATATATATATATATATATATATTAAAACCAGAATTCTTTTTAATTAAATCTGCGTGGTCTCCATTATCTAATAATCTTGGTTTATATTGATCTAAAATTTAAATGTTTGCTGATTATTTCTTTTTGCCAATCTTAAGGTTATCTCCGATCTCTGACATTTCTTCCTCTCTCCCTCAGCCTTTTAACTCTCGTTTTTTAATTTCCTCGCGTTAATGAACTGCACTCAAGTACCCTGCTGTTGATTTACATTGCTTACGAAAATACTCCCCTCTCATTGGGTGAGTACAATAAGAATTCGGGCTTGTTTCTAATTCATCAAGAGATTGATTCAGCTCAACACAACGTCTAGGAAAAGTTATCTTCACATTGCGTCCCACACAATCGGGTCGCTGATTATCAGACAGTTCAACTAATTGCTGCGTTCAACTACGGAGCTCGCGACAACAGCATATTAGCTGATCCTCGTATGATGACAACAGAAAGTGACTGAACTGCTCTGTCGAAGGCAATGGATTGTCCCACTGACTGATAATTTTTGCTATCAGCTAACAACGACATGCGCAATAAGGCTTTCTTCAGAGTCCTCGACAGACCGCCCAAAACTTCAATTGCCAGCGGGACGAACATAATTCCTTGTTTAGCACAACTATTTTCATACTGAGCATATTTTCGATCTTCGGCAGCTTCAATTGCATAGCCTGACTTCTCTGCCGCATGAGAAATAATGTTCGGTTGCAGAGAAGAAGTCACGGTTATGTCTAGAGCAGCAGATTGGCCAGATTTCCAACAGGGCAGATAGACGTCTCCTGGGCGTGAGTTGTTTTCCGCAATGAGATTGCGTTTTTCAATTACTGGAGACAAATTAGCTGCTGAACAGGCAGAAGCAATGCGATCGCGAATTCTATCGTGCCTTGAAATCGCATCTCCCCTTCCATGGCAGCCAACTGCATGGTCACCAAACGTGTCCAATGTACCTGACTTACAATAAGGACATTTTCTTTCTTGATCATAAACCGCGATCCCGAGCCTGTACTTGACACTGACTTGAAATTCCTTAGCCGAAAGGTGTAGACCTAGAGCGGGAATTGGAGGCGCAGCAAGCCATGCTCCTGAATGAGGCAGGCATAGTGATTGGAGTCTTGCTTTTTCCCTAGTTGACGATTGAATTCTTATTAGGTCAGCAAGTTTTTCTTTATCAAGTGCTTCTTGGATCTTCTTTTGCGTGTGCGAAAGTAGATTGAACTGTTCCATGTCTACACGCACACACACACACACACACACACACACACACACACACACACACACACACACACACACACACACACACATATATATATATATATACCTTTGTATATCTTTGTATTTAAGCTCCTTAGAAAAGTGAAATGGCAATAATAATAAAAAACTATGAAGAATTTGATCCTGAACCGAATTTCAGAATAAAAAATTTCTCATCGGATTGAGTTCTTAATTATTGATTCAAAATTATATCGTTCTTATGCTTCTCACATGAAATGAACGTTGGCCCTCAAAAGACTTCTAGAAAAAACCTGGATGGAATTGTATTCTTAACCCTTAAATCGTGAAAATTTGGAACAAGTTCAGTTTTTCTAAAGGTTTTTTTGCCGAAGGCATCGAAAAGTTAAAAAATGTCGTCTGATGCCTCTAGTACAATTAATTAGGGAAGTAAATATGCACTTGAATTTTGTAATCATTATTTAGCTTCTACAAATTTGACATTTCTTGTTTGACAGAATTGCTTCTGAATAATAAAATTGTAATGAATGGAATGCTCAATCAAATTACATTAATCGCAACAAAACTATTGAGAGTTTTCTGTTTGTTGACGTTATGTCAATCACAATCTAGGTGTTTTTGATTAAAAGTAACTATTTTCCCGCAAAAATTTCACTTTTTTGTGTTAATTTTTCACAAACGTCAATGACGTCACGAGCTGATAAATAGATTGAAATTGAGTACCAATTGAAATGAAAAGGAAAATTCGTCAGCCGAATAGTTAAACTTTGTGGAAACTTGGTGTTAAAGGAATATAAAAAACGGCTCAGCACTGAAATTTGATCTAAACATTTTGGGTGAGCTTAGAAAGAACTCCAGTCCGATCGGAAGTTTGATAAAAGGGCGAACAGTGATAGAGTGAACCCATTTAATTTATGATTCCATAAGATCTGCAAATATAAACTGCATAGCAACCATGTAAATTTACGAAACACAACCAGAGGGTTAAATATTTACATGTTCTTCAATATATTAATGTTGTCTAGCATTTTTCAATTATTTGTTCTCTAACTTTTGCCATTATCAGCTAATATCTATGCTAATGAAAGTTTTTAAGAAAAAGAAATTTCAGAGAACGTTTTTGCTTTTCAGACCATCGATATTTTTGACTATGTTTATATAACTTATAGCCTATTTTGTTATCAGCCAATGATAACAATTTTTCAAAAGTTTTTTTTCAAAAAAGCTGAAATCCAAAAAATCTAGCCGAAACAGAAGCATAATTTATATACAGTTACAGAGTTGACATCTAAGTCTTGTGAGTTATCTCATTCATGAAGAGAAAATTAAATTATTTTGAGGCTATGAGATCCCTTTTCTTCGCGACGGAACACTGAAACACAAGAAATTATAAAATCCAGAAAACAGAAAACCAAGAAATGAAGTATCAATGCAAGTTTTGAATAACAAAGATAGAAGCACTGATCTTTCATGCCCTAGATTAAAAAATTTTTCTGTTGTTTGTTTTCTCTGTTTTCAGTTTTCGATTCCAAAATATGTGTACATTCATATATTCGTAACGTTGAACGGTAAGATATCTTTTTAGCTGAAGAAAGTAGTTCTTTTTATGATTGTGATACCTTCTCTAAGTGGCTTTAGCAAATGCACTACTTTTTTCTAGAACAAAATTCACTTTTTTCCATTTAAAAAATCAAAGAAAAATTCGAAAACGAAGATCAAAAGATTCTGTTCTGATGCCTTAGATTAATAATTTTCTGATGTTTTTTGTTACTTCGGATTGCTTTTGTCGATGCCGAAATATGTTTACGTTCATATCTTGCAACGTTTAAGATTTTTTCTTCAAGTATAGGTCATTGGAATAGTTGCTGGAGGAAGAAAACTAATTTTGAAAATTAAAAATGCTATATTGTATGTTTCGAAAGAAAAATTTTATCTTGTAAGCTTCATGCAAGGAAAAGTTTATCTTGTAAGATCTTGCAAAATTTTGGAAGAGACTTTTGTAAGACGGTGCGTCGTCTTGCAAGATTCAACCAGAATCATGCAAGACCTTACAAGATTTAGAATTTTTTTCCGACCAAGGCTTTCAATGTTTGCTAGTGCATATAGCCTTCTCATGGTAATAATGGGTGTAATATGTGTATATGCTTTTATAATTATCCATGCAGAAGGGATTGTTACAACAGTCATTTTAAATTCCTTTTTTGGGCTTGAAATTAACAAATATTAACACACTAGTGTCCTGGCTATAGAAACGATGATGGTACATGCCTAGTTCCATTCAACCAAGCAAGTCTGGCTAACAACTTAGTTTCAAAAGCTGATTTTGGCGACCAATTTAGTGGAGGAGGAACTATATACTCAACTGAGTTTTTTTGGTACAGTCAAATTTTGCAAATTCATATATTTATTGCACAAGACTGTGAGTGCTATCATTATAAAACCAGTCGAGCGCTTAATTTCAAATTAAAAAGTTACGGAGATTCAAAGAAACGTGAACGTGAGCCTAAGGAGCACTTTTCGTCATTCACTTAAATTTTGATCAATTGTTGCAAAAAATATGATAAACCTGTTAACGATAGTCCCATTATTTTATATTTAAAGATAGAAGTGAGTTGATTATAATCTGAACCAAATGTTTTAGCAAAAATTTCAGTTAAATTTTTGAAAATTCAACATTTTTCCTTTTTGTTCTTTAAAAGAGGCAACAAATATGCCTATTCGTTTAACTATGTTCAGTTTGAGCATTGGCGTACACATCAAAACTGATTACACAATTTTCTTCAATTCAGATATGTGCTGATTTTACCTCTTCCTTCTTCCAAAGAAAGATCTATTGAAATATGATTTTGCGGTCTTTCTCTAAAATAAACGGGTAAATACAAAAAAATGTGTAGATTTTTTTGTTATAACAAGCTGTCACGCATGTTTTGTTTGCAAAAAAAAATCTCACGCATTTTTTTTGTAACAATTAGTTTTTAAGGAGCCGCAAAGCAATAGCAAGACCAGTTTTGGTCTCGTCATTGATTTTTGCAATAAGAAACGATTCTGATTGTATTTACGGTCTGTCATTTTTGACATTTTTTTGAATTTTTTGTCATCCCAGATTAAAGAAAGCCTTATTTTCAGAGATTCAATTAATAGGAATTTGTTTTAGTTTCCAAATCTCCAATAGGTTCCAATAAATAAATATTGTGATTTATGAGTAAAAATCATAGTTTTTATGGCTCCGAAAAATGTCTTCATAAATGATTAGTTAATTCTTAATTTTTGCCAGCATTTGGTGTTCTTTTGTAGTCTTATGGCGGAGTCTAGTTTAAAAAAATGACCGATTTAGTGCCAATGGAGCTAACGTTTTCAATTACACATATCACTTATTGGTTTTTCGGTTATGTAACTCCATAAATATCAAGAATTCATCATTTATTTTTGATATAAGGACTTTTTGGTTAAACAAGCTAATTCAGAAACGTTTTGGTTGTAATGGCTAAGAGCAGCGACAGCAGGTCCACTTTTGGTCTATGTGCGAAACTTTTAGATTAAAAATTTAACAAATTTTAACGGTATTTCTTGAAATACTTTTGCTTTTTGATTTTATTTTAGTCATAGATCAGAATGATATCAAATAAATCCTCAATTATTAGCAAACCAAATTAACGTGCAAAGTTAAACCCAAAGCACAGCATGTGGTTTTTGTCTTCAACAGTTTGCATAAAATTGTCAAAGAATTTTCGAGTTCTGCCTTTATTCAGTGTTAATGTGTAGCCTTTTGACTAAGTGTCAGTAGTATAGTAAGTTGCCTAGTGCTTGTAGGGGGGGGGGGGGGGGGGGGTGGGGTCCGGACCCCCCCCCCTACAAGAAATTTTATCTCTGAAAAAGTGAAATCTTGTAAATTTTTCAGAGTGTAAGGCAAATTACTATACTTTTCAGCTATTTCCATTTCATTTTGAAGGTTCATGTAAATTGAAACTTGGGAATTGGGTTTTGGTGGTTTTGAATTCATGTTTTGTGCGCGATTGAGAAAAATTTTCAAAAATTTTTTCGAAAATGTTTCAAAGTTTTTCAAAGTCCTAAAATTGTCTGAAATGGATTTTGCGCTATGAAAGAGCACTCAAAAGTGATTTTTTGTTGACTTCACTTTTTTTCACCTATGAAGTATGGGGGTCAAAACATAAAAAATTCGAATTTTTTGAAAAAAATTTTAAAAATTTTTTGGAGTCCTAAAATGGTCTGAAATGGATTTTGCGCTATGAAAGAGCACTCAAAAGTGATTTTTTGTTGACATCACTTTTTTCACCTAAGTAGAATAGGGGTCGAAACATAAAAATTTCGAATTTTTTGAAAAAAATTTTAAAAATTTTTCAAATTCCTAAAATGGTCTGAAATGGATTTTGCGCTATGAAAGAGCACTCAAAAGTGATTTTATGTTGACTTCACTTTTTCACCTATGCAGTATGGGGGTTGAAACCTACGAAAGTTTCAAATTTTTTTTGAAAATTTTTCAAAATTTTTCAAAGTCCTAAAATGGTTTGAAAGGGATTTTGCGCTATGAAAGAGCACTCAAAAGTGATTTTTATGGACCTCATTTTGTTCAACCAAGTAGGAACGGAACAACTCAATTCTGAAATGGTCTGAAATAAGTCAAAGAGCAGTCAGAAGCAGTTTTTAATGACAATAATATTGCAAATGTGGAAAGCATGTCTTTATTTTTTTGTATGCATTTGTAACTATGTATATTTCTATCTAAACAACTAGGTATGTTTGCATGCATGTGTTCAAAATTTTTTTACGCATGAATGAGCAATTGAAAGAAATCAAAGAATGAAAATGTTATGTATAAATTATGCGTATTCATGTATATAATCGTGAAAGTATATTTGTTCATAAGTAAGTATAACAGTGCTTAAGTTTAGTAATATGTTTGTATGAATATGAGCTGGAATGTATGTTTGTCTGTAGAAATTCTAAATGTGTGTTTATGTCAAGGCATTTTTGATTTTATATGTGTATGTTTTTCTATATGTTTACAGTGGAATGTAATTATATATGTCTGAATGTGTTTATGTATTTATGTATTTATATGCATGCAAGTCTGACAAGAGAGAGAAAGAGAGAATTCCCTGGAGGAGGGCAATTGAATTGCTTAGAAGAATGTTGTCATTCGTTTCTACGATCCAACAATATTATATCTTACAAACAGATTTTGACCTTCCGCGTAGTCAAAAATCACGATTTTGTCCTTCAAACATTGGCAAGCAAATTGTTACAACCGAAGATGACAACAATTTTTTGATGTTTCTGAGCATGCTTTTTTGAAAACAAAGAACTTTCCACACTTGATCAGCTATACTTTTAGGATTGAGCAGGATTAATTTCAGGAAAAATGTGTTTGAGATAAATTGTTGAGAGATAAACAATAAATTGAGCTAAGTAAAATGAATAATTTCTGTAAAAAACCGAATAAAAAGTTGGTGGTAAAACTATGATAAGCAGGAGCAGCTGAACTTTTTAGTTAAATAAAGTAGAATGATAGGAATTCATCAAGAGCTTGAACCAGACAAAAAGTGTAATGATGTACAAGAAGAGTAGTTTGCACTGGAACTAAAAAAAATAGCTATTTTTTCAAAAGTTTATTAGCCACTTGATCAATTAAGCAACAAGGAACACAACCTCTGTATCTGCAGGGGTTGCTAGAAACAGCTCCAATAGTGTATAAGTCTTGTTTGCGTATTGGGAATAACACTAATGGGTAATGCGTGCTGGGACTGAAATCTTAAACAAAAGCGAATAGCTTCTTCAGTAAATGGTTCAAACATACTCAATAGACTCAATTATTGAACACTGGAAGTAAAATACCAGAGCACCTCAAGCCAACAAAAATCAAATGAGTTCATTATTGTTCTTTCTTGAATCAAAGTTACTGTGCATTCCGTAACCCAGTGTTAATATTTTGGATGACTCATTGCTCTGTTGATGTTTTAAAATAACATAACCGTAACGATATCTGATAGATCATCGGAAAGAGGTACATCCAATAGAATTTGAAAAGAGCAGTGTCTATATAACATATAATTGAGCTAAGAAGCCTTGAATACATTTCGGAATCGAACACAACACTACTGCTGCCTACTACTGCTACTTCCTACTACTACAACCTGCAAATACTATCTACAATTAGTACCTACTACTACTACCTGCTAGTACTACCTACAACTACTACTAGATACTATTACTCACTACTATAACTACTTATACCTACCACTACAACCTACTTTTTTACCTTCCAATATTAATTCTAGTTATATTACTTCCAATATTACTTCTACCAACTATCTACAACAATGTGTTTTTTTTCTTAAAAACGAAAACAATTCATTTCTCTAGACATCCGCTTAACATAACCAACAGAAGCTGTTATCTACTTTGAGGTAAAGTGTCCTGACTGACGCAGATCGACAGACTTTATCCGCCAATATTTTCAAAAATAATCAAGTGTTTGAAAGTTTTTCAAAAATATGAAAAAATCTTAAATTCATTGTTACATACATTAACTCAGCATTTTTCAACTGAATGTTAATTTTCTGAATTAACAATTAAAAAAATTCATTGTATAATATATGAGGTGGTATTTAATTAATAAAAAATAATGTAGGGTATATACTGTTTAGCGAACAAGTCTAATTTTTAGAACTTCAAATAAGTTTATTGCATGTTTTTTTGAAGTGCAATTTTTTTGTGTACTTTTGTTACTTATGACGGATCAGTCAAAAGTTTTTTGTTCAAAAGCTGAGTTTTTTTGTTTAATCAGTGTATGACGTCTGATTCCATTTACAATTAATTGAAAGATATGAAAATTAAATTTTTTTAACATTCTTATTTAAAGGATTGTATAGCTTAAACATTGAGTGCTTCACAATGGCGCTACACTATGTCTATTTAAAATATCAACATCATAGACATATGTTTGTTTCAAAAAAATATATAGTGTGTACCTAAATGGAGTCAAATGCTTTAAAACGTACCTACATTATCCAAAAAACTGAGGTTTCACTGTATATAGTTGTTTTCATATGTTTATTCAGAGTCATTTGTTATTTCAATTGTCAGATATAACACAACTTCTTCTAAATCCTTCGGTTTCAACTTTTTGCATAGACTGAAAACTGCTGGGACTGCTTGACAAAAACAATGTATTAGTTAAGTTTCATATTAACCTTAGCTTGGGCTCAGGATTTGTTCACAGCTAAGACTGTAATTGTGAACTTAAATTTCATCGAAAGTTTAACGCTACATGATTCTTTAAATTTTTGTTGTATTAACTTCTTCATAATTTTATTGAATTTCAATTAATCCTTGTTTATCTAAAGAAAATGAAAAATAAATTAACCTCATCAAACGTTTCTTAGCAAAATTGAGTGGAACAGTGTTGTGGGATTTGAGAGCTCAAACAAAAACCTTAAATTTAGGGGTTTAGGTTAACAAATTTGTTTGTTTTTAAAGTCTGCTTATACTAAATGGACACCAAATGGTTCCAGAGATGTACTTTTTAGGGAATTTGAGACAAAATTCTTGTTTTTTAGTGTTCGAAACTCAACAACCGGAGACGGTATGGCTTTGGATAAGCAAGTGTATTAAAAATGTGAAACATGGCCGACCACTTGACATAAAAAGTTGAACCATTGAGTTCGAGTTCGAGTTTGTGATCTGAAAATAGTCTCCAAGCATAATTGACTTTTTTTAAAAGGACTTCTTTTTTAGTATTCAAAACTGAACAATATGCAGTATGGATTTCGATAAGCAAGTATATTAAAATGGTGATGCTTGGTAGATCACTCTACGTAAGAATTAAAGTTTTGAGTTTGTGTTCAATTTTTTGATCTAAAAACACTATTCAAGAATAATTGACTTTGAAAAAAGACTACTTTTAGTATTCAAAACTCAATAATCGGTGACCGCGTTACTTTGAATTACCAAATATAATAAAATGTGAAAATGTGAAAATTTGGCCTATCGCTCTAATTAAAAGTCAAAGTTTGAGTTTAAGTTTGAGTTCGTGATCTAAAAATAGTATTCATGGGATAATTACATCATAATAGTTGAGATCTGTTACATAGTTGCGAACGCAAAACAGTTGAAACACGTTCTCACAATTTATTTAAACTACAACTCTATGTGTGTCAAAGAAGCGAAGGAGACTTTCTGGTTTTACTAAGGTTTTTGATATAGTTTACTATGTTATATAGACTAAATTCACATGGTCTATTATGCAATTTTTACTGCACGAGTTCTACAAGCATTCCTGAAGTGTATTATTTTGCATTGTTATATAAAAGAGTACAGAAAAAACACATGGTTTTCCTGGGTGCTAGGAAAATTGGCTGACGGGGCGTTTAGCCGACAAAGAAAAAAATGAGAAATTTAGCTGACAGTTTTTATCATAATTGGTAATAAAAGTGTGATGGGTTTATAAATCAGTAGTTCGGTTGTGATAGATTCATATCAAGTCCCACAGGCCGTTGAGGCATGGCCATGGCCCGCGAGGCATGGCCAGATGCGGTTAAATATGGTCCGACCACGGATAGACCTTCGTTGCACTAGTTGATAAACAAACTTCAGTGGATTTGTCCGCTTACGGAATAGTGTTTTAAATTGGTCAATCATAGCTTCAGAATAGGTTTCATTGCTCATTTTACTTAAATTGTTGGTTAAATTTCTCATTTTTTGGTTGTCTTTAAACACCCTGTCAGCCATTACGGCGGCCACCGGTTTTCCAATATTAGCACAGTGTTGACATTTTTTACCAGTAATCCTTGAAAAGAGAGGTCAGTGGAACTCATTAAATGATTAATTTTCTCTTAAAAATGTTCTGCTAATGAACTTCAAAGATTGCAGAATAACTAATATAGAGATACTTTTAAGTCATAACCACATTAAGTAACAGTTAAAACAACTAACCTTGATTTTTGCTACCATCAAAAACTGTCAACACCGAGAGTAGAGATCAAATTAGGCGCTCTGATACCATCGTCAAACTGACAAGTGTTTTTCTACAGTCAATTTGACCGATTTGGAAAAGTTTCCAGCGTTAAAACCCTGATACTCATGATGCACCAAGTTCAAAGTTTAAACTATTTAAAGCTTTTGGAAATTGGTGTTTCACTTTTCTTTGTGTTAATAAGTATTCTTGGCTTTGTGCACTTCGTTTTGATGGTATCTTTCCGAAGGGATTTCTATGTTTTCAACCGTTTGTTTGTTATGAATCCTATGAGGATTTGACTTGAGTTCTTTTAACTTAGTCAAAGAAAAAACAACTGACAAAAAGACTAATTTTGATTTTAAAGGCAATTAGTCTTATTTTTGATTTCCAGGTTTTTTAATGCAGTATTTTAATTTTCTCTCAGCTTAGTCGATGTGAGAAATATGTGAAACTGCATCTTTGAGAAAAGTTTTGGGTGGAACTTTAATAGTGCGTATTTTGCTAATTGCCACCATTGTAATTTAAAATGATTTGTATCCTCTATAACAATAAGTGGTAGAATCGTTATGTACAAGAATAAGTGTCTTTTCAAGATTAATCATATAGCAAAACCTTAATCTTCAATAAAGCTTTTTTGATCTGCAATTTACGCTATGAATCAAAGGTTTCACAGGTAGTATGAAAACATTCTTTTCGTGGCGCTCAAAAAGAAAACCACTAACGGAACTGCAAAATAACAAAGGTAAGAAAAGAAACGTTTTCCACGTTAAATTTGTTTTTTATTTAAAAGACTTAAAATAAAACAATGCCTAGCTGACATAAAAAAAATTTAAATTATACAAACCATTATATTAAAAAAATCGTTGACAATCAAACTGTTTATGTACAAGCTGATTTTTTATTGCTACTTTATCAAATTTGTACTTTTAAGACCTCAATAGTTTGCCTTGAAGAAACTCAAAAGAGAACAGACAAGTATTCACTTCTTGCATTTATCGAAAAATTCGTTCTGATACGTTAAATGCTTACTTTTCATAAGACCATAGCCTTATGGATTAACGAAGTTTTGCGTTTGCGTTAAAGAATACTTAGGTTTTAAAACTTTATGAATTACTTAAAAAACATACTGAAATACTTCATATTGACACATAGCTTTAAAAGCTACTGAGTGAATTCTGTGAAAACTAAATGTTCCATGACAAACACAAGCTGTTGCAAATGTATACAGAAAACACTAGTGTATACTTACGTCTATGGTTCAGGTTGAGCCTTTGAGCAAAACATGTTTGTTATCTACTAACAGAAAACGCGAGCAGAGGGTTTCTTATCGTTCCTCGAAATAAACCACGTCATAACTAAGCAAAATCAATACTATTGTACGAATAACTTGGCATTAAAAGTACGACTTAGAAACAGTTACTATATAACCTAGAAGCAATTGTAACCATGAAAGTCAAACAATAAGGCCAATAGTTGAATTTAAACGAATTTGATTTGTCCTGTATATTCAATTGTTTTGTTTAAGTTAACGTTTTTTCGCTTAACTGGAGCACGCTTTGGGTCGAAATGTATTCCGTAATAAACAATTGCAAGCCTATGTACTCACTCTCCTTTTATCTCAACGTTATCTCTCAGTAGAGTACATGTATATACGCCTTCTTTATCACAGACTAGAGAATACTTAAGCAAAATAATAAAAGTGCTTTTAGCCGAAAATATTATGCAAGAATTTTGCACAGCAGACTGAACTTCTCACACGCAAAGTGCAATTCTTCTGCTTTATGCCTAGCAATCAGATCAAAACCTTGAAATGTCAACGTGCGAGGTACTTAGGAGAAACTTCATTCTATTTTACAAATGAAAACGAATAAGAATTAGTCTAACAGGAATAACAACTGAGGCCTCCTCGAAATGTTATAGGTATTCATTGGAAACTATTTGGCTAATTAGGCTAATAGAACGAATGCTAACATCTCAGCCAACAGTTTGAATTTACTTTTAACTGAATGACTTGCTTCTCAAAATAACATTTTAGCGTTTTCATTCTTGACTGGTATTCCATTAAGTTAGTGTATGCCAAAACCCAAACTCAACTGCCGGTTTATAACTTATAATGTATCATATCCTAACGCAATTTGAAGGCTCATTTCAGCGCACAATTGTCTATCAAACTCGATTTGAAAACAATATTGCCTTTATACAACAAAGGAAGGACAATTCAATTTCAAACTGGACTACCTTCGATCATTGCCTCATACCCAAAAAATTTATTGACTTTGTTTCTACATTACCTATTATAACCGAAGAAGAAGACTTTATCAACAACTCAACCCCCTCGGAAACTGAAGTAACTTCTCAGCATATACCCAATCCTTTGACTTCTGACATAGGATCACTTCCCATGGACATCAAGAGCATTTTGCGCAGTTACGATTTCGAAAGTATGCCCCTCTTCAGGAGCCATGAAGAATAATTCGCTGCTTTAGAAGATTTGGAAAATCTGTGGAAAAAGTTTGAATCATGCAGTAATGAAACCAAACTAACCACTATTCACGCTAAAATTGATCATACTACATCATCCACATCCGATGATAACAGAAAGACTGTGATATATTCCATCTTAGAACGGTTCCCTAGTCTTCTTGAAGAAAACTCAAAAAATGAAGAAAACTTCTGGAAAATTAGCACTGAGCCGTCGTCTAACAATGTTCCACAGAAGAGGAGACATTTTCGTGTAGTTCGAGGATGTGCACTTCACAGTGGAAATTTTCCAGAAAGAATGAGATTAGATGAAAATGTGAGGTGTTCATGTGACAATAGCATTTAGAACTGAAAAATTCTTGGTGATTAAAGCTTTTGAACTAGACGTTGGTTTTCAGTATTGAATTGTTTCCATTTATAACCTTTTACTTGAAATGCTCTGCATTATTAAACTTCCTTGTGTAAGCTTATTATCCAATATTTAGTAGTTGCAAAACCACTCCTTTATATAACAGTTTGTTGAATCAACATTATCCACGTCAGAGAAACAGGAAACAGTGTTCGGCCTGTTCCAAGGAGTAGAAAGTCAAAAATTTGTTCCCCAGAGGAACCCCAAACCGTAAATTATTGTTCTGAAGATGTTGAAACTGATACGCGCAAGAGAGTAGACGATATAAAGAGCTGACGTTAGAAAACGCCGCAACTTGTTTTGATTTAAGTAGAGCCGAAATAAAAAATTTGCCGTTAATTACCTTAAAATTCTAGTTGATTACTAAGAAAAGTACCTGAATGGGTTAATAGGTCTCATGTTCGGTTATGATAGTTTCATATCAAGTCCCAAGAGCCGCTGAGGCATGGCCATGGTCCACGATGGTTCCAAGATAATTATATTTTAATTCGCTTTCAGTGTCTATAATAGGAGATACTAAATTCTCTGTTCTCACATACTCGGTTATGATTGGGGAAAATATTAGTAGTCTCATTTGAGAAGCCAATTTAATTGGCCACAACATTTATCTTAAATTATCAACTAATAATTTAAAATAAAATGTCGGCTCTCTTTTAAATCAGCTCTTTTCACTTCGGTTCTCTTACAATTCACTGGTTGAAACAAAAATCCAACCTGACCACCTGATTTTTTATGAATAAAAACACCTATATTGTGAGAAGTTCAGTCTGCTCTGCAAAATTCTTGCATAATATTTTCGGCTAAAAGCACTTTTATTATTTTGCTTAAGTATTCTCTAGTCTGTGATAAGGAAGGCGTATATACATGTACTCTACTGAGAGATAACGTTGAGATAAAAGGAGAGTGAGTACATAGGCTTGCAATTGTTTATTACGGAATACATTTCGACCCAAAGTGT
This sequence comes from Convolutriloba macropyga, assembly GCF_964194025.1. Taxonomy (NCBI): domain Eukaryota; kingdom Metazoa; phylum Xenacoelomorpha; order Acoela; family Convolutidae; genus Convolutriloba; species Convolutriloba macropyga. The sequence continues at coordinate 9,799,545 of NC_134468.1, forward strand.
GCTCCAGTTAAGCGAAATAACGTTAACTTAAACAAAACAATTGAATATACAGGACAAATCAAATTCTTTTAAATTCAACTGTTGGCCTTATTGTTTGACTTTCATGGTTACAATTGCTTCTAGGTTATATAGTATATGGTTCTAAGTCGTACTTTTAATGCCAAGTTGTTTGTACAATAGTATTGATTTTGCTTAGTTATGACGTGGTTTATTTCGAGGAACGATAAGAAACCCTCTGCTCGCGTTTTCTGTTAGTAGATAACAAACATGTTTTGCTCAAAGGCTCAACCTGAACCATAGACGTAAGTACACACTAGTGTTTTCTGTATGCATGTGCAACAACTTGTGTTTGACATGGAACGGTTAGTTTTCACAGAATTCACTCAGTAGCTTTTAAAGCTATGTGTCAATATGAAGTATTTCAGTATGTTTTTTAAGTAATTCATAAAGTTTTAAAACCTAAGTATTCTTTAACGCAAACGCAACACTTCGTTAATCCATAAGGCTATGGTCTTATGAAAAGTAAGCATTTAACGTATCAGAACGAATTTTTCGATAAATGCAAGAAGTGAATACTTCTCTGTTCTCTTTTGAGTTTCTTCAAGGCAAACTATTGAGGTCTTAAAAGTAAAAATTTGATAAAGTAGCAATAAAAAATCAGCTTGTACATAAACAGTTTGATTGTCAACAATTTTTTATATAATGGTTTGTATAATCTAAATTTTTTTTATGTCAGCTAGGAATTGTTTTATTTTAAGTCTTTTAATTAAAAAACAAATTTAACGTGGAAAACGGTTCTTTTCTTACCTTTGTTATTTTGCAGTTCCGTTAGTGGTTTTCTTTTTGAGCGCCACGAAAAGAATGTTTTCATACTACCTGTGAAACCTTTGATTCATAGCGTAAATTGCAGATCAAAAAAGCTTTATTGAAGATTAAGGTTTTGTTATATGATTAATCTTGAAAAGACACTTTTTCTTGTACATAATGATTCCACCACTTATTATTATAGAGGATACAAATCATTTTAAATTACAATGGTGGCAATTAGCAAAATACGCACTATTAAAGTTCCACTCAAAACTTTTCTCAAAGATGCAGTTTTACATATTTCTCACATCGACTAAGCTGAGAGAAAATTAAAATACTGCATTAAAAAAACCTGGAAATCAAAAATAAGCCTAATTGCCTTTAAAATCAAAATTAGTCTTTTTGTCAGTTGTTTTTTCTTTGACTAAGTTAAAAGAACTCAAGTCAAATCCTCATAGGATTCATAACAAACAAACGGTTGAAAACATAGAAATCCCTTCGGAAAGATACCATCAAAACGAAGTGCACAAAGCCAAGAATACTTATTAACACAAAGAAAAGTGAAACAACAATTTCCAAAAGCTTTAAATAGTTTAAACTTTGAACTTGGTGCATCATGAGTATCAGGGTTTTAACGCTGGAAACTTTTCCAAATCGGTCAAATTGACTGTAGAAAAACACTTGTCAGTTTGACGATGGTATCAGAGCGCCTAATTTGATCTCTACTCTCGGTGTTGACAGTTTTTGATGGTAGCAAAAATCAAGGTTAGTTGTTTTAACTGTTACTTAATGTGGTTATGACTTAAAAGTATCTCTATATTAGTTATTCTGCAATCTTTGAAGTTCATTAGCAGAACATTTTTAAGAGAAAATTAATCATTTAAAGAGTTCCACTGACCTCTCTTTTCAAGGATTACTGGTAAAAAATGTCAACACTGTGCTAATATTGGAAAACCGGTGGCCGCCGTATTGGCTGACAGGGTGTTTATAGACAACCAAAAAATGAGAAATTTAACCAACAATTTAAGTAAAATGAGCAATGAAACCTATTCTGAAGCTATGATTGACCAATTTAAAACACTATTCCGTAAGCGGACAAATCCACTGAAGTTTGTTTATCAACTAGTGCAACGAAGGTCTATCCGTGGTCGGACCATATTTAACCGCATCTGGCCATGCCTCGCGGGCCATGGCCATGCCTCAACGGCCTGTGGGACTTGATATGAATCTATCACAACCGAACTACTGATTTATAAACCCATCACACTTTTATTACCAATTATGATAAAAACTGTCAGCTAAATTGCTCATTTTTTCTTTGTCGGCTAAACGCCCCGTCAGCCAATTTTCCTAGCACCCAGGAAAACCATGTGTTTTTTCTGTACTCTTTTATAAAACAATGCAAAATAATACACTTCAGGAATGCTTGTAGAACTCGTGCAGTAAAAATTGCATAATAGACCATGTGAATTTAGTCTATATAACATAGTAAACTATATCAAAAACCTTAGTAAAACCAGAAAGTCTCCTTCGCTTCTTTGACACACATAGAGTTGTAGTTTAAATAAATTGTGAGAACGTGTTTCAACTGTTTTGCGTTCGCAACTATGTAACAGATCTCAACTATTATGATGTAATTAACCCATGAATGCTATTTTTAGATCACGAACTCAAACTCAAACTTTGACTTTTAATTAGAGCGATAGGCCAAATTTTCACGTTTTCACATTTTATTATATTTGGTAATTCAAAGTAACGCGGTCACCGATTATTGAGTTTTGAATACTAAAAGTAGTCTTTTTTCAAAGTCAATTATTCTTGAATAGTGTTTTTAGATCACAAACTCGAACACAAACTCAAAACTTCAATTCTTACGTAGAGTGATCTACCAAGCATCACCATTTTAATATACTTGCTTATCGAAATCCATACTGCATATTGTTCAGTTTTGAATACTAAAAAAGAAGTCCTTTTAAAAAAAGTCAATTATGCTTGGAGACTATTTTCAGATCACAAACTCGAACTCGAACTCAATGGTTCAACTTTTTATGTAAAGTGGTCGGTCATGTTTCACATTTTTAATACACTTGCTTATCCAAGGCCATACCGTCTCCGGTTGTTGAGTTTCGAACACTAAAAAACAAGAATTTTGTCTCAAATTCCCTAAAAAGTACATCTCTGGAACCATTTGGTGTCCATTTGTGTAAGCAGACTTTAAAAACAAACAAATTTGTTAACCTAAACCCCTAAATTTAAGGTTTTTGTTTGAGCTCTCAAATCCCACAAGACTGTTCCACTCAATTTTGCTAAGAAACGTTTGATGAGGTTAATTTATTTTTCATTTTCTTTAGATAAACAAGGATTAATTGAAATTCAATAAAATTATGAAGAAGTTAATACAACAAAAATTTAAAGAATCATGTAGCGTTAAACTTTCGATGAAATGCAAGTTCACAATTACAGTCTTAGCTGTGAACAAATCCTGAGCCCAAGCAAAGGTTAATATGAAACTTAACTAATACATTGTTTTTGTCAAGCAGTCCCAGCAGTTTTCAGTCTATGCAAAAAGTTGAAACCGAAAGATTTAGAAGAAGTTGTGTTATATCTGACAATTGAAATAACAAATGACTCTGAATAATCATATGAAAACAACTATATACAGTGAAACCTCAGTTTTTTGGATAATGTAGGTACGTTTTAAAGCATTTGACTCCATTTAGGTACACACTATATATTTTTTTGAATTAAAGATATGTCTATGATGTTGATATTTTAAATAGACATAGTGTAGCGCCATTGTGAAGCACTCAATGTTTAAGCTATACAATCCTTTAAATAAGAATGTTAAAAAAATTTAATTTTCACATCTTTCAATTAATTGTAAATGGAATCAGACGTCATACACTGATTAAACAAAAAAACTCAGCTTTTGAACAAAAAACTTTTGACTGATCCGTCATAAGTAACAAAAGTACACAAAAAAGTTTCACTTCAAAAAAACATGCAACAAACTTATTTGAAGTTCTAAAAATTAGACTTGTTCGCTAAACAGTATACACCCTACATTATTTTTTATTAATTAAATACCACCTCATATATTATACAAGGAATTTTTTTAATTGTTAATTCAGAAAATTAACATTCACTTGAAAAATGCTGAGTTAATGTATGTAACGATGAATTTAAGAGTTTTTCATATTTTTGAAAAACTTTCAAACACTTGATTATTTTTTTGAAAATATTGGCGGATAAAGTCTGTCGATCTGCGTCAGTCAGGACACGTTACCTTAAAGTAGATAACAGCTTCTGTTGGTTATGTTAAGCGGATGTCTAGAGAAATGAATTGTTTTCGTTTTTAAGAAAAAAAAACACATTGTTGTAGATAGTTGGTAGAACAAGTAATATTGGAAGGTAAAAAAGTAGGTTGTAGTGATAGGTGTCAGTAGTTATAGTAGTGAGTAATAGTATCTAGTAGTAGTTGTAGGTAGTACTAGCAGGTAGTAGTAGTAGGTACTAATTGTAGATAGTATTTGCAGGTTGTAGTAGTAGGAAGTAGCAGTAGTAGGCAGCAGTAGTGTTGTGTTCGATTCCGAAATGTTCTCAAGGCTTCTTAGCTCAATTATATGTTATATAGACACTGCTCTTTTCAAATTCTATTGGATGTACCTCTTTCCGATGATCTATCAGATATCGTTACGGTTATGTTATTTTAAAACATCAACAGAGCAATGAGTCATCCAAAATATTAACACTGGGTTACGGAATGCACAGTAACTTTGATTCAAGAAAGAACAATAATGAACTCATTTGATTTTTGTTGGCTTGAGGTGCTCTGGTATTTTACTTCCAGTGTTCAATAATTGAGTCTATTGAGTATGTTTGAACCATTTACTGAAGAAGCTATTCGCTTTTGTTTAAGATTTCAGTCCCAGCACGCATTACCCATTAGTGTTATTCCCAATACGCAAACAAGACTTATACACTATTGGAGCTGTTTCTAGCAACCCCTGCAGATACAGAGGTTGTGTTCCTTGTTGCTTAATTGATCAAGTGGCTAATAAACTTTTGAAAAAATAGCTATTTTTTTTAGTTCCAGTGCAAACTACTCTTCTTGTACATCATTACACTTTTTGTCTGGTTCAAGCTCTTGATGAATTCCTATCATTCTACTTTATTTAACTAAAAAGTTCAGCTGCTCCTGCTTATCATAGTTTTACCACCAACTTTTTCGGTTTTTTACAGAAATTATTCATTTTACTTAGCTCAATTTATTGTTTATCTCTCAACAATTTATCTCAAACACATTTTTCCTGAAATTAATCCTGCTCAATCCTAAAAGTATAGCTGATCAAGTGTGGAAAGTTCTTTGTTTTCAAAAAAGCATGCTCAGAACATCAAAAAAAATGTTTTTTGTCTACTGTGTTTCAACTTTTGTTTCATTTTCTTGCCAAGGATTAAAAGACAAAAGCATGAATTTAATTTTTTTTCTGTAAAGAACCTTGATAGTTTTTTAATATAGTAGCTAGATAGGTGTAGAAAATTCAACAATTTTCAAAAGAGCATGCTCAGAACATCAAAAAATTGTTGTCGTCTTCGGTTGTAACAATTTGCTTGCCAATGTTTGAAGGACAAAATCGTGATTTTTGACTACGCGGAAGGTCAAAATCTGTTTGTAAGTTATAATATTGTTGGATCGTAGAAACGAATGACAACATTCTTCTAAGCAATTCAATTGCCCTCCTCCAGGGAATTCTCTCTTTCTCTCTCTTATCAGACTTGCATGCATATAAATACATAAATACATAAACACATTCAGACATATATAATTACATTCCACTGTAAACATATAGAAAAACATACACATATAAAATCAAAAATGCCTTGACATAAACACACATTTAGAATTTCTACAGACAAACATACATTCCAGCTCATATTCATACAAACATATTACTAAACTTAAGCACTGTTATACTTACTTATGAACAAATATACTTTCACGATTATATACATGAATACGCATAATTTATACATAACATTTTCATTCTTTGATTTCTTTCAATTGCTCATTCATGCGTAAAAAAATTTTGAACACATGCATGCAAACATACCTAGTTGTTTAGATAGAAATATACATAGTTACAAATGCATACAAAAAAATAAAGACATGCTTTCCACATTTGCAATAGTATTGTCATTAAAAACTGCTTCTGACTGCTCTTTGACTTATTTCAGACCATTCCAGAATTGAGTTGTTCCGTTCCTACTTGGTTGAACAAAATGAGGTCCATAAAAATCACTTTTGAGTGCTCTTTCGTAGCGCAAAATCCATTTCAAACCATTTTAGGACTTTGAAAAATTTTGAAAAATTTTCAAAAAAAATTTGAAACTTTCGTAGGTTTCAACCCCCATACTGCATAGGTGAAAAAGTGAAGTCAACATAAAATCACTTTTGAGTGCTCTTTCATAGCGCAAAATCCATTTCAGACCATTTTAGGAATTTGAAAAATTTTGAAAATTTTTTTCAAAAAATTCGAAATTTTTATGTTTCGACCCCCATACTTCATAGGTGAAAAAAAGTGAAGTCAACAAAAAATCACTTTTGAGTGCTCTTTCATAGCGCAAAATCCATTTCAGACAATTTTAGGACTTTGAAAAACTTTGAAACATTTTCGAAAAAATTTTTGAAAATTTTTCTCAATCGCGCACAAAACGTGAATTCAAAACCACCAAAACCCAATTCCCAAGTTTCAATTTACATGAACCTTCAAAATGAAATGGAAATAGCTGAAAAGTATAGTAAATTGCCTTACACTCTGAAAAAATTATAAGATTTCACTTTTTCAGAGATAAAATTTCTTGTAGGGGGGGGTCCGGACCCCCCCCCCCCTACAAGCACTAGGCAACTTACTATACTACTAGTGTCAGTAAAGAAAAACACAATTGGTTTTCTAGGCAAAAAAATTTGAATTATGCACTTTTCTATGTTGATTGCTTTTGGTTGTTATGCCTTACGATGTTCTCGTTAATGGCACATTCAGAAAAAATATTTATTACATAAAGGGTGCCCACACAGTGCGCAATTGATTATTTTCAGTGTTTTTTATGAATGGATTTTGATCTTAAAGGCGCGGGCACCGTTTCCTGGTAAAATTGATTCGATTTTTTTAATTTTTGTAGGTATTTGCGCTTTTTGTAGTAGAATTGTAATCTATTTACACCAATCTCTCAGTGGTTTTTTTATGAAAGTATAAACGAAGCCAATGAATGATTTCAGTTGACAGCTAACAGCTTTCATGACTTTGAATATTACTATTTTCACCAAGTGTACAACAACTTTCTAATTTTGCCCGTTTTGGTTTTCTGTCTACTTGTTAATTATTCTCAATAAAGACGGGTCCATCTATATTCTGGTGAAAAGAAAGTCACTTTTTTAGTTTTTATCTGATTTGAACTTTTTCATTCAGTTTTTCGAAGAAAAAACTAGATTGATTTTGAGTTTTGGTCCTAAGTAGGGCTTTTTTTATTTGATTTTGTAGTTTGTTTTGTCTATTACTCCCTTTGTTGGCTGGTATCATCGGATTTCTAATGAGTTTTTTTCCATTTGTATATTGTATAGGGCTTAAAGCGATTTTTTAAATGGATAAACCAAATGTTTTCAAACAATAAGTGATTTTTGAAAGTTTTGTACCTCTTCCCCATTAGTTGGACAATTAATTCAAAAACAGTGGTTGAGAATCGTTGATGCTTATGCATATATAGAAACAAATTTAAAGAACTGACAGCAGAATAGTTCAAAAATGCGTTTCCTTGAATGAAATTTAGGGTTGAGTTTAGCTCTATTCTACAATACATGCTCGACCATTTATTCATATTAAAATTGACACCCTTCTAGACTATTCAATTTTTCCTTAAGCCTAGGTTTAAGTATGGATATATGACTTGTTATATGAGATTTTTTCCTGTAATGGCAGTTTATTTTTCACGACCGGTTTTCACTACAAACGACGCTTGTCTAATATGGTTCTTTAAAGAGAATTTTTAAAAAAAACTCCTAGCATGTCAGACTTTCAAATGATTCTACAATAAAAACGTCGGGGTAACCTGGGCCAGCTCATTTCTTACATTGAAAGAATTAGCTGAAAACTTGGTTTCGTTAAATTTTGCACCAAACAAATTGAGTTCAAATTTTTCGCAGCAGGTAAATATTAAGTAGCCAGTAATTTGTTACGAAAGCCTTGAGATAATTTACGTTCATCTGCAATCTTGCACTTTTCAAAACATCTTTGATGCTGGAAAGCAATTTACGATATTTTTTCACGTGTTCTTTCAATTTTATGTACGCACTTGGCCAAAAACATGGTTTTAATTAAAGCAAAGACATTTATCGAGTACTCGATAATTTGGTAGGCTAGACTAACCAAAATTATCAAAAACACAAATCCATATTAAAAGTAATCTCAGATTATCATAATTTTCTCATTTTCCTCAAAAAATGATCAAAAGCAAGCAAAATGCGGCTTTTGTTGTTTTGCATTTATTTTCAATAAACAACTTCTGAAAAGTTAAACTGAAAAGCTTTAAAGTCATGTGTCTGAGGCTGACAAACAATCAAAAGCAATATTAAAGAGCAATCTACCCCAAATTGGTTTATTTTCCTAATCGCGTTAACCCGACCCCCCCCCCCCCCCCACCCCCGAGTCCCCCTCCTCCACCTCTCGGTCTCGGAGCCCATTTTAAGTGGAAAAATTGTAAATTCTCAGCCACCCTGGGCGGAAACAATTACAATCATTGAAAACAATTCCTGCCAACACCTGAATTAACATTATGACTTGCGACTTTTTAGCCCGTAAGAGCTTTTACGCCAGATTAAATTGAAATAAGAGCCCGTTATTTTGAAATAACTCCGTGTCATAAACTTAGAGAGAGGTTATTTCAAACCTCTTAGCTGCTTTTCTAAACTCATTTGCTTATTTTTCTTACCCCTCGCCCGTGCGGAAACGCAAAACAAACCCAAAGTGCGGTTATGGTGCATTGAACCCTATGGCCGGAAAAATTGGAAGTAGAAATTTTGTAACAAATTCTGTTTTCCCTTTTATTTAGGAGTTGCCCTGTTTACCGGCATAATATTTTGTTCAGTGTTAAGAGATTAAAATCGCACCAGATTCTTACCCCTCTATTGGAAATCTGCCTCATTGCCCAAGAACCATTACACTGTTCTTAAATCAGGAATAGGCAAGTATGGAATACCGCATTTGTGTCTTCTATTCTTTATTCTTTATTCTCTTTCTCTTTCTCGGTCTTAATATCGTAATCTGATCAGTCAAAATAGTAGGAAATATTGGCCCGATAATTAGAGGCCGGCCTTGTTTTATGAGAGGAGCTCAAGTCCCGACCATCAAATATTTCCGCCCTCACTTCAAAAACGTCACTGCTTAAAGAGGTCAGTTATAAGCTATATGCACTGCTCTTTTTCAACCCATTAATTTTGAACTCATTTTTTTCAAGTTCAAGATTAAACAAAATTCTCGGAAATTTCCCAGAAGAGCTGTATAGGCAGATATCGCAAGGAATTGTTAGAAATTATAAGCACAAGGAACGCAGCAACGTCGCGGTTTGAAGCGCGACCTTCTCTTTTAAGACAAATTTTAATTTTGAGTATAATTCGAATTTAAAAAATTTGGATAAAAAATAATTTTGATCACGTGCACAAAATATTAGACCATTTTATCTTGAACACAAATTATTAGACCATTTTATCTTGAACACAAATTATTAGACCATTTTCAAGGCTGATCGCAAGAAAACTTTCTGAGAATCGACTGAACTTAGAAGTGATTTCAACCATGATTTCCCCAACCAAGCATATCTTGGAAAAATGTTTTTTTTTCATTAGTACGAATATCTTATTTTATCTGAATGTTATTATCCAACACAAAAAAAAATTATCTAGTAGAAATTGGGTGTGAAACAATTGATTTAATAATGTTCAAAAACATTTGAAAATTAATTTTTGTTTTCTCTTGAAGCTAGAAAGGGGATATGTTTTATTTTCCTCTAAAATTCCACCGTTTAAGTGGGGACTAGCCAAGTCTATGACACCCACCCCACCCCCCCCCCCCTCCATTATAATTTAGGTATCGCTATACAGCGCCGTTACTGTGTAAAAATTAGCTCATGCTTAAGAGAGGGGGTAGTCTTATAAAAGTATAGATCCAAAAGAAAATGTTAGCTTATTGGGTTTTAATTTGCGCAATTTTGAGTTGGGTTTCCAATTTGAGTTTTTGTTAGAAGAAAGGATTTTATCAGATTTTATCATCAAGTTCTTGTCTGTCAGTAAGTGACAAAAGACATTAAAAGAGGAAGGAAAGGAAAGATTTGATTGAATTCGGAGGGAAAGCAAGGCGTGAAGGAACGAACACATTTTCCCAATTTGACCATTTTGACAGTTAGCCGTGTTAACAGCGCGTATAATTAAACTGTCATTCATTCATTCAACGTCTAAACTCCCTTTAGTTATGCCCCCTCCCTACCCCCTCCCCTCCCCCTCCGACTTTCGCATTATTGTTTAACGTTGTTGGCATTATTGTTTTCGGATAATTGCTTAACGTTTTTTCATTTTGTTTTTTTTCTAATTACGAGGTTTTTTACCAGGCAGCAAAATTAAATTTTTGTATATTTAATTTTTTTTCTCTTTTATGAAAGTGTAAGGGTCATTTAGATACACGACAATTCAAGAAATCGCTTCTAGCTCAAAGAAAGGAGAGTTTGTTCAAAGTGAAACTAAGGACCGTGTAAAAAATTTCATTACCGAAAAAAATTAGGATTCTTAAAAAGATTACATATCGTAACTAATGTTTTGAAAAGGCAAGTTTCAATAAATCGAGTGAATAAAACGTGTCCCCCCTTTTTAAAGATTCGTAAATATTTTGATTGATGGAATTTAGTTACGCAAAACGTGGAAATAAGTTACTTACATAGTGGAAAGGGCTGAAATTTTTTTGTCACCAGTATTTACTGATAAGCCGAACTTTAACAGTAATTAACTGAGACCAAAATGACTTTTTTAGGAAAAAAGCAATCTGCAATTGTACAACAGCTTATTGTCTTTTTAATCCACTAATAGTATCGAGAGAGAAATGTATGAAATCATTCACCACTTAGGTTTTTCTTTGATTTCGGAAATTAGATACTGTAACCGTGGGAACGGGTGAGATGAAAACGAGTTATTTATAATCTGAAAACCAGTGACTCATGGTATGCAAATGAACGATGAAAAATTGTCCCAGGTTTTCACGAGAGCGCTTTGTGAAAAGTGAGGACACAAATAACCAAAATTTAAAGAAATCTGAACAAGTTAGCCCGGTGTCAATCGTTTTCACAACTGCTTAGAACTGTAATTTGAAAACAGGGGTAGTGAAAAAACTTTAAAAATCAAATATTTATACTAATTTTTTGACATTGGCTGCGTAATGTATAAACATTTCAAAAAATTATTTCAGGAAGTGCGGTTATATGCTGATGGCATAAATTTTTTAAACAAAAATTTAATAGTCTCCCAAACCAAATTTGTTCACTTTTTTCCTTATTGGCAATTCAACACCTTCATAAAACGTAATAATAATGCATGCAAGGCAACGAGTTTTCATATCTCTATATTCTAATACTCTATGAGAACCGCCCTTAGTGTCAATAGACGCATTTCTTTGTTCAAATAGCTTTGTGACAAAACGTAATAGAAGCAGGAGAGGAAAGCAAATGCTTGAAATCAAATTGGACAAAAATAAATACGAAAATCAACTTTGACCAAATTACGGTAAAATTTGTTACTTTTTGGACAAAAATTGAAACAATAACAACATTGAAAAATTTGATCTAAAATATTGTCTTAGTTGTAAGTATTAGGCGTGAAAGTGAACTATTTTATAATAATATTTTCCTTTTTTCTCAAGTTCAACTTCTTTTATGTTTCCTTTCAATCCGAGCTAAATTTAAATTGAAGAATCAGCTTTTTGTTCAGTGTGCAAATACGGCTATTTCTATCTTATCAGAATGCGAACAATAAATTAAAGCAAAGTTTTTGCTTCAACAAGTTTTTTTTCCAGATAAAAAAGTGCAAAACTCTGAAATTTTGGAATTCGAAGCTGGCAGCTTTCTTTGGAGAAAATACGCAAAATAACTAAAAAATTTTTTTTTGGTAATTTTTATATCCTCCTCATATCATCGCTGTAAAACTAAATAAAAAGAAACGCTTGAATTTCCAAAAAAAACATAAGATAGATAGATCATCGCAATTTGAAAAAGGTAGTGTAGTTTTACTACTTAGACTACATAATAGCAACATAAAAGCTCAGAATTCACGAGAGCGCTTTGTGAAAAGTGGGGACACAAATAACCAAACTTTAAGGAAATCTGAACTAAGCTAGCCCGGTGTCAATCGTTTTCACAATTGCTTAGAACTGTTATTTGAAAACAGGGGTAGTGAAAAAACTTTAAAAAATCAAATATTTATACTAATTTTTTGACATTGGCTGCGTAATGTATAAACATTTCAAAAAACTATTTCAGTAAGTGCGGTTATATGCTGATGGCATAAATTTTTTCAACAAAATTTTAATAATCTCCCAAACCAAATTTGTTCATTTTTTTCCTTATTGGCATTTCAACACCTTCATAAAACGTAAAAATAATACATACAAGGCAACAAATTTTCATATCGCTATATTCTAATACTCTATGAGAACCACCCTTAGTGTGAATAGACGAATTTCTTTGTTCAAATAGCTTTGTGACAAAACGTAATGGAAGCAGGAGATGAAAGCAAATGTTTGAAATCAAATTGGACAAAAATAAATACGAAAATCAACTATGATCAAAATACGGTAATATTTGTTACTTTTTGAACAAAAATTGAAACAATAACAACATTGAAAAATTTGATCTAAAATATTGTCTTAGTTGTAAGTATTAGGCGTGAAGGTGAACTCTTTTATAATTATATTTTCCTTTTTTCTCACGTTCAACTTCTTTTATGTTTCCTTTCAATCTGAGCTAAATTTAAATTAAAGAATCAGCTTTTTGTTCAGTGTGCAAATACGGCTATTTCTGTCTTATCAGAATGCGAACAAAAAATTAAAGAAAAGTTTTTGCTTCAACGAATTTTTTTTCCAGATAAAAAGTGCAAAACTCTGAAATTTTGGAATTCAAAGCTGGCAGCTTTCTTTGGAGAAAATACGCAAAAAAACTAAAAAATTTTTTTATTGGTAATTTTTATATCCTCCTCATATCATCGCTGTAAAACTAAATAAAAAGAAACGCCTGAATTTCCCAAAAAAATATAAGATAGGTAGATCATCGCAATTTGAAAAAGGTACTGTAGTTTTACTACGTAGACTACATAATAGCAACATTAAAGCCCATAATTGTACAAAATGAAGTAAAATAATGATAATCAATGAAATCGTTTCGTTCTTTTTGCAACACATATATTCTTCCACGAAATCTGAACATATATTTTGTTCCTTAGGTCCCTGAAAAAACACTATTCAATTTGTGGTAGCATTTTAAACTCCTTTTGTGGTTTGCCGACGCTTAGATTCAGGAAATTTTGGATATTTCACTTCTGAATTTATGGAGTGTCATATCTTATGGGGTTAAAACAAGCTCTGACAGCCAAGTCTAAATGAAACTCTGGAGAAAAAATTAATATTTTTCTAATAGTTGATATAAGTACGGCTCAGTATTGCAGATGACCTTATATACAACAATCTCTAATCTTTTTCATTTTCATAGGGACAGAGTATCGTAAGATACGTAAGGTTTTTATTCCTTGTGACATTTTGCTCAACAGAAATTTCAGACGTTCTGGCTATTTAAGTTTATTGTACAACCACTTTGAAGAAATTGACCTATAATAATCTCTTAGTGGCTAAGTATTAGACGCGAACGCGAACTCTTATTTTGTAAACATTTTCGTTTTTTTTTCAAAATTCAACATCTTTTTAGCTTTCGTTCAATCCGATCTAAAATTAAGTTGAACAAAAACTTTATTGTTCAATGCGCAAAAGCGAATGTTTCCATTTTGTCAAAATAAGAACAACAAATCAAAGTAAAGTTTTTGCTAGAACGAATTTTTTTTAAAGATAAAAACGGCAAAACTCTGATTTTTGACATCGGAAACTGGCCGCACCCTTTAGAGAAAATACGTCAAAAAACTAGAAAAAGTTCTTAGTTCTATTTTTTCATTTCCATCTCTATATCATCGCTGTAAAATTAAATAAAACGAAACCCATGAAAGTCTAAAAAACATAAGATAATAATATAAACGCTTTATGCAAAGAGGCAGTGTAGTTTTACTGACTACAATATAACAGCAAAAGACTGATAATGTAAAGAGAAAAGTAAAATAATGGTAATTATTAAAATCAATTTGTTACTTTTGCAATTTTTATGTCGTTCCAAGAAATCTGAACATGTGTTATGTTCCTCGGGTCCCTCAAAATTTCCATCAAATATTGTTTGCAGCATATTTAACTCCTTTTGTAGTTTGCAAAAGCTTAGGTTCAATAGAATTTTGTTCACTAGAATAATACCATAATGAATTACGCTTTTTACGGCGAATTTGCAGTTATTCTTTTGTGTTGTGTACAAAGTACATGTGCGATTACTAAACAAAATTTTTGAGTTGGCAGTTTTACTTGTTTGTAAGGCAGTTTTTTTTTCAAATTTCTAAGAAATTCTTTTGCATTAAAAGCAGCTCTATTGTTCAGCAAAGTTTTTTTCATTTGGTTTAATAATTTGTTTTTGAATCCATTGAGCTGTCAAACATTTTTTGCTGTTAAAACAAGCGTTGACATCCCAGTCTAATCAAAATTCTAGAGAAAAAATTAGTTTTTGTCAATAGTTGACAGAAGTACGACTCAGTATTGCAGATGACTTTATACACAACCACCTATAATCTTTTTCATTTTCATAGGGACAGAGTATCGTAAGACACGTTATTCCTTGTGGCATTTTGCTCAACAGCAATTTTAGATCTTCTGGGTTTTTAAGTTTATTGTATAACCACTTTGAAGAAATTGACCTATAATAATCTCTTAATGGTTAAGTATTAGACGCGAACGCGAACTCTTATTTTGTAAATATTTTCGTTTTTTTTTCAAAAATCAACATCTTTTCAGCATTCGTTCAATCCGATCTAAAATTAAGTTGAACAACAAACTTTATTGTTCAATGCGCAAAAATGACTGTTTCCATTTTGTCAAAATACGAACAACAAATCAAAGTAAAGTTTTTGCTTGAACGAATTTTTTTTACAGATAAAAACGGCAAAACTCTGATTTTTGACATCGGAAACTCGCAGCACCCTTTGGAGAAATTACGTCAAAAAACTAGAAAAAGTTCTTAGTTCTAATTTTTCATTTCCATCTCTATATCATCGCTGTAAAATTAAATAAAACGAAACCCATGAAAGTCTAAAAAACATAAGATAATAAGATAAACGCATTATGAAAAAAGCAGT
Source organism: Convolutriloba macropyga (assembly GCF_964194025.1). NCBI lineage: Eukaryota > Metazoa > Xenacoelomorpha > Acoela > Convolutidae > Convolutriloba > Convolutriloba macropyga. The sequence continues at coordinate 9,814,873 of NC_134468.1, forward strand.
GTAGTTTTACTGCAAAGACTACAATATAACAGCAAAAGACTCATAATGTAAAGAGAAAAGTAAATTAATGGTAATTATTAAAATCAATTTGTTACTTTTGCAATTTTTATGTCGTTCCCAGAAATCTGAACATGTGTTATGTTCCTCGGGTCCCTCAAAATTTCCATCAAATATTGTTTGCAGCATATTTAACTCCTTTTGTAGTTTGCAGAAGCTTAGGTTCAGTAGAATTTTGTTCACTAGAATAATACCATAATGAATTACGCTTTTTACGGCGAATTTGCAGTTATTCTTTTGTGTTGTGTACAAAGTACATGTGCGGTTACTAAACAAAATTTTTGAGTTGGCAGTTTTACTTGTTTGTAAGGCAGTTTTTTTTTCAAATTTCTAAGAAATTCTTTTGCATTAAAAGCAGCTCTATTGTTCAGCAAAGTTTTTTTCATTTGGTTTAATAATTTGTTTTTGAATCCATTGAGCTGTCAAACATTTTTTGCTGTTAAAACAAGCGTTGACATCCCAGTCTAATCAAAATTCTAGAGAAAAAATTAGTTTTTATCAATAGTTGACAGAAGTACGACTCAGTATTGCAGATGACTTTATACACAACCACCTATAATCTTTTTCATTTTCATAGGGACAGAGTATCGTAAGACACGTTATTCCTTGTGGCATTTTGCTCAACAGCAATTTTAGATGTTCTGGGTTTTTAAGTTTATTGTATAACCACTTTGAAGAAATTGACCTATAATAATCTCTTAGTGGTTAAGTATTAGACGCGAACGCGAACTCTTATTTTGTAAACATTTTCATTTTTTTTTCAAAATTCAACATTTTTTCAGCATTCGTTCAATCCGATCTAAAATTAAGTTGAACAACAAACTTTATTGTTCAATGCGCAAAAGCGACTGTTTCCATTTTGTCAAAATACGAACAACAAATCAAAGTAAAGTTTTTGCTTGAACGAATTTTTTTTACAGATAAAAACGGCAAAACTCTGATTTTTGACATCGGAAACTGGCAGCACCCTTTGGAGAAATTACGTCAAAAAACTAGAAAAAGTTCTTAGTTCTAATTTTTCATTTCCATCTCTATATCATCGCTGTAAAATTAAATAAAACGAAACCTATGAAAGTCTAAAAAACATAAAATAATAAGATAAACGCATTATGAAAAAAGCAGTGTAGTTTTACTGCAAAGACTACAATATAACAGCAAAAGACTCATAATTTAAAGAGAAAAGTAAAATAATGGTAATTATTAAAATCAATTTGTTACTTTTGCAATTTTTATGTCGTTCCAAGAAATCTGAAAATGTGTTATGTTCCTCGGGTCCCTCAAAATTTCCATCAATTATTGTTTGCAGCATATTTAACTCCTTTTGTAGTTTGCAGAAGCTTAGGTTCAATAGAATTTTGTTCACTAGAATAATACCATAATGAATTACGCTTTTTACGGCGAATTTGCAGTTATTTTTTTGTGTTGTGTACAAAGTACATGTGCGATTACTAAACAAAATTTTTGAGTTGGCAGTTTTACTTGTTTGTAAGGCAGTTTTTTTTTCAAATTTCTAAGAAATTCTTTTGCATTAAAAGCAGCTCTATTGTTCAGCAAAGTTTTTTTCATTTGGTTTAATAATTTGTTTTTGAAACCATTGAGCTGTCAAACATTTTTTGCTGTTAAAACAAGCGTTGACATCCCAGTCTAATCAAAATTCTAGAGAAAAAATTAGTTTTTGTCAATAGTTGACAGAAGTACGACTCAGTATTGCAGATGACTTTATACACAACCACCTAATCTTTTTCATTTCCATAGGGACAGAGTATCGTAAGACACGTTATTCCTTGTGGCATTTTGCTCAACAGCAATTTTAGATCTTCTGGGTTTTTAAGTTTATTGTATAACCACTTTGAAGAAATTGACCTATGATAATCTCTTAATGGTTAAGTATTAGACGCGAACGCGAACTCTTATTTTGTAAATATTTTCGTTTTTTTTTTCAAAAATCAACATCTTTTCAGCATTCGTTCAATCCGATCTAAAATTAAGTTGAACAACAAACTTTATTGTTCAATGCGCAAAAATGACTGTTAACATTTTGTCAAAATACGAACAACAAATCAAAGTAAAGTTTTTGCTTGAACGAATTTTTTTTACAGATAAAAACGGCAAAACTCTGATTTTTGACATCGGAAACTCGCAGCACCCTTTGGAGAAATTACGTCAAAAAACTAGAAAAAGTTCTTAGTTCTAATTTTTCATTTCCATCTCTATATCATCGCTGTAAAATTAAATAGAACGAAACCCATGAAAGTCTAAAAAACATAAGATAATAAGATAAACGCATTATGAAAAAAGCAGTGTAGTTTTACTGCAAAGACTACAATATAACAGCAAAAGACTCATAATGTAAAGAGAAAAGTAAGTTAATGGTAATTATTAAAATCAATTTGTTACTTTTGCAATTTTTATGTCGTTCCCAGAAATCTGAACATGTGTTATGTTCCTCGGGTCCCTCAAAATTTCCATCAAATATTGTTTGCAGCATATTTAACTCCTTTTGTAGTTTGCAGAAGCTTAGGTTCAGTAGAATTTTGTTCACTAGAATAATACCATAATGAATTACGCTTTTTACGGCGAATTTGCAGTTATTCTTTTGTGTTGTGTACAAAGTACATGTGCGGTTACTAAACAAAATTATTGAGTTGGCAGTTTTACTTGTTTGTAAGGCAGTTTTTTTTCAAATTTCTAAGAAATTCTTTTGCATTAAAAGCAGCTCTATTGTTCAGCAAAGTTTTTTTCATTTGGTTTAATAATTTGTTTTTGAATCCATTGAGCTGTCAAACATTTTTTGCTGTTAAAACAAGCGTAAGCGTTGACATCCCAGTCTAATCAAAATTCTAGAGAAAAAATTAGTTTTTATCAATAGTTGACAGAAGTACGACTCAGTATTGCAGATGACTTTATACATAACCACCTATAATCTTTTTCATTTTCATAGGGACAGAGTATCGTAAGACACGTTATTCCTTGTGGCATTTTGCTCAACAGCAATTTTAGATGTTCTGGGTTTTTAAGTTTATTGTATAACCACTTTGAAGAAATTGACCTATGATAATCTCTTAATGGTTAAGTATTAGACGCGAACGCGAACTCTTATTTTGTAAACATTTTCATTTTTTTTTCAAAATTCAACATTTTTTCAGCATTCGTTCAATCCGATCTAAAATTAAGTTGAACAACAAACTTTATTGTTCAATGCGCAAAAGCGACTGTTTCCTTTTTGTCAAAATACGAACAACAAATCAAAGTAAAGTTTTTGCTTGAACGAATTTTTTTACAGATAAAAACGGCAAAACTCTGATTTTTGACATCGGAAACTGGCAGCACCCTTTGGAGAAATTACGTCAAAAAACTAGAAAAAGTTCTTAGTTCAAATTTTTCATTTCCATCTCTATATCATCGCTGTAAAATTAAATAAAACGAAACCCATGAAAGTCTAAAAAACATAAGATAATAAGATAAACGCATTATGAAAAAAGCAGTGTAGTTTTACTGCAAAGACTACAATATAACAGCAAAAGACTCATAATTTAAAGAGAAAAGTAAAATAATGGTAATTATTAAAATCAATTTGTTACTTTTGCAATTTTTATGTCGTTCCAAGAAATCTGAACATGTGTTATGTTCCTCGGGTCCCTCAAAATTTCCATCAATTATTGTTTGCAGCATATTTAACTCCTTTTGTAGTTTGCAGAAGCTTAGGTTCAATAGAATTTTGTTCACTAGAATAATACCATAATGAATTACGCTTTTTACGGCGAATTTGCAGTTATTTTTTTGTGTTGTGTACAAAGTACATGTGCGATTACTAAACAAAATTTTTGAGTTGACAGTTTTACTTGTTTGTAAGGCAGTTTTTTTTCAAATTTCTAAGAAATTCTTTTGCATTAAAAGCAGCTCTATTGTTCAGCAAAGTTTTTTTCATTTGGTTTAATAATTTGTTTTTGAATCCATTGAGCTGTCAAACATTTTTTGCTGTTAAAACAAGCGTTGACATCCCAGTCTAATCAAAATTCTAGAGAAAAAAATTAGTTTTTATCAATAGTTGACAGAAGCACGACTCAGTATTGCAGATGACTTTATACACAACCACCTAATCTTTTTCATTTCCATAGGGACAGAGTATCGTAAGACACGTTATTCCTTGTGGCATTTTGCTCAACAGCAATTTTAGATGTTCTGGGTTTTTAAGTTTATTGTATAACCACTTTGAAGAAATTGACCTATAATAATCTCTTAGTGGTTAAGTATTAGACGCGAACGCGAACTCTTATTTTGTAAACAATTTCGTTTTTTTTCAAAGTTCAACATTTTGTCAGCATTCGTTCAATCCGATCTAAAATTAAGTTGAACAACAAACTTTATTGTTCAATGCGCAAAAGCGACTGTTTCCATTTTGTCAAAATACGAACAACAAATCAAAGTAAAGTTTTTGCTTGAACGAATTTTTTTTACAGATAAAAACGGCAAAACTCTGATTTTTGACATCGGAAACTGGCAGCACCCTTTGGAGAAATTACGTCAAAAAACTAGAAAAAGTTCTTAGTTCTAATTTTTCATTTCCATCTCTATATCATCGCTGTAAAATTAAATAAAACGAAACCCATGAAAGTCTAAAAAACATAAGATAATAAGATAAACGCATTATGAAAAAAGCAGTGTAGTTTTACTGCAAAGACTACAATATAACAGCAAAAGACTCATAATTTAAAGAGAAAAGTAAAATAATGGTAATTATTAAAATCAATTTGTTACTTTTGCAATTTTTATGTCGTTCCAAGAAATCTGAACATGTGTTATGTTCCTCGGGTCCCTCAAAATTTCCATCAAATTTTGTTTGCAGCATATTTAACTCCTTTTTGTAGTTTGCAGAAGCTTAGGTTCAATAGAATTTTGTTCACTAGAATAATACCATAATGAATTACGCTTTTTACGGCGAATTTGCAGTTATTCTTTTGTGTTATGTACAAAGTACATGTGCGATTACTAAACAAAATTTTTGAGTTGGCAGTTTCACTTGTTTGTAAGGCAGTTTTTTTCTCAAATTTCTAAGAAATTCTTTTGCATTAAAAGCAGCTCTATTGTTCAGCAAAGTTTTTTTCATTTCGTTTAATATTTTGTTTTTGAATCCATTGAGCTGTCAAACATTTTTTGCTGTTAAAACAAGCGTTGACATCCCAGTCTAATCAAAATTCTCGAGAAAAAATTAGTTTTTATCAATAGTTGACAGAAGTACGACTCAGTATTGCAGATGACTTTATACACAAACAACTATAATCTTTTTCATTTTCATAGGGACAGAGTATCGTAAGACAGGTTATTCCTTGTGGCATTTTGCTCAACAGCAATTTTAGATGTTCTGGGTTTTTAAGTTTATTGTATAACCACTTTGAAGAAATTGACCTATAATAATCTCTTAGTGGTTAAGTATTAGACGCGAACGCGAACTCTTATTTTGTAAACTTTTTCGTTTTTTTTTCAAAATTCAACATCTTTTAAGCTTTCGTTCAATCCGATCTAAAATTAAGTTGAACAACAAACTTTATTGTTCAATGCCCAAAAGCGACTGTTTCCATTTTGTCAAATTACGAACAACAAATCAATGTAAAGTTTTTGCTGGAACCTTTTTATTTTCGTAGAGACAAATGATCGTAAGTAACATAATGTTTTTATTCCTTGTGACAGCTTGCTCAGAAGACTTCCAGGTGTTTTTGCTAGTTAGAATTATTGTATAACAACTTTGAAAAAATTGAGCTAAAACAATCTCTTAGTGGTTAAATATTGGAGACGAAAGCGAACTCTTATATAGTATTTTTTTTCTTAAATCCAATATCTCTTAAGGTTGCGTTTAATCTGAGCTAAAATCAGGTTGAATAACGAACTTTATTATTCCTCGAGGAAATTGGTCTTTTTTATTCTATCAAATTGTGAACAATAAATTAAAGGCAACTTTTTGATGGAACCAAATTTGTTTACAAAAAACTTCTGAGTTTTTGGATTCGGAAACTTGCAGCATTCCTTTGAGAAAGAAAACAGAAAACTTTCATTTCCACCTTTATATCAACTCTATAAAACTAAATAAAAAAGAAGCGCTGGAATCTCCAGAAAAAAAACATAAGATAATTAGATAATCGCAGTGTGGAGAAGGTAGTTTAATGTTACTACGAAGTATTCAATATAACAAGATAAATGTAGTTAGGTATTAGGCGTGAAAAGAATTTTTTATAATAAATTTTTTTATTTATGTTCAACTTCTTTTAAGTTTGCGCTCAATTTGAGCCTAAATTAAGTTGAAACAAATTTTTTTATGTTTGGCGCTCAAATCCGACTCTTTCCATCCTATAAAAATATGAACAATAAATCAAAGCACAGTTTTCTCTCCATAGGGACAGAGTATCGTAAGACACGTTATTCCTTGTGGCATTTTGCTCAACAGCAATTTTAGATCTTCTGGGTTTTTAAGTTTATTGTATAACCACTTTGAAGAAATTGACCTATAATAATCTCTTAATGGTTAAGTATTAGACGCGAACGCGAACTCTTATTTTGTAAATATTTTCGTTTTTTTTTCAAAAATCAACATCTTTTCAGCATTCGTTCAATCCGATCTAAAATTAAGTTGAACAACAAACTTTATTGTTCAATGCGCAAAAATGACTGTTAACATTTTGTCAAAATACGAACAACAAATCAAAGTAAAGTTTTTGCTTGAACGAATTTTTTTTACAGATAAAAACGGCAAAACTCTGATTTTTGACATCGGAAACTCGCAGCACCCTTTGGAGAAATTACGTCAAAAAACTAGAAAAAGTTCTTAGTTCTAATTTTTCATTTCCATCTCTATATCATCGCTGTAAAATTAAATAGAACGAAACCCATGAAAGTCTAAAAAACATAAGATAATAAGATAAACGCATTATGAAAAAAGCAGTGTAGTTTTACTGCAAAGACTACAATATAACAGCAAAAGACTCATAATGTAAAGAGAAAAGTAAGTTAATGGTAATTATTAAAATCAATTTGTTACTTTTGCAATTTTTATGTCGTTCCCAGAAATCTGAACATGTGTTATGTTCCTCGGGTCCCTCAAAATTTCCATCAAATATTGTTTGCAGCATATTTAACTCCTTTTGTAGTTTGCAGAAGCTTAGGTTCAGTAGAATTTTGTTCACTAGAATAATACCATAATGAATTACGCTTTTTACGGCGAATTTGCAGTTATTCTTTTGTGTTGTGTACAAAGTACATGTGCGGTTACTAAACAAAATTATTGAGTTGGCAGTTTTACTTGTTTGTAAGGCAGTTTTTTTTCAAATTTCTAAGAAATTTTTTTGCATTAAAAGCAGCTCTATTGTTCAGCAAAGTTTTTTTCATTTGGTTTAATAATTTGTTTTTGAATCCATTGAGCTGTCAAACATTTTTTGCTGTTAAAACAAGCGTAAGCGTTGACATCCCAGTCTAATCAAAATTCTAGAGAAAAAATTAGTTTTTATCAATAGTTGACAGAAGTACGACTCAGTATTGCAGATGACTTTATACATAACCACCTATAATCTTTTTCATTTTCATAGGGACAGAGTATCGTAAGACACGTTATTCCTTGTGGCATTTTGCTCAACAGCAATTTTAGATGTTCTGGGTTTTTAAGTTTATTGTATAACCACTTTGAAGAAATTGACCTATAATAATCTCTTAGTGGTTAAGTATTAGACGCGAACGCGAACTCTTATTTTGTAAACATTTTCATTTTTTTTTCAAAATTCAACATTTTTTCAGCATTCGTTCAATCCGATCTAAAATTAAGTTGAACAACAAACTTTATTGTTCAATGCGCAAAAGCGACTGTTTCCATTTTGTCAAAATACGAACAACAAATCAAAGTAAAGTTTTTGCTTGAACGAATTTTTTTACAGATAAAAACGGCAAAACTCTGATTTTTGACATCGGAAACTGGCAGCACCCTTTGGAGAAATTACGTCAAAAAACTAGAAAAAGTTCTTAGTTCAAATTTTTCATTTCCATCTCTATATCATCGCTGTAAAATTAAATAAAACGAAACCCATGAAAGTCTAAAAAACATAAGATAATAAGATAAACGCATTATGAAAAAAGCAGTGTAGTTTTACTGCAAAGACTACAATATAACAGCAAAAGACTCATAATTTAAAGAGAAAAGTAAAATAATGGTAATTATTAAAATCAATTTGTTACTTTTGCAATTTTTATGTCGTTCCAAGAAATCTGAACATGTGTTATGTTCCTCGGGTCCCTCAAAATTTCCATCAATTATTGTTTGCAGCATATTTAACTCCTTTTGTAGTTTGCAGAAGCTTAGGTTCAATAGAATTTTGTTCACTAGAATAATACCATAATGAATTACGCTTTTTACGGCGAATTTGCAGTTATTTTTTTGTGTTGTGTACAAAGTACATGTGCGATTACTAAACAAAATTTTTGAGTTGACAGTTTTACTTGTTTGTAAGGCAGTTTTTTTTCAAATTTCTAAGAAATTCTTTTGCATTAAAAGCAGCTCTATTGTTCAGCAAAGTTTTTTTCATTTGGTTTAATAATTTGTTTTTGAATCCATTGAGCTGTCAAACATTTTTTGCTGTTAAAACAAGCGTTGACATCCCAGTCTAATCAAAATTCTAGAGAAAAAAATTAGTTTTTATCAATAGTTGACAGAAGCACGACTCAGTATTGCAGATGACTTTATACACAACCACCTAATCTTTTTCATTTCCATAGGGACAGAGTATCGTAAGACACGTTATTCCTTGTGGCATTTTGCTCAACAGCAATTTTAGATGTTCTGGGTTTTTAAGTTTATTGTATAACCACTTTGAAGAAATTGACCTATAATAATCTCTTAGTGGTTAAGTATTAGACGCGAACGCGAACTCTTATTTTGTAAACAATTTCGTTTTTTTTCAAAGTTCAACATTTTGTCAGCATTCGTTCAATCCGATCTAAAATTAAGTTGAACAACAAACTTTATTGTTCAATGCGCAAAAGCGACTGTTTCCATTTTGTCAAAATACGAACAACAAATCAAAGTAAAGTTTTTGCTTGAACGAATTTTTTTTACAGATAAAAACGGCAAAACTCTGATTTTTGACATCGGAAACTGGCAGCACCCTTTGGAGAAATTACGTCAAAAAACTAGAAAAAGTTCTTAGTTCTAATTTTTCATTTCCATCTCTATATCATCGCTGTAAAATTAAATAAAACGAAACCCATGAAAGTCTAAAAAACATAAGATAATAAGATAAACGCATTATGAAAAAAGCAGTGTAGTTTTACTGCAAAGACTACAATATAACAGCAAAAGACTCATAATTTAAAGAGAAAAGTAAAATAATGGTAATTATTAAAATCAATTTGTTACTTTTGCAATTTTTATGTCGTTCCAAGAAATCTGAACATGTGTTATGTTCCTCGGGTCCCTCAAAATTTCCATCAAATTTTGTTTGCAGCATATTTAACTCCTTTTTGTAGTTTGCAGAAGCTTAGGTTCAATAGAATTTTGTTCACTAGAATAATACCATAATGAATTACGCTTTTTACGGCGAATTTGCAGTTATTCTTTTGTGTTGTGTACAAAGTACATGTGCGATTACTAAACAAAATTTTTGAGTTGGCAGTTTCACTTGTTTGTAAGGCAGTTTTTTTCTCAAATTTCTAAGAAATTCTTTTGCATTAAAAGCAGCTCTATTGTTCAGCAAAGTTTTTTTCATTTCGTTTAATATTTTGTTTTTGAATCCATTGAGCTGTCAAACATTTTTTGCTGTTAAAACAAGCGTTGACATCCCAGTCTAATCAAAATTCTCGAGAAAAAATTAGTTTTTATCAATAGTTGACAGAAGTACGACTCAGTATTGCAGATGACTTTATACACAAACAACTATAATCTTTTTCATTTTCATAGGGACAGAGTATCGTAAGACAGGTTATTCCTTGTGGCATTTTGCTCAACAGCAATTTTAGATGTTCTGGGTTTTTAAGTTTATTGTATAACCACTTTGAAGAAATTGACCTATAATAATCTCTTAGTGGTTAAGTATTAGACGCGAACGCGAACTCTTATTTTGTAAACTTTTTCGTTTTTTTTTCAAAATTCAACATCTTTTAAGCTTTCGTTCAATCCGATCTAAAATTAAGTTGAACAACAAACTTTATTGTTCAATGCCCAAAAGCGACTGTTTCCATTTTGTCAAATTACGAACAACAAATCAATGTAAAGTTTTTGCTGGAACCTTTTTATTTTCGTAGAGACAAATGATCGTAAGTAACATAATGTTTTTATTCCTTGTGACAGCTTGCTCAGAAGACTTCCAGGTGTTTTTGCTAGTTAGAATTATTGTATAACAACTTTGAAAAAATTGAGCTAAAACAATCTCTTAGTGGTTAAATATTGGAGACGAAAGCGAACTCTTATATAGTATTTTTTTTCTTAAATCCAATATCTCTTAAGGTTGCGTTTAATCTGAGCTAAAATCAGGTTGAATAACGAACTTTATTATTCCTCGAGGAAATTGGTCTTTTTTATTCTATCAAATTGTGAACAATAAATTAAAGGCAACTTTTTGATGGAACCAAATTTGTTTACAAAAAACTTCTGAGTTTTTGGATTCGGAAACTTGCAGCATTCCTTTGAGAAAGAAAACAGAAAACTTTCATTTCCACCTTTATATCAACTCTATAAAACTAAATAAAAAAGAAGCGCTGGAATCTCCAGAAAAAAAACATAAGATAATTAGATAATCGCAGTGTGGAGAAGGTAGTTTAATGTTACTACGAAGTATTCAATATAACAAGATAAATGTAGTTAGGTATTAGGCGTGAAAAGAATTTTTTATAATAAATTTTTTTATTTATGTTCAACTTCTTTTAAGTTTGCGCTCAATTTGAGCCTAAATTAAGTTGAAACAAATTTTTTTATGTTTGGCGCTCAAATCCGACTCTTTCCATCCTATAAAAATATGAACAATAAATCAAAGCACAGTTTTCTCTGGAACAAAATTTGTTTGCAGATAAGAAAAGCACAAATCTGAATGTTTGAATTTGGAAACGGGCAGTTTTTTTCGGAGAAATTATGAGAACAATAAAATTTTTTTCGTTTCTTTATAGCATCGCTGTAAAACTAAATAAGAAGAAATGCTTGAATTTCCAAAGAATTTTAAGATAAATAGATAATTGCAAGACGGAAAATGTAGTGTAGTTTTACTACAGAAATGCTCATTAAATTACAAAGAGAAGTAAAATAATGTGATCATTGAATTCACTTCGTTCTTTTTGTAGCACTATTGTGGAAATGAATTCTTATACAATTTTTTTTCTCCTCTTTTCTTAAGTATTCTTTTGAGATCCCGCTCATTCTGAACTAAAATTCAGTTGAACACAAACTTTATTGGTCATCGCAAAAATGCGTCTATTTCTATCTTATCAAATTGCGTTTCCAAATTTATAGAATTTAGATGTTTCCAAATTTATAAAATTTATTTTGTATAAAACGCAGCCCTATATATCAGCATAGTTTTTATTCGAAATGTTGTATAATTCATTTTCAAATCAGTGGAGCTGTCAAATTTTTATCTGTTAAAACGTCTTTGACAGCCCAGTTAACTGAAGTTCTGGAGAAGAAATTAGTTTTTATTAATAATTGATAGAAGTACGGTTGAGTTTTGCAGATGTCTTTATATCCAATAATCTCTAATCTTTTCCATTTTTGTAGGGATAGAGTCTCGTAAGATACATAAATTTTTATTTTTGTGACAATTTGCTAAATAGCATTTTCAGGTGTTCTTGCTAGTTAAGTGTTTTGTATAACAACATTGAAGATTTTGAGCTAAAATAATCTCTTGGTGGTTATGTATTAGTTGTGCAAAAAGAATGCTTATACAAATTTTTTGTCCTCTTTTCTTAAGTAATCTTTTAAGATTCCGCTCATTCTGAACTAAAATTCAGTTGATTAACAAAATTTTTTGTTCATTGCAGCAATGCGTCTATTTCTATCTTATCGAATTGCGAAGAGAAAATCGAAGCAAAGTTTTTGTTGAAACCAAATTTGTTTACAGAAAAAAACGGCAAAAATATGAAATTTTGAATTCGGAAATTAGCAGCTTTCTGTGGAGAACCTACGAGAAAAAAAATGTCTTACCTGTAGTTTTTCCTCCTTTTCACTTCTATAGCAGCGCTAAAAAACTAAACAAAAAGAAACGCTTGATTTCCAAAAAACATAAGATTTACAAAGAGGAGTAAAATAGGGATATTCATTAAAACCGTTTTGTTGTCTTGCAACACTTATCTCTTTCTAAGAAATCTGACCATTTATTGCGTTCCTTGGGTCCCTCAAAAATTCTATCAAGAGTTTTTTGCAGCAATTTTAACTCTTATCGTGGTCTTCAGAAGCTTAGGTCTAGTGAAGTTTTGTTCGCTAGAATCAAACCCTGATGAAGAAAGCTTTTTCGGCAAAATTACAATTAGACATTTTTGTGGTGTGTAAAGAACATGAGCGCTTATGACAACAGTGTTTTTTGAGGCGATAGTTTTTTCGGTTTTGGAAGAGGTTGTTTTCAAATTTAAAAGAATTTATTTTTTATAAAAAGCAGCCCTATAATTCAGCGTAGTTTTTATTCGTTATTTTGAATTATTCACTTTCAAATTTGTGGTGACAGAGTCTCTTTCGTAGGGACAGAGTCTCGTTAGATACATAAGGTTTTTTTTCCTTGTGACATTTTGCTCTATAGCTTTTTCAGGTGTTCTTGCTACTGAAGTTTGTTGTGAAGAATAGCTCCTGGATACTTAACAAGCTGTTTTGCCCAAATTGTTGTAATTTTTTACCTGTCGATCAACTTGCTTCTCTTTGCCATTACCTAATTCAATTTTGACTGCAATTATTTCGCTTTTGTAACATTTAATTTGTTAATCAATTTCATTAAATTGTTTAAAAAAATGTGAGATTGCTGACTCGATGGACTGTTTCCATTAATCAACGCCTCTGTGAAACGATAGATTGAGTGTGTCCCAGGGATATTGAGTTAAGTGACAATTTTTACCCATATCATTGTTTACGTTTTTAACGTATAAATTGAATGAAATGGAGACATTATAGTACCCGGGGAAACACCTCAATCTTTTTTATTCATTTGAAAAATTTATTTGTATATGGACCCTTTGTAACGATCAGAGAGATATCTGGAAATCACTTGCCTGTAATTTGCATAAAAACGATGTACGAGTATTTTATCGAGCCAAATTTCGTGACCAATTGAATCAGAAACTTTTGAGAGATCTAACAAAGCTGCGATAACGTTTTCATTTATATCCAGCTTACATAAAACTGTTTCTGTTACTAGTACCAGTGGGTCAATTGCTGATTTTTTTCTGAAATCAAACTAATTTTTTGTTGACAATAATTATTTTAACTTTTTTGGCTTAAATATTGGCGTATAGTCACTTGCATAATATGGGGAACCATTAAAAAAGGATGTAACAATTGCAGTTTAAATTCTCCTGGGTCTCGTTTTCTGTCCAGCATAGCATTGAAAAGAAAACATGTTGGTTCTGATAAATTTTGGACAGCGTTTTTCAGTGACAAAGCCGGAAAAGATGAGGGAGCAAGCGTTGGTTTGGATTTAATTTTGCAGTAGCCTTTTCGCATAAAAAGCGTGATAAGTATCTCAAAGAAAGGGATCCATTTTGGAATGGCTGTATACCTTGTAAAAAAGATTTTTATTTAGTATTTCTGCAACCAGTGAGATCACCGAGCTTTAAAAATTTGTAACTCAGGACATCTGCTTTATGAAAATTGCAAAAATATCTCTTAAACTATTCCGGAGGCAATTTATTTTGGTTTCAGAGCTCTTTATTACTTTTTTTTCATTTCTGATCTACATCTCCTTTTTCCACGTATAAAGTTTGGTATTTTTATTCCGGATTAGGCAGACGCTATGAGTTGCCTCTGGAAACGATAAAACTCTATGAAAATTCTTCTAAAGTTTTTTTCTTTGCCTCCATAAAAGAGGCAAAAATTTCCGGTGACAATGTTCATCTATAGATATCCTCCTTTGTGCACAATGTTTAGATAATCATTTATCAGTTGAAAAAAGAATGTGGTTGAGGAGTTTGAAAAATGCTTTTATTTGTTGAATCGTGATCATCTTTTCCTTTTTAAGCAATATTGTTCAAAAATTTGCACCATTTCATTAGTGTTTTGATAGAGCAAAAACGAGTCAAACTGTTTTTCGAAACTGTATTTTTTTTTGGCAAATATTGTTTGTAGGAATTGTTTAGCTTTATTTATGTTTGTGCAATTCGTGATGCATAGAAAACAATAATGATCTGGGTCGATTCTTTTAATACGATATGACTCTCTAAGGCATTGTAGTCTATCAATGAACTTGATTTGTTTTGCGTTATTCTATGCTCATTCTATGCTGATTCAGTTGGGGACGTTTTCCAATTTTTGTTTTTTTTGTTTGTTGCAATAATTGATATTGTAATCGGCCATAAAATTAAACCATTCAATGTTGCAACGATGTCCAAATTAAATGCCATTTCTTCAAAAAATTGATTGCTTAGTGTCTTGGATGGACAACATGACAAATTGAGCGCTCAAAAATGTTACTTCAAGATCGTTCAATCCATAGCGAGGTAAAACACTTTGTAAGTTTGTCAAAGCTCTTTCGTAATTCTTATTTGAAAATTTTTAGAGAAAAGAAGCCTGGCACTACATGCAAATGTTGTTGTTATTGTCATTACAATCGTTTCTGAAGCTTTCTAACTTGTTCATAGATTTTCGCAAGACAGTTGAGCTACACTGAAAACCTAGCTTCTCTGAAGCAGTAGATGCAATGAGTGACAATATCAATAATCCAAATTTTGCTTTGAAGTTATTTTTTAACCTAACTTTGGCAATTAAGATGAACAAACCTAACTCTGTGCGAGAACTTTTAGCATTATGAGAAAACATTCATTGTATGTGTTGACTAATTCAGGGTTCAACTCAACATCACCTACAACTGGAAGGTGAATTCAATGACAGTAAAAACTTTCGCAACAGAGAAAACAAAAGTTTACAAACTACGTAAAAAATCTTCACTTTTGGAAAACTCATTTCTTTTCTCCCAGTGCGAACTAGAGTGGAAGCAGTGAATTATGGCAAATTGAACAAGAAAACAATTAATTGTAAGTTCCAAAGATGTAAAGAGAACACAACTATTTTTTACTGAGACATGCAAGAAATCAAAAATAAAATATACAGATGTTCATCAAAAAATGTAGTTAGCTAATTTTGAATCGGATTGTTGTAGTTGTTTGGCACTCTGGTGTAGGAGTCATTCAGATGTGGGAATTGTTGAGCTTGGGTTGAGTTTTGGTAGACATGTTTCGGATATTATCACACCTTATTGGAGGTTCGCAGTAGGCAAGCTAAGTGTCTGTCCCGCAAAATGGCTATTCCAAGCTTTTAATTCAGATGCATATTGTCATGATACAAAAAGAAACAGTTTGTCGTTTTTCAGTCTTTTCAATCAACTTTAAGACATACAATATACTATCGTAGGGACTGAAATAATTGTTGTTCAGTATTCTATTAAGAAGGTTGATTTTGCTTCTAATTTTTTGAGATGTTTTCGAACTTGATTCACAAAAGTGGAATCTCCCATAGAACAAAATGTTCCGGATTAAGTTTTTCATTGCACTGTTTTTATCGAACAAGGTTTTTTTTCCAATAATTAATAAGTACAGTCTGGTATTGTAAGTGTTTTGATTGTAGTTTTGTTGTCAAAAATTTTCAAAAGTTTATTATGTCTTTCCACATCGACCCCTTACATGCATGAATAGCGATGTCTACCGGGGTTGTGGAGTCATTCTCCAACTTCGCAACAACACTGCTACCAATAACTAAAAAGTTTTTCAGAAGTGACGTCTATTTTGTCAATGTCTCTTATCTCTGCTGTGGCCAAATCCTCATTTAACTGACTACTGGATTTGATGCCAATGCATTGCCGCCACCGATAGATACATTCAATGCAAATTCAGGACCTCTCCTACAAAAAGATTTTTCTCTTGTAAGTTTGAAAAAGCGGTTTTACTAAGCTTCTTAGATGCAAATGTTTACTGTACGGCGATATTCCTGCTACACAATCTTGGGGTCATTATAGATTCATTAATTTACTTCGAAAAAAAATCAATTTTTAAATAACGACGTTTTTAAGTCAAGATTCGAGTTCAAAATCAGTGTTCTTTTGCAATTTTGATCTACATATCCTTATTTCACTTCAAATTCGGTTTTTTTCTTCCGGGCAATGAGTTGCCTTTGGAATCGATAAAACTCCAAGAATAGTTCCTTTCATATTTTCATTTTCATAGTTCATTTTTTCGTTGCCTTCATAAAAATTTCCTATTGCAATATTCATCTAGAGATGTCCGCATATGTGCACATTGTTTGGATAATCCTTTTTCTGCTGAAGGAAGAATGTGGTTGGTGAGTTTGAAAAATGCTTTTATTTGTTGAAGCGTGCTCATCTATTCCTATTGAAACATTATTTTTCAAATTTTGCACCATTTCATTAGAGTTTTGAGAGAACCCAAACCAGTAGAACTGTTTTCTGAAACTCATTATAACCGTAATGTTTTCGTCAAATACTGTTTTAATTAATTGTTTAGCTTCACTAATGTTTGTGCAATTGGTGAAGCATGGAATACAATAATGATCTGAGTCGATTGTTTTTTTACGAAATGACTCTCTAAGGCATTGTAGTCTATCAATGAACTTGATTTGTTAACATTCTTTTAAGCTCATACTAGGCTGATTCAGTTGACTAATATTATACAATTTGAGGACGTTGTCTAATTTTTACTTTTTATTTGTTGCAATAATTAATATTGTAATCGGCCATTAAAATTAAATCATTCAATGTCGCAACGATCTCCAAATTAAATGCTATTTCTTCAAAAAATTGGTGGCTTAGTGTCTTGGACGGACAATATTACAGAATTATAGTTGAGCGCTCAAAAATCTTACCAAAAGATCGTGCAACCCATAGTGAGGTGAAACAATTTGTAAGTTTCTTAAAGTTTTTTTCGCAATTTTAATTTGAAAAATTTTCGATATAAGAAGCATGGCACGACCTGCAATTTTTTGTTATTGTCATTACAATCTTTTCTGAAGCTTTCTTTTGAAAATTTTGGGTATAAGAAGCATGACACCAAGAAATCAAAAATAAAATGTACAGATGTTCATCAAAAAATGTAGTTAGCTTATTATTAATAGGATTGTTGTAGTTGTTTGGCACTCTGGGGTAGGAATCATTCAGATGGTGGGAATTGTTGAGCTTGGTTTGAGTTTTGGTAGACAAGTTTTGGATATTACCACATTATGCAACTGTCCCGCAAAATGGGTATTCCAAGCTTGTAATACAAATACATGATACAAGTGGTAATAGTTTGTCGTTTTTCCGTCTCTTCAATCAACTTTAAGACAGACAATATACTATCGTAGAAACTGAAATAATTGTTGTTCAGTATTCTATTAAGAAGGTTGATTTTGTTTCTAATTTTTTGAGATGTTTTCGGACTTGTTTCAGAATAGTGGAATCTCCCATAGAACAAAATGTTACGGATTAAGTCTTTCAGTGAACATTTGCACTAAGTGAACGTGCACTTTGGCTGTTTCTGGAACAAGTTTTTTTATTTTCAAAATTCAATAAGAACAATCGGGTATTGTAAGTGTTTTGATTGTGCTTTTGTTGTAGTAAATTTTCTGATGTTTATTATGTCTTACAGCATCGAAACCCTATGTGAATGAATAGCGATGTTGCGCGGGATTGTGATGTCATTCTCCAACTTCGCAACAATGCTACCAATAACTAAATAGTTTTTCAGAAATGACTCTATTTTGTCAAAATCTCTTATCTGTACTGAGAGCAAATCCTATTTTACTGACTAGTGGATTTTGATGCTATTGCATTGCCGCCACCGATAGATACATTCAAATGGTTTTTGCAAATTCAAGACTTCTTTTATAAAACGATTCTTCTCTTGTAAGTTTGAAGAAAACGGTTTTACTAAGCTTGTTAGATGCAAATGGTTACTGTACGGCGATATTCCTGCTAGGAGGTCTTGGGGTCATTATAGATAGATTCATTGATTTACTTCGAAACAATATATATATATATATATATATATATATATATTTCAATAACGACATTTTTAGGTCAAAATTTGAGGTCAAAATCTGTGTTCGTTTTCAATTTTTGAGTTCGATGGCGGAATTTAATCTCTTTGATTTGAAAGTTATGCTTTGTCTGAGCATGTTCACATATGTGTTATGCGTTGTGCATGTCGAAATAATTCAATCATTGCGATGATTTAAATGAAAACTTTTATGAGACTTGAACTTTTCTTCTTCCTGAAAAAAAACATAATCTCAGATGAGTTTTTTTAAAAAGAATTAAAAGGGACTTTACAATTGTACTTTTCATGCTTTTTTACACCAAAAACAGTAAAAATTTCAACATTAAGAATTTTTTCCAGTAAGCAGAACAGTTTAAAAAAAATTGACAGTTGGTGATATAATTTTCTAAAGTTTTAGAACAAAAGCAGCGAAAATTGAAAAATTTTACCTTGCTCTGGTTTTGGTCAGCTATAACAGTGTTGGGCGAAGATTATAACTTTGAGTGTTATTTGGGAAAAAATTGTGACCAACGAGGCAAAAAATTTGCAAAAATGGTTAGTTTTTTGTTGGAATCTTCTGTACCAGAACGGTGAAACCCAATATTTCTCTCCTTTAAAGATGTGTATTTGAACAGTATTCTCAAACATGACAAAAGTTAGTCACTTGCATTATATTAATTAATGACCAATTTGTGGTTTGAAGAGAAATGGAATACATGTGGAATACTTTGCCAGTCTTGTGCAAACCTAAATGTGACCACTCCTCTGGCTTCATCAAAAACTGCCCTGGCAAGTTTTTTGCAATTGAGTTTTAAATATTTCAAAATTGAAAAAAAAACAATGTTTGCAATTTTTTAAATTGCTTCAAACTTTTGCAAATACGCGGAAATAACTTAACATTTCGATTTGGATGGAGTTCAGTGTTTTTCTTCGGAAAATTAAGTTTTCTATCGTTTTTCGACAGGACAATTTATTTGCAGCCGTAAATTTTTGCTGCGAAACTTCTGAGAAATTGAAGTAAATATTGCAAAAAATGAGAAAAAATGGGCATTCTGATAGCTAATATTTGGTTTTTTATCCACTATGTGCTGATGAAAACAGATAAAATTGGTCTCGTTAGCTCTGAAAATGTCAAATTTTATTAAAAAATGGCAAAAAAATAAAATGTCATCATGTCGCCAATAGGGGCTGCGCTCCTATTTGCAATTTTTTTTAAAAAAAGTTAAATCTCAGACGATGAATATTTCAGGGAGCAAAATAGTCCATTTATTTTACTTTTTCTTTTTTTGTAGCAATCAACATATCAGAGTTGGTGTCAGCTCCTGAAAACCTAGTTTGATTGTGCATGCAGTAGCTTATTATGAAAAAATGATCATCTTCTTTGTCTTCATTTGCGGGGTATGTGAGTCCAGACACTGGCTGCCACACGCGAATACAGTTGCCATCTTTTTCTGTTTTCTGTTCTTCTGATTAGAACGATGGCGTTATTGGGGAAGTGTTCGAAGTAATTCTCTCTGTCTCTTTCTCTGACCTTCTTACCCGGTATCTTTCCTGTTATAGCTAAGTGTTCCACTTCCCTCTTCCTCATGACATGTCCAAAAAATTTGAGTTGTCTCAATCTAATCTCTTTAGTCAGAGACCTTTTTGCCCAGACATCTTGATAACTCTTTCGTTTGTGTGTTTCTTGGTTCCACTAGTCCTGATCATCCTGTGAAAGCACCACATTTTGAAAACTCAGAGCTTGTTCTCTATCGGTTTCGTTATTGTTCATTTCTCTCAGTTATAGCAGGAGATGGGAAGGATACATGTTCCGAGTACATTGCATCGAGCTTTCATCATTAGGTTCTTGTTACACAAAAAGACTCTCATGTCATTGAAAGTAGCTTTGGCAGTAGTGATCTTTTGTTTCAAGTCCCTGTCGGCTTTTACATTGCAGCAGATCACTGTTGATCCCAAATACTTGAAGAATGGTACTTATGTTATTATTTCTTCATTGACAATTTTTTCCGGTTCCACTGAGTCATTTTCATTCTTTATAGCAACAAACATCATTTGTGTTTTTTTAGCGTTCAGTGTCTTATGGTACTGTTCTCTCTGCAAGTTTACTGTATGCACAAGTGCTAGAACATCGGCAAAAATTCATTGGGTTTATGTTGATTTTAAGTAATAGTTTGAGGTTGTGTCTTAATAAACGTATGGTTCTATAATTTCCACATTCGAGTTCAATGTTTCTTTTTGGCAGAAGCGTGAAGGTGGAGTTTTTCCACCGCTGAGTTATTTCACCGCTCTCATACACCATATAGAGCAGTGACGTGAACAGACTTATGCCTCCGTCTCACAACAATTTCAAAAACTCATTGCAAATTTGATCTTTTCCTTGGGCTCTATTTCTTTTCAATTTTTCCGGTATATGGATAACTTATGTTTCCAATGTTTCGTAGCCATTGAGTGGTGCTTCGAAGTTAAAGTGTTTCGTTGTTTTTTCAGTGTTCTGCTGACCAGTGCTTTGCGCCCTTCTTTGAAGAATATCCTCCAGCGTCATCATTTTTCAGACCCTTTTTATTCCGGCTAGATTTCTTTCGGCCCGCTATTTTGCTGATCTTCTTATGTGCTTCCTTAGGATTCTGGAGATATTAATTTGAATTTTGGAATATTCTCTGTTACGATATTCTTCCTTGGCTGCATTAAACATATTTCTGATTTTATGAATGAGAGTGATGATATCCTGGTCTTTCAACCTCATATGCCTTCTTACTTCCTTTGCCTCGAGAATCTCATTCGTCATCCAGAGCTTCTGCTTCCTAGTTTTCAATTGCGGCAGTTTTTCCGCCTCCAAAATCAAAGTTCTACCTATATATTTGAACTCATCTTCATTTCAAATAATTCCCCAAAAGATCTCTTGGAACTCATCGATGGTCAGATAATCACAACCTGCCCAGTGGATTTTTTCCGTTCTTATTGTTTTGGGTAACTTCAGCTGGTACCAAAGCCTGTTCTTTAAAATAACAGTGTTGTGATCACTTCTGCAATTTGCACGTGGTTCAGAATATGCACGTGGTTCAGAATATGCACGTGGTTCATAATAGGAACCTAGGACAGCGTTTTTAAACCTATTGTGTGTCATTGAAATCACTTTGATTTCTGGAGTATCCATCTTGAGCAAATGATAAACATGGCAAACGTAAGCTTACCAAAGTTTTGATTTTCCTTTTGTAGTCCGTCCTTTCACCAGCAGAGAATTTGATTTTTTTGATCGTGGGTTAAATTGAACTGCTACATTAACACAAATTCCTCAGATAACGCATCAATGTAAGGGAAGTTTTTGAAAATTTGTTTTGTTATAAATTAATTACTTTTTTTATATTTGATGTGATAACTTAAACAACAGCTCAAATCTAATAGTTTAACATTCTCTTACTCGTTATAATTGTTTTTATGCGCATATTTTTGAAATAAATAAGAAACCATCAAAAAGTTTGCAATCAATTACAGAATGATTCAAAAGATTTAATTTCAACTTTAAATAAATAAATAAGGGTTTCAGTACACACTACTTGATCACTTGTATCACTTTCTATAGTATATATCTCCATTAATTTATACTAACTTACTATGTTAACGTCATACCTATGTGCAAATCAAAGTTTGAAGTGCTGTATTAAAAATTGATCAAAAATTCCAGAGAATAAAAACATATGGTTTTAGTTTGAATAATGATGATAGTTCCATCAAATTTACTAGTTGATTTGCTCATCCTAATTTGCTGATAAGTGATTGAATTGAATACGATAGTTCGAATGAACAATTTAATAACAAGCAACCAAAAATGTTGCTTTCGGGGATAATGCTTTCGTGGATAATGCTGCTCATTATTTGGACACTATGTTGCGAGAGAACGACCTCAACGAACCCAATTAATTTTTGATCTGTAAGAATGTTCCCTTGAGAACATTTTGTTCAATTTTACATTTAAATCAATGCCTTTCTAATTTTTTCTTTGAAAATAATTACTCTTAATCATCATTAAAACAACTTTTTTTGGAATTTTTAGATGATGGATGTTTTCCTTCTGAATGTTTTAGAACTTTTTCTATGTTGAAATGATTTTGTACACGATTGAAAAATTAAATATTTCCCGCCGAATTTAATGATTTCCCCACCAAAAGTTGATTTTACGATGATAATAATCATGCTAATAGCAATGATTATATCAAAATTGTTATGTGGTAATTTAAACGCCATTTCGAGTTCTTTAATAAATGTAGTGCAAAAATTTTCTGTTAAAATCTCAGGTAACAGCTTTCTGGTCAAGCATCCTCATAAAAAATTATAATATTACGTTAATGCCTCGTCCGGTTTGAAAATTCACAAAATTTTTTGAACGAATTCTGTCTGAACAAAGATGCCATTCAATTGAAAAACAAATTGGCAACACAACCGCGGCCTCATGACAAAAGTTGAAACAATGAACGATATCTCAGCAGTTACAATCTTGATAATTGACAAAAATTACTGCAATATAAATGATTTTTACTCAAGATTTGCTGCTTGGTGTCACCAAATTTTTGGTGTCAGGACAAATTACCCAAATTAATTATACCTAATGCCATTATTTTAGTCACGAGTTTATAGTCTACCTGTCAACTGTTTTCGTTTTAGTGGCCGCAACAACTCGGCTTTTGCAAAAACTAAAAATATTAAACACAAGAGAGAAATACCTAAGGTAAAGAATCAATTTAATGTATAAAGCAATTTTTGTATAATTTAAGATAGTGAGGTGTGTCGAGAAATCGAGACAAAAATTTAATCTCCTTGGGAAGAGGAGATATTTGTTTTTGTAGCAATTCTTGTCAGAATCAGTACATTTTTGTCCTTTCTCAAATCGGTCAGCATAACACACAGTACAGCCTGAGCAAACTGTGTGCATTGTATATATGCATCCACTGAGGTTTACAATCAGTTAAAGCCTAATTCCAGATGAAAAAATTCTTTACGATGAAAAGATCAATTTTCAAACCTCCAAGGATTTTTTTTTTCATTAAGTGGTCTCTACCATGCAGAGCAATTGCAGCCTCCGCAATTGCAGCCTCTTATGATAAACCTTTGTTTAATCATAAGAGACAGTAAACTGTATGCTGCTCTTTCGTGTATTTTTTCATAGCGTTAACCTTTTAATATATTTTTTCTTTTTGTTTTTTTGTTTAACTTTTTCAATCGTATTATTTTAAAAATGATAAAAACCAGGTGAGCATATATTTACTACTCCGCTAAAGAGGGCCGGAACAAAAATCACTATTCGAAATTTATGCTCTTGTTTGCATGTAGTGATTTCAAAATCTGGATATATGTTTTAATGACTAAATTTACCTCCGTTCAGTTTTTTACAACCAACAAAGAGGCTCGGTAATGTGCATTTACACATAAGGTTCCGACCTTGCTCATCCACAATTTCGGCATAATTATCTACCAAATGAGGAACAGATATAGAAACCCAAAAACTCACGTATTTTTTTTAAAAAATGGTGTATGAACGAAAAGATAGCCTCTAAAACAAATAACTCAGTGGAAGAGAAAATGATGCCTTAGATTGATGAGATATTCCAAAATTAGGAAAGCGAGTCAAGACGAAAAGCAAAATCAAACAACAGCAAACATTATTTACATCAAAAACTTGCACCGTTTTAAAAATTAAAATTTAATAACAAAGTTAAAATAGCGTCATGTAAAACGGAAACTAAACAAAATTCTTGTATTTTACCAGAAAAGAAATGGGACGAGTCCATAATAAGGCTTGGTAACAATTAGTCAATAAAGAAGAAAAACAGTAAAATTGAAAAACTCGCATATATTAAAAAAAACAAGTAAATTCAAAGTAAAGAAAACCATTAGAAATGTCGCACAGATTACAATTACCAGTGCTTCTATAGAAGAAGGGAATGAAGAACTGTCGGTATTCAATTTTTATGTGGTTACAAAAAGAACAACATGGACAACAAACAAAAAACGTTTAAAACATTCAAGAAAACGCTTTAGAAGCCGCAAAGCGATAATTTTGCCCTCAAATTATGTTCCATTGCACCTTCTTCGAACAACGATAATGTATTTTTGACCTAACATTAAAGAAAATAGGTAACAAGTAGACAAAGAGAAAAAATGCAAAATTGAATAATAATTGTTTTTTTTTCGAAATAAAAGTTCGATGTCATGAAAGCCAATTTTTACAAAAGCAAATAATTAAATAGGCTCTTTTATTCTTCCAAAGGAATTCTCTGAGACTTGCAATTATCCAGAATTTGTCCGACGTCTACAAAAAGAACGTCAAATATGACAAAGATCAATTATTCCGCTTTTCTTGTGAAAAACCAGTGTCGAAGCCAGTAAAGTCATAACGAATCCTTTAAAAACCTTCAATTTTCTGACACCAATCTCTTTTGACTTTGACACCTTCTGTTGACAGCAAAATTGTTGTATTTTGCCTGTAATTAACAAGACTTTGTAAAAAACAGACCATAAGAAGAACAATAATGCGAAGTTAAAAAAGGTTTTTTTTATTTTGGTGAACAATTGTTATCAAAAACATGAAAAGTATAAGCTTTCTACTAGCTCATCTATTTTTCCAAGAAAAGCCTATGAAATTGTGTCGTTCTACAGGAATTTTCAAACGACTAAAAAGATGAAGTAAAAAGACAGTTAAAGGCAAAGTTTAAAAAATTCATTTAAATTTTTCGAGAAATTAGAGTCGAAGCTGTTAAAACCATAATCACTATCTTTAAGGATATTAATATCATCAACTCTGCCTAATTTTGTAAGGCCAAAATTGTTATATATAAGCTGTCATTAGAGTGATAATGTGACAGAACTAAAAAACAAGAAAAATGGCAAATACCTAAAAAAAAACGTGAAATCTAGTAACGTCAAAGCCAGAAAACCGTACAGAGATGCAACTTAAAATAAGTAGAAAGAGAAAGCATTCTTTCTTTGCTGACACTATGCTACAAGATGACAAAATGGAGCAAAAATAGGCAGAGTTAAAAAAGCCATTATCTATTTCTAACTCAAATATTTCTTAAAGGTCAAACCAGCATAAGTTTTCCAGTAGAAACAAGATGCATTAATATGGAGCTGCTTAGCAAGCCTATTGGACCTATCTCTACTGAGCTTTGATTTCAAATGTTCTGTTCTTTAAATAATATCAAGAAGATCGACTAATTAAATTTTCAAAAGACCGAGTGATTACAATCCAAATTCAATTCGTATTGTAGCAATCAGTGACTGGTCTAAAACTAGCCCTGCTAATGTTGTTCGTCCCTGCTAATTTTTTTCGAATGTTATAGATATAGAAAATTTTCTAGTTAAAATATCAAGAATAAATGCTTCGTTTTTGATAATCAACGAGTAAAAATAGGAAAAAAAGGCAAAGTTTTAGTTACAGAGCACTCTCAACGGAAGTTGATGTTCCAATAGCTCCTAATTGAGTCTACAAAGAATGTGTTAGTGGTGTTTGGGTGTGAACTTACTGCAAATTCAATCAAACTGACTAAAAAAACTTATTTCGTGTTGCTGTTGATGAAAAAGTCTGAATTTTGAAATATTAAGCCAGAATTTTTAACAAAAAATAATTTAAAATAGTCGGCAATAGTTTTTTTGTTGTTGAAAATAAAATCAAGGACACTTTCTCAAAAAATTTTAAATTTATCAGCAAAATTGACGAAATTTTGGTCAAAAATTCCAGAAAATGTGAATAAAGTCAAATGAATTAACTATATTTTCTCAGAACTTTAAACGTCGATAACTCTCTGTAGAAACAAAAATCACGAGAATCTTTTTACTTCCATATTTTACGCTGGACAAGCTTTCTAATGATGCCAGTATAAACTATCTACGATGAATATGTCAACCAGCCAAAATTTTCTGAACAAATACCATTTGAGTATATAGTTCCTCCCCCCTCAAGATAGGTCAGAACAATAAACCCAAGTATAGCTGCTAGATTCGAAAAAACTGATGCGTTTTGATCAAATCGATAGTTTTGCTCCCACCATTAAAAAATTTTGTGTTAATTTGTGGAATTTACGAAAAAGGACACGGAGATCATTTAGAACCTAATGGAACAAGGAGATTTTTTATTGTGCGTTTGCACATGATGTTCCGGCCCGAGCTCATCTACCTTTTTGACTTAATTGTCAACCAAATGAAGAGATAATCAAAAATATATGTTGCAGTTGAAAAAAAATCATTACAGACCCAAACTACTAATTGAATTGCACAATGCATGCCTCATTAAAGCGCTCACGAGATCTGCCTTTAAAAAGACAACGAGAAAAAAAGACCAACACTAAATCAGCAAAAACAGAAATTTCACGGCAAAAACTCAAAATCTAAATTTAAAAGCACCTTATAACAACGTCAAAAAGCAACCAGAAAAAACGTTAGCTACACAAATTTATTCTTTTTTGACTACACAGCTGACGGGATGTGTCTTTAATGGAACTAGGTAACAAGTCAACAAAAAATCAATCACGTTTCATTACAAAACCGATAGGACATGTATTTATTTAGACCATGCCTTAGAAACGAACTAAAGGTGTGGACAAACTAAAAAAAACAAACTGCAAAAACACAAAGTATTGAAGCCAACAATCTCATTAGCTTTATCTGAATATCGTTTCTGTTTTTTGAAAAATTTTATCTGTACTAAATCAACTAAAACTATACTGAACCATTAAATAATTCACTTGGTCTTTATTCTTGGAAAATCATTGAGATCTGTCATTTTGCTAAAAAACATCATTCTAGAAAAGAACAAAAAAAAACTGAGAAATTAAAAAAAAAATTGAAAAAAAAATTCGTAAAAATTGAGGCTATTCGCTATAAACTGACTGCATTGAATAACATCATTTCCTTAATCCTCAATTACCCTTAACCTCTCAGCGTTTTACGACTTTAAAATGGTTAAAAAAACAGTCAAGGTAAAAAAGAGAGAGAAAAGCGTCGAAGCCATTATAAAGAGAACTTTTCAAAAAAACTTTCCTATCTTCTTTTATTTTTTAACAGAAATGGGATGCTTTTTTGTTTAAGAAAATGATCGCAGAAAACAACAAATATGAAAAAGTATGTCAAAACCCACGAAATTTTTACGAAAACCATGTAATATCAACGCCATTAAATTCAATAGCTTTCAAAGAAAATCAATAAGATTGCTAAGTTACGCCTCTATTGGAAAATTATGAGGTTTGTCTTTCATAAGTTACCATTAAGACATCACAATATGCCTTATGGCTATGAAAACAACAACAAGTACAGGCAAAAACAGAAAATTCAATAAAAAAAGCGAGAAGGAATTGTCTGATCTGAGCCATTTGAATAAAAAATTTTCTCTGGAAATTTTTTCCATCATCTATTGAACGTTCTCTCTAAGCAAATGAGAACTATGAGTATTATGATATTGTTCTAAGATTTCAAAAGGAACAAAAATACTGAGAAAAAATATCCAAAAAGAAAAAAAATTATGATAACATGTGGCATCGATGCCATAAAACCATTAGTTAGATATCAAAATTGTTGTCCGGATTAATTTTGGTTGCAGTAGAAATGAAGGGGGTGTTGTCATTACTGAAAACGACAGAGTTTAAAAAAATAGGTTTGAGATCGGTTAAAATTCAAAAAAAATGATTAATTAATTTAATGTCTTAAAAGCCCAGTTAATTACTCGAAGCACTAGATGTGTTCACCTTTTGCTCAATAAGAAGCCTATTGCACATTTAGTTAACGAGTCTATGCTATAGGATTTCAAAAAATTGGTACAATCTCAAAAAAATGAAAATTTCATTAAAAATTACGAAAATCAGAGTAGAAGCCCAAAGAAAACAAGTGCGATCACTTGAAAACGATTTTTTTGTTCATCGGGCTTCGTTTGATTGTAATTGATGTTTGCCATTAACGGAATCTTGATATGGAAAATGAATAGTCTATGAGTGACTTTAAAAACAAAAAAGTGCGAAAAGTTTTCTAAAAAACAGCTCTCAAAGAGAATTCGAGTATTATTTTTTATAGTGAACTTACCATGAGATGAGACCAAAACTAGCATTTTTGTCTTTTTTTCGTCTATTAGGAATTAAAAGGATGAATCAAAAAATCTTAATTTGAACGAAAACTAAGCTAAAAGTGTACAAAATTATGCCAAATGTCCTGTGTTCAAACAAAAACTTTAAACCTCGATAGCTCCTCGGAAAAAACGAAATTGAAAAAAATCTTTTTAATTCCTGACTCTACACTGGACGAGCTTTTTAATGATACCACTCATATTTCTCTACGATGAATAAATCGGTCGGCCAAAATTGTCTGAACAAAAAAACCCATTTGAGTATATAGTTCCTCCCCCCACAAGTGGGGTCGGAACAATAATCGTTGCCATATCCTGCGCTGTAGTTTCCTTTTTACAAAAAAACTATTTGAGGAATAAAAAAGGTGAAGTGGACACGTAATGAATGTAATTGGAGGCACCAAAAAAATCGTTTGAGCGAAAATGGATTTGAGCTCTAGGAAATCGTTTCACGAGACAATTTCGGAAATTATGTTTAAAGTTTTTTTCAAACAATACCAAGCGTTTTTAGAATATGTCACCTTTTAATTGAGTTTGTCAAAAAACATCCAGAGCAATTATATTAAACAGTGCAAGAGTTAAAAACTTAACTCCGGCTGAGCTATCTTTTTTTAGTTTCAGTTCATCGTATCGATTTTAAGGGAGTACTTTGCTATTTTAAGACCCATATATTTTTCATTTTCCATATCGCACTTAAACATTTCGAATTAAGTCTACGTAATTTTCAATGGAATCGAGATCTAATAGACATGTATATAAAATGTATGCAGCTGTCATAGTTTTCTAGTTCAATTTTCGAGTAGTCTAGTCCAGTCTGGTTTTCATTGAATAGTAAGATACTCCTATTACAAATCTAAAAATTATTTCACTTTTTCATCAATTAATGATCAGATGAAATAATTCAAAACAAGAGACAAAATGTCCAGACTCTTCAGATTTCGTACCCAAAGTCCGCGATGACGTCAAGAGACTTCATTTTGATTGAAAGAAATTTGAAAGAAATTTTTTTAATTGAGAGAACATTTGGAGCATTTGACTTATAAAAAGACTCCAAAAATATAGCGTGGATTATAATTAGCTATAAAAACACGATCCATGGCTTCATATTAAAGTCGAGCAAAATTTTTTTCCACGAGTCAAGCTGAAATTAAATATAGAACAGACTCTTTATTTTGTACTCCACGAAAACTGTACTCTCATATTGGGGCTCGGCGCAGATCAAATTTTCTTCAGTTTTTTTTTTCAATTTTTTTTCAAATTTGATAAATAAGGTCTCATGAAAAAAGTTTGCAATTTCAAAATTGGACATTAGCTTGGCGCAACACACTACAGCTCGACTTTCATGTTTCCAATTTTACCCCCCCCCCCCCCCTCTTTTTACCAATCTCGCTTCTTTAATATCTTGTACTTCGAACCCCATTTTTCAATGAATAATGTATTTATGCACCAATTCAACTCTTATTACATCGAAGTTGATTGAAAATATTCGTTCCTGGCGAAGCGTACGCTAACACGGAGTTGTTTTTGGTGCTTCTTTATTTTCCTAATAGGATTCTCGTAAAAAGAGCCCGTCCTAAAAATAGTGCAACTCATTCCTTTCTTGACCCTGGGGTTAAATCTATAGGAATAGTAGGAAAAGATTGAAATGCACAATAGTTAAAAATCTACCATTATTATTATTTAATATCCAGAAATTTAGACGCCTACAAGAAACTTTTATATGGCAATTTTTGGTCAAAATACGAACTCTTAAAGCTCAATTAAAGTTTAAGAAGGAAATACAGTGGTAAAATATGCGATTATAATTGAAAGAAAACAGGAAAAAAATTATCATTTTTTGATGTTTTGATAATAATGGGAAAGATTTTTATTGCTCAAATTGTTGATATCAAATGGATATTGACCTAAAAATGAAACCAATTTTTAAAACCTTGTATCAAAATATCTACTTTCCCTATTTTTTCTTAAAAAATTCGTTGTTTTCTTTATAATAAAAAGTCTAATTATTTTTTTTTTGCGTTATTAATTGAAATTTTTCCAATGGTCCGGGAGGTTCTTCTTCTTTGGTATCGAATTATTGCGATTACGTATGTATCAACTCGCTCTCTGATTGGTTGAAAAATGTTTAAAAATGTTCAATATTTCAGATCGGTACACTCCTTTCTTTTCCAACGTGTTTCTTCAACAATTGTCAATTTTCCGATCTTTTATTTCCTTCGCTTAGACCTCCTATGGAAAATATGCGCTCTCGAAATTAGGAAAGGCGTCACAATTTTCACAAAGCAAGAAAACATTAAAATTACACTTGCTAAGATCAAAAATTCCATCTTTGGCTGGTGAAAAAGCACAATTTAAATTAATTTTTCCTGTTTTTCTTTAGAAACGACCTCAGGCCGACAGCTAATTATGGATTGAATTTTTCCTCCCTTTCTATTCCTTATTTCTTCTTCTTTCCCCAATTTGGCCATGCTTTCCTTCCAGATAATTTCAATATTATTGGAAGCAAATTGCCTTTTTATTAACAGAAAAGGTCAATTAGCTTAATTTTTCCCCATTTTACCAAGCGCAGTAAAATTTCGAACATTACCTTAAAGGTAAATTTTTGGAGCGCCTATATGCAGTTATAACTTCCTGTCGGTCCTTTTGTCTTTAAATTTGTATTATTTCCAATTATATTTTGACATTGTTTATACATAAAACGATGGAGTCGAACAATTATTCGGACGTTTTGAGCCCAACTGTTTCCAGTACCCCACGATTGGTGTTGAGGTTGACTATGGACCCATTTGGGCTTCAATCGTCAACCCCGTCGTCTTTAGACTCGACAGTTGGGCCCGAATCGGAAGACAGTGATTCGGGAAGCTTCATCACCTACCGGAATGTAAGTTGTTCTTTTACCACCCCCCCCCCCCCCGCCGATTGGCAACCGTTAAAAAGTCAAAGTTCTATAGTAATAGAATACAATTGTGCCTATAGGTGACCGAGTCATGTGACAGAAGTTAATCCCGCAAGAATCTTGCAGAAATAGGATCTATTCTGTTCCCCCCCCCCATTGTTTTTACCCCACCCCAGTTATAAATTATATGTTGTTATATAGCACGTTGCGGTGTAAGAAAAATAGCACGTGCGCCTGGTGGACGTAAAGGATACGAGCCCAATAAGCGGGGGTGGGGCAGATTAGATCCCAGAACTAACTTCTTCTTGCATGATATTGTAAGATTAACTCTGTCGAGCTTGAACTGGCAGAACTTTTGATCTCGATTCGTGTAAAAGAAACCCAGTCGACGCGTAAGTGGAGTTGACCGCAACAAAGTTCAAAAATTGCAAAGGAATAGGATAAAATTGCAATAAAATAAATTCAATAAGAGAGCCGCAAGCGATTGCAGCGGTGAAAAAAATTGTTCAGTGCAACTCTTCAGTTCAGTGCAAAGTTGTTCAGTGCAAAAATTAGTCCATTTCTGCAATATTCAGCTTATTCTAATTCGCCTGGATTCCTGACTTATTCTCCAGCCAGTTTCGACGCAATTCCTCGAAATCTAAACAATTCGTTAAAAAATTGAAAAAAAATCAGTTTGAGTATATAGTTCCTCCCCCCACAAGTGGGTCGGAACAAAAGTTATAGTTCGTCAAACACAGCTGATTGCCCAGGTTATTTTATTACTTGTATTATATGCCTGATTACAAAAATAGCGTAAATTTTTCTTAGACTTGTCACGAAAGCTGTAATGAGAAAAATTTGCTTAGTTCATTGCTCATTGCTGTAATTTTTTTCATTCATTCACCTTATTTTGCTTCACATAGTTTTCGGCAAACAAGTCCCACAACAAAGATAATAATAAGTTTTAAAGCTATACAAAAATACGTATATAACAAAAACGCCCAAAAACAAAAAAATTTAAGAAAAAAATGAGAGAGTGGATAGTAAAAGACTTCAATATTGATGCTCAAAAAGTTTATAACATTCAAAAACAATAATGAATAACTTCCAGTTTGAGTAATATTCTCGTTTGAGATCAAGCCTAGTGAGCTTTCAGCATCTGCATTTTCAATTATTTCTGCAAATTTGTAAGACAAAATTAAAAACAAATAAACCAACCAAATTGTCTTTTTGTTAAGTAAAGCTGCATTAGTGAAATAGCTGTATCAAATTCTGTGTAGCTCGTAAAGTCTGTATACTTTTAATACCTTGCCAGTAACTTTTAGAATGTGAAAATTGCTCATTCTAGAATTTTTATCGATGATTGATCGAATTTTGCGTTGATTGATAAATGTTGATTTTTGTGTTACCACGCTTGACTTTAATTTTTCATGAAAAAGAGTATTTTTAACTAAAAAGAACAAATTGGAAAAAAGATTAAAAACTTTAAAAGGAAAAATTTCAGTTAATTATATAATTAGTTCAATGTTAGTCCTGTTGAAAAATTTTCCACAGATGAGGTTTCTACTTTCTTCCTTCAATTGTCGTACAAAAGTATTCTATTACAGCTAATAAAATTTTTTGGGAGTAAATCACAATTGTATGGACAACAAAACAAAAAGTTCGCAAATACTTTTGCAAAGCATTGTTTACTTTTAGCAAAAGCATAACGAAATCATTTAAAAATGTGATTCTGGTTAGTTATTACATTACTTTAACCAAAGGACAAGTATCAGTGACATCAATTTAAAAAAAACTATTGTAACGTATAAAGTTTTACTTTTGGTTGTATCTACTAGCAGTCACATAGCCGCCATTGGATAATAAAAAGTTTTAGTGTTCTAATAAAATATAAATTCTAAATGGAATTCTAATTTACTGCTACTTTGTCAATTACTTTTTTGGAAAAAACGAGCAAAGATTGAAACCTGCATAAACGAATACTTATCATTAATTCTAAACGAAAGTAGGTTTTTGGAATGAAATTAACTGTGACGTATAAAATGTGGCTCATTAACCGAACCATGTTATTTTAAGCTATTTTGCAATTTTTTTTATTTAGCATTTTTCGATCTAACTTTTGCAATTACATGAAAATAACTTTAATGACAGAAATTCGCAATTTTTCATTACCTTTAAGCAATAAAATTTTCTACAATTTTTCAAAATCTATGTGCATTTTTTTTATTTTTCATACCTTACTTATCTAAATAACTTAAAATAAGAATTTGTAAAAAACTCAGTAAAAAGTTTCTTTTATAGAACAAACGAATTAATAGACAAAACGATTTTGATTGCATCAATAGAGAATTGATATTCAAGAAATTGTGTATTATGCAAATGCAGTAGTATAACTCAATGATTTTTTCAAAAGCAATCTCAATTTATTCGTCTCATTGCAGCATTAAAGTTCTTATAGTGACCATCTAAATATATTTTTAGTCATTTTTAAATCATTTTTTTGTCGACAGAACAGGATGAAATCACTTTTCATCTTTTCAACTCTTTTTCTTACAGGAGCTTGTGGACCGTTTAATGTAGCCGTATAAGTTTCGTTTTTTGTGATATATTGTTATAATTCTCCCTAGTTGCTTCAGATTGTCTACATGTTATTTCTCACAGATTTGTGTATAATTGAAGATATTTTTGTTTTTTGAGTTTTTATCATTGTAGTCCTTCAAGAATGTATGGCTCCCATCATGGTATAATAACAATTTTTGCGTGGGGGGTCGGGTAAACGTTAAACGACCACTAAGAAGGGGGTGGGACTAACGGGAAAGCCATGTCATTTTTTTCAGTTAATTACACCATCGCACATCGGTATATCAGTTCCAAATTTTGACATATGATTATACAAGCCTGTCTGAAATTTACAGAGGCCACTTGAGACACTTTTTTCCAAAAGTTTCAAATATAATAGGCAATGCTTGGAGACATTTAACGACCACCTGTTTATTATAAATCAGAGCTTAATTTAGCATAATGTTGCTCTATTAGTACTGACAAGATAACTTTAAACATATCTGACGTTCGATTTTGCTTTCCGGTCTCAACTGCGAGCTCTTTAACTGTTCGGGCATTAATCATTCATTTAATTAACTATTTCTTGCGCACATCAACAAAATTAAGTGTCTCCTTTCTGAAAAATTCTACAAAATTGGCAAACACTAGTACTTATATGATAATCAGTTTTTCAGGCACTTTCAAAGATAATCTTCTTTAAGTAATTGTGCCGCAGTAATTGCTTGCTTTTTTGATGTTTGGTTCTGATTTTGAATGCGTTTTTAAGGTCTTTCTTATTTTATACTTTTTGCTGCTTTCTTGTTTTTTTGGAGTCTATTTACAGACATAAGGAGCAATTTCGCTGTGCACTCTTGTCGTTCGGGCCGATATCGATTTCTCAAATGTTAACTATGGAACAAAAACACCTTGAGCGTTATATTCCTCCTATTTCCTCATATCAGTGATAATATCTTCATAGTAAACTAATCGATACATTTTATATGCCTATATCTTGGTTGAATTTCCTCGATGGCTTAAGATATAAACTGCCGCAGGTATTGAAACTGGTTTTTAACCGAATGCCCAATCTGAATTTTAAGTCGGGTGCAGTGTTTGAATTTCATGGAACATAATAGACGACGATTTTTATTCAAGCAACAGTCTTTAAATCTTTAAATTTTCGTTGTAACATTTTCCAACCTCCTTTCTATAAGAACTTAACTTGTAAGAACTTGCAAGTGGAATGGTTAACTTGTAAGAACTTGCAAGTTTTGGGAAGAAAAACTTGCAAGGCGATGCATCGCCTTGTAAGTTTCTGCCAGAAACTTGCAAGTTCTTTCAAGGTAACCATTCGGCCTCGACCCGGGTCTATACGGGGCGGGGACAAACGGAAAAGATCCCAAAATTGATAGTAAATCGTTTTTTCTTAATTTTAGTTTGTCGCATCGTAAATAAATCTCACGTCCAAAAATACTCTTCTCATCAAAAAAGTCAAGATCAACACTTTCTTCACATGGAGAAATGAAGTATGCTTATATTCTGCAATTGCTCTGCAAATAATATTTTCAACTATGCACCTTAATATTCCTACCCTAACCTAACCCTCAAAAAGTTGGTCGGTGCAAGAAGTTCTGAAATGGAACTATCAAACCACCTCCTCCCCATGAACCCCCCCCCCCCCCGCCCACACAACCACCCCTTCCCCCGGCCAGATGAAGGGCTCTACGATGTCGAGACGAGCAATATTGTCTTCAGAAGAGCCTCATACTTGCTAATTGTGCCAAATTGAAGCGCCCTTCCTAAGTGGTCTTGAAAAATTTAGCCATAGCCTGCAAGATCATTTAGACAAGGGCACTAATTCAATCTTGTCTTTTCAAATAAATGTCCCATCCCCTTCCCTTTTCCCTATTTTAATGATGAACAAAATGAGATTTCCATCTCAAAATACACTGCGAAATTGGGCTAATTTTAATGGTGCCCGACAATGGAGTAAATGGAGAGGGAAAAATTGAGGCGTGAACGCGTTAACGTCACGTTACAAGACCGTTTTATCAAAAGATTCACTCGATCGTGAATTTGTTTCTATGGCAACCACCCACCCCATCAAAGGGCCATTCTTGGGCTCATTACCGCTGATCAAACATTTGTGGATTTTGTTTGGTCATAATTCATTAGCATGATTAGTCAAAATATGATCAAATGAATGCAGCCGAGTTTGTGTTCAACATTTTTTGAACATTTAAGCTGATCAATTCAGTTCATAAAAGCATGCAGGTCACGTGAAAAAAGCGATGTTGTTTACAGAATAAAACTACCGGTCAAAATGAGCTATTTACAGAAATAATAATAATAATAAGTGAGTTCTGGGAACACCGACTACTGGGGTTTGTTTCTTTTTTTGAAAATTGAAAAATGGAGACAGAAAGTGGTTTTATTGAATTGCGCTAAAATCGCTAATGAATTGTACTGAATCGATCTGAAAGAGAATAATCAGAAAATTGTTGTCAATTGAAAAGATCATTCGTCTAAACCCGGGAAAGGAGAAGCATATGGAAGATTTCAGGGAACGAAAAGTAAAATGACAGCTAAAGGGTTTCATGAAATAAAATAAAGCCGCCGAGAGACCTTTTGATTTTTATTTTCCTTCAATTATTTTTGATTGATTAACAAAAATTGTCGGTCTGCCATTTTCCAGAGCGATAGATGTTTCTTGTGACCTTCAGTTTTGGACAATGTTTTTGAAAATTGCGCAACTGTTTTTCGCGCGATTATCGTTTTCTATGGTAAAACGATATTTTTCAATATGTTTTCAGTACTTCAATCAAATGAAAGAAAATATGGCGTTTTTTGGGCAAAAACGAACAAAATTAAGCAGACTGCAATTTTTCCCGTTACCAGGAAAACAGATGCATGCAAAAAACTGGGGAAACAAAAAATATAGTTTTGGTTAAAAGAAACAAAAATGAGGTTGTGAGAATGATCACAAAAATTTTCAAATTTCCCTGTTTTTTTTTAAATATTGATGTTTTTTGAAACATTCAGCACATTCAGAGAATTTTTTAAACAGAAGCTTTGAACAAAACTTTTTAAATAAAGAAACGGAAGCTTTTAGATATGTAATTAAAAGAGGGCCACGGGCAATCAAGCTTCACGAGGTTGATCATTCAAAAATAAGCTTGCATTTCGAATGATAATAATTCTATTTCATTTCTTTTTAGCATACCAAAGTAGATAAGCTTCCGTTTTTCAAGTTTCATAGAGCTACCATAACATTAAAGTATTCTGCGTTTGAAGTCAAGAAAGCATCTCTATATTTTTTGGGTCCACCAAGCATCTTTTCTCTTTCTAACTCTAATAATGTAAGTTAGAATAATGATACTAAATTTTATAAGCCGACAAACTTTTTTGATGAAAAGAATGTTTTCTCAAAATTGACAGCCAAAATTTAAATTTGACAGTTTGTAGTACATACTACAGTTCGTCTCAAGTACTTTTAAATTTTTAATAATTTTTATCCATACGGTATCTTAACGGGAACAGCCCCAAATCAACAGCTTGAACCGAATATTTGTTCACGTGGTACTTTTTTTCAAAACAATTTTATTGCCAGCAATTTTACTTTTCAGAATTGACGACAAATTCAAATTTCAATATTTTTTCGAATTTTGCTGCAAAACTAAGACGTAATTCTTAAAACTAAAAGAATTAAAACATTTATACAGTTAAAATGTAGTGAAACTTTGTATTAACAAAATTGAAAGGTAATTTATCATCTTCGGAAGTACCGATTTTATTCCGAGTTCGAAGAAATTGAACAAATTGCCTCTGTTTTAATTTACTCACTCAATTGGATTTTAGTTGAGTCAATAAGAGCGAATTGTGATTTGTATTGTGATTTGAGAAAAGTATTTTTGACCAAAAAAAAAAAAACGGGTTTTCTTCATGAACTTCTTCATGATCTGATTATTAAGCGTTTAAAATCGCTGCTGATAAAAGACATTAGTTCTGGTCAAAGTGCTCGGCGACATTTTTATGTTTGTGTGTGTCAAAATGGTGAAAAGATTTAACCAAACGCGTGAAAAAAATGACAATAAGAACGACATAAATCTGTTCAAAGAGTGAAATAAAATTGAACAGGTATTTTGTCATACGAGAATAAAAGAAGTGGTCGAGTTTGACCTTTCCTCTTAATGTTCAGCATCGTTAGCCAAAAATTAATGCGTTGTCGTATTATTGTCAAATACATGTAAGTGTGTGTGTGTGTGTGAGTGAGTGTGTGTGTGTGTATTTATGTATGTATGAATGTATGTATGTATGCATATATGTATGTGTGTGTGTGCGTGCGTGTGTGCGTGAGTGAGTGTGTGTATGTGTGTTTGTGTTTGTGTGGTGTGCGTGTATGTGTGTGTGTGTGTGTGTGCGTGTATGTGTCTGTGTGTGTGCGTGTATGTGTGTGTGTGTGTGTGTGTGTGTGTGTGTGTGTGTGTGTGTATGTGTGTTTGTGTTTGTGTGGTGTGCGTGTATGTGTGTGTGTGCGTGTATGTGTGTGTGTGTGTGTGTGTGTGTGTGTGTGTGTGTGTGTGTGTGTGTTTGGGTGTGCGTGTTATTGAGAGTTGATATATTGATTGACTTGAAATGTTTGAAGATAGCGGGACTCTAATTGAAAACAGTGGCTGTTCTTGACAACATCAGTTAAAATTATAAATAGACCTTCTATTTGATAAGGCTCACTATAATGACGTTTCTATTTAAGCTAATGCATCGTCAGATAAAGCCTAGTCCCATTACGTAATCAAAAGGTCGAGGTCGTCCCTTCTTATTTTTTTTCGATCCATGTTGGAACCGAATTTTATTTAAAAAATTATCCGACTGTTTTATTAACCAAAGTTGCGAGAAAAATTATACCATAAGGATCGGTAACGTAAATTCACTTTTTGGTGAAAACCTAACCCCACCTCACCGCTTGTGTGGTTGTAAAAAACATTGTTGTTCGAGTAATCGATTGAAAACACTACTAAAATGCTGCCACGTTATATTTCAGAACGTCAAACCAAAACAAACGCGAATCTTATCACTCTTTATAAAAGAAATTTACAGATTCAATTCTAACTGTTCTTTTCCTCCTATCAAACATCCATTTAAAGTCGAGGTTGAGTAACATAAAAGCCACCACTGTTTCCGAAATGCTCCCTCAAGGTTCATTGGGAGAGAATGAAACGACGAGGTCAATTGCAAATTCAACTGTGGAAAAGAAAGGAAAGAACCCCATTGACAAAATCCATCAGATTGATTTCCACCGATTGTGTCCATCAACATTTCAAAGCGATTCCGCAATTTGAAGTGCAGCGAACCGATATCTCAATTAGCATAACCAAAAAGGCTGTGATGTCATAAATTAAGGCTTTGTTTTCTTTAGGGTTCCCCTTAGTGAAAAGCGCAATCAAATCTGGCAATAATCTTTAATCAAGTTTATTAACCCTTCAAGTTCAATAGTCTTTCATAATTTGAGTTTCTGCAGTTCTTAGAACTTTATAACTACGACGGGTATAACTGCAGCATCGTATAACGTGTCTTATGAAGTTTAAATAAGAGATCCCTTCAAAGTCGCCAGACTTGAATTTTGTCCTTTGAATTTTTGAAAAACTTAAAAACTTGCTTATTGCAGCTTGATCGGCCTAGGGGTATGTTATTATAGCGCCCTTGTCACATTATAGTAACCCTTTAATTA
The DNA here is from genome assembly GCF_964194025.1 of Convolutriloba macropyga. Lineage (NCBI taxonomy): Eukaryota > Metazoa > Xenacoelomorpha > Acoela > Convolutidae > Convolutriloba > Convolutriloba macropyga. The sequence goes on from NC_134468.1 coordinate 9,854,362, forward strand.
TATTCGTGTGTGTGTGTGGGGGGGGGGGGGGGGGGGGAGGTGGTGGTGGTGGTAGTGCGGGGGGGGGATTAGTGGCCTAAAATTTGTTTCCGCTTCAATTTTTGGACATCGCATTGAAACATTTCAAACATTACTACTAATCATTTTAAGAGTTCAAAAAAAGCTTCAGTGCGTAGTAGACATTTTCTGGGTTTCAAATTGAGCTTGATGAACGAATATCTATATCTGGGCTGAGGCTACGCCAGAGAAATTTGGGAAAATTGCAGCAAAAAGCGGTGAAAAATATTTTCTCCAAAAATTTTGTACGTTTTTGGATCTCTCCCGTTATAGCCTCCCTCCCTCCCCCCCCCCCCTGTTCAGTGGTCATATAAACTAAGTCCCCCAATTATGGTAATTATACCATAGTGGGGGGGGGCTATAAATTCGCGGAGGGTCTCTAATGGGAAAGACCCACATTTTTTAGCGATGAAATCGTTGAATGGTATGAACTTTTTGTCAGGAATGTGTTGAATTTATGTCGAAATCTTAAAAGAATCACAACAATTGTCAGCAGTGAAAATCTATCGCACACATCTCAACCCGGGTTCAATTTATAATGAAGTATTTCATTGTATAGATCAAATCGAAGTAATGGTTAACCCCAGTCAAAATCGGACGGTTATCTTGCAAGATCTTGCAAGATTTTTGCAAGATAAACGTCCGGATCTTGCATCTTACAAGATAAACGTTGTTTGCAAGAGTCTTGCAAGATCTTGCAAGATAAACGTTATTTGCAAGAATCTTGCAAAGATCTTACAAGATAACCGTTGGAGTTCGTCTGGGGAAGTGACTCTGCTTGAAGTCACTGAGAACTTCTGGCGTTTATCGAGAACCGCGAAGCGGTTCAAGATATTAAGTCAGAATTTCGAAGTGACTTCTGCAGAGTCACGTAACCTTCATTACACGAAACGCACACGTTTTAAAATGACGAAAGTAACCGGAAGTCAACTTGTGGCTAAGTAAACTTTGGCATTTTGACTTCTGGCACTGCAGACTTTTGGCATTTTAAAATGTGAACATGAATATTTTAAATTGTATTTCGTGAATGAGGTCATCTTTCATTTGTTTGCTGACTAATTTCAAACCGGCTGTAAATAATGGAAAAAGGTATCCTTGTAATATCGCTTTGATCTTGTTCGACAAGTCACTTTTGATAGTTTTTGAAACCTTGTCTCAATTGTACGAAAGCTTTTTAACAGACCGTTTGAAGCAGTACTAGAATTTAACTGCTGAAATCTTGACTTAAAAGAAAATGTCATTTCGGATTTACTTAAAACTACAAATGCAAATATGCGCTATTTACAAGCCATAAAAATCTCAACTAGTCATTTTCAACCGCCGGTAGACCTTTGAGAGCGAACACTACAAAAGATTGAAATAAAAATTGCAGCAGATGAAAATCTGAAAAGGAAAAGGGAATTAATGCTCATTTCGCTCATTTATCCCAAAACAGACAATTTAACCATCTCTATAAATCAACGGATCTATTCTGTTTCACCCCCCCCCCCTCTCACGCGTTTTTTATGCCCCAAATTACAATTTATGCGTTGTTCGTCACTTAGTAAAAAAAATAGCACGTGCGCCTGGGTGTGGCTTGGTGTGAGGGGGGGGGGGCAGGAGGGGGGGGGGTTAGATACTGGAATGACATTATCAAGGGTTTATCTCAACTTTATCCAATTAATAGACGATACGAGAAAGAACTGCTTTTAAAAAGACAGCTCATTAGTTCTCATTTAAAAAGAATTGACAATCGAAATATGACAAATTACTCGGCAGTTACTTTTTCAGAGAAAAAATAGAGGAAATTTAGCTATTGAAAGTTGTAGGTTATGCTCATTAAAATTTTGCGCATTCAGCTTTTTGCTGCCAGAGAGAGTTGTATCTGAACTTTTTTTAAATATTTTTTTTCTGTTCCATAGTTTGCTTCGACGAATCTCTTGCAAAATAAGCGTACGAATCTTGCATGATGCAATAGCAGCGCCATTTACAAGAAGTTTAGTGAGGCAATTTGAGATTTTATCAAAATGTTGTCCTCTATGATACTAGACACACGAAAAATAAAAAAAAAACAACTATTAAAGCTGGAATGTGTTATAAGCTATTGGACAAAATATAATCAGTCTTCCTGCAGTAAGGTTGTTCCTTCTTTCAACTATAGGAGGAGTTTCAAAAACTTAGGTAGTCAATTTTGATTAATTCGCAATAAAATTAGCTCAAATTAAACATTATAAAGTACGCATTTCATTTACTTATGATAAACCTTGATATGCTAAAAAATGAGTGTTTAAAGATCTTGAAATTTTGGGAGTTTCTGATATAGACTGATCAATTCGTTCATAACGTTTTATATGAAACTACTGATTTTAATTTCAACGAATTAACCATCTGGTTGTAATTAATTATCTGGTAATTATCGGTTTATTATCTCCTTTTTGAGAAATGAAAATACCCATATTTGAGCATGTTTAGATTAGACAAGAACACGAAAAATCCTAATTGGGTTAACCAAACACGGGCCGCTGAAAGTTTTTGTGGTTTGAAAATGCTTTATCCTAAAAGGATCTAAATATTATTTTTTCTCAAAACTGAAAAACGATATTGTCTATCAAGAATAGAGTTGAGCTATTTGCAATTTTAACCTCAACAACTGTGATAACCAATAGTTGGACAATAAGCTGAATAAAATGTAGAGGTAAATAGACAGGATTAAAATTCTTTTTATTTAATGAGAAAAAACAATAGAAAAAAAGGAAATTTTATATTATACAAATTTCAAGTTAATTTTCTAAATTTTTCTTTTTAAAACTCCAAAGATTTTTAAAATCAAATTTTGAGCAGTGAGTACATCGGATATTATGTTGAGAAAGGTGCAACTAATTTCTGTTCTTCATCATTAGTGAATACAGTAGAATTTTGGAAGAAAACTCTTATTAAGAATCTTGATATCTGTTTCAAAATATTAACCTGTATATGTAATTTATTTTTGCAACCGCTAAATTTATTTTTGCAAAGTTAAATAACTTTTGAATTTAAACAAAATTATTTGAGGATTTTGTTAGACAATAATAGTTTAATTTACGAAGTCAAATAATTGCTCCATTTATTTTTTAATATCCCGTTTTTTTTTCATATATTGAAGAATTATAAGAAAAGAATACAGGTTTTGAGAGGATAAGTATTGGAAATTTTATTTTCATTGACAAGCGTTCTCCTGTGTGAGCACTATATCGTATTATTGTACCGCTAAACTTCTGAAAGATTTGAGTTTGTAAACAGATAAAAATTACTTTAGTACGAAATTCTACTGAAATCAACACATTTAGTACTGTTTTCGACCTTTGGCGACAGCTCTATCTCATTTCTGAGTGGTTATGACCAACTTAAAGTGCAACCGAGAAAGTTAAATATGTATATGTAAAAACTATTTAGAAAGAATGATTTTTGAAGATGCTTTGGGCACGTAAACTATTCATGAGCGTTGCATTAAATAACAGAGAGGTTAATGTATTAATCTTTATCTTCTACTATTATATTTTTCGTTTCCTTTTCTTTTCCTACTTTATGCATTTGTTGATTCAATTCGAATATGAATTGCCAACGCACCTTTCCTTTGAATATCACCATTCATTTTTTGTAAAAAAAACAATAATAATAAATAATGACTTGTCACCAGCTTTTGGCTTCTAAAGATAAAAAATTTTAACTTAGATTTCATGTATCTAATATGAAAACTAATAGCTGAGAATTTACGCTGTTGTTGATTTTACTGATATAACCACTGTAGATAGCCAACAAATGAATGATTACGAATTTCTATCCTTTAAAAGTTTGTTTGTTTTTTCCCTATGCTTAAAGATTTTTTTTAATTGTAGGTTTTTATGTAGGTTTGGCGCGCAGCTGTTGATTTATATGATGTTACTTTCAAAATCACTAAAATAAAATACAACATTTGCTATCTTCTCAGTTTCTGAATTCTTACTAATTTATCACCTGCCCAGAATCAATAAAGAATTGTCTTTTTTTAAAACTTTGAATTTCACAATTTTTTGGCGGAAACTGTAACTCATTCGTGTTTCAAAAATTACTTTTTTCAATTCATACTTTTTTCATTTCTTAATTATTCGTCGGATTTATTCTTCCTTTTCATTACCTGCAAAGAGTCATCAAAAATTTTTTGGCCTATTTTGATTTCTTAACCTGTCAAACTTCATAGCTAGAACTCCAATATCAATCGTGCATTAAAAATTCAACTTCTTAAATATATTTTTGCAGAAAGTTAAAAAAATAAAACGAGTAAGCGGGAAGAAACTTTTCCAAGCTTCCTTGACTCGGTTTCTCTCTCATTTTGAAAAAAAAATTCAATTTTTTTTTACAGTTTCACTTTAAAATCGGCATCGGCAGACCGATCTAATCATTTTCTGTTTGAAATTGTGGGCTATATGATAAATTCATTTGAAAAACTGATAAACAAACAGTATCTCTCAATCTATAGCTTCTTAAAAGAGGCGAGATAATAATCGCATTCTCAACCCGTTTCAACTCGATATTTTTGATACTGCAATTATTCACCGCGCTTTCTCTTTTGAAATTTCCAACTTTAATTGAATTCCGTCTGTGATATTGGGAAAATTTCATTAGGCGTGAAGGAATTAGTCTCTGCTTGCGTTAATTTTGTTTAGAATCTTTCCCAGCAAGATAGTCTGGCGAGGAACAATAAAATTGGGAAACGCAAATAAAACGATCATTTGAGAAAACATGGAGAGAATTCTTGTTGAGATATTGGATCTAGTTAATGTTTTGCGCTGACAGTCATAACATAAACTAACATTAACTATAGGAGCCCGCGGTTTGTTTATTAAATTATTCCAGATCGATACTGTTTGTGTATTTTGACCGAGTTCAGACCTGGGGGGGGGATTAACTCAAAATCTACAAAATATCTTCGAGGTGTTATTAAAATCTTAAAGGTTTGAAACGAGTGCATTGTTGTGAATGTCAGTGACATTTTGTATAAGCCATCTGGAGTTCAAATAGGATAAACCGGAGTGTATAAAATGCGGTCAAATACACGAACAAGAAAGGTCAATGAGATTTAAAATTCACTAAACTTATAATTACCGATATTTTCTGATTTCTGATGATATCTTTATATAATATACGAAAGATTTAAGCTGATGACCGCCTTTTAACAGCCTAAAAACTTGTTACTATATGGATAGCTGTTATCATTAAACTTTCGCAGACGACGATTTTTTTTGAGTCATAGAAATTGCCTCTATAAAAAAGTTTAAAGTGTACATAATTCGTGCTTTTTTCATAATCTCTATAAATAACTAAAAAAGAAACGTTCTAGGATTGCCATTTTTGGTCGAACACAGATTTTTGAGTAGCTAGTAAAAGTAAAACTAGGTTTACAAATGATTCACAAGGAAGAATTTGACAAAAATTCTTGGCTTGAAAAATAAGAAACTTTTTGTTCCGACCCCACTTGTGGGGGGGGGGGGGGGGGGGGGACAATATACTCAAATGGTTTTTTTGTTCACATAATTTTGACCGACCGATATATTCATTGTAGAGAAATGTGAGTGGTATCATTACAAATCTCGTCCAGCGTAGAGTTCGGAATTAAAAGATTTTTTTTTAATTTCGTGTTTTTCGAGGAGTTATCGAGGTTTAAAGTTTTTTGTGAACACGTGATGTTTGGCATGATTTTGCTAACTTTTTTGTTCGAATTAAGATTTTATGCTACAAAAGAAACAATCTTGTGTTTTCAACAGACGAAAAGTTATAAACAAGGGTATTTTTTGTCTCATACGTAAATTTACTATAAAAATCGACTTCTATTAGAGAGCTGAGATATTAAAAACAATTTCAAATTTATTTTATTTTTTCCAGTCACTTAGAGACTAGTCACTTTTTCCAAGTTTTGTTCATGGCAAACCTCATTTACAGTCAAATAATGCCCAATGAACAAATAATTCCTTTTAAGGGAATCGCTCATTTTTTTGGCTCCAACTTTGAGTTTTTGTAATTTTCATTGAAATTTTGATTTCATTTTTGAAATTTTAATGACATTTTGTAGTCCTATGACATAGACTCGTCAACTACAAGTGCAATTGGCTTCCCAAAAGAGCAGTAAGAGAACCTTTGTAGTAAATTGAGTGGAAAGCTAATGGCTCTTAAGACTTTAAATTTAATTTTTCGAAAAAAATTTTTAAACATTAACCGATCTTGAACTTGCTTCTGTGAACTGTAAGTTAGTCTCACTATTGACAGGACTCCTTTTTTACTGAACAAAAAATAATCTGGTCAGCTGTTTTATCATTTATCTAGTGTCTTTATGAATTGGATGCCACGACTTTCCATATTTTTTTCTAAATTGAAGACTTTCAATAGATCACACATGAAAAATGCGGAGAAAAACTTATAGTTTTTGTGGCTTCGACACTGTCTTCACCCATTTTTCTACTAATTTTTTTTTGGTTTTTGCCTGTATTTGTTGTCGCTTTTATAGTCATACGACTTACTGTGATCAATTTTTGATGACTTGAGATTGACAAAAATTATGGCTTGCTCATCGAAACAAAAGTTATTTTAATTTATTATTTATTGATTTCCACTGAAAGCTATACTATTTAATGGCTTTGATTCTATGGGTTTTTTAAAAATAAATTTCGTGCTTTTAATATATTTGTTCAAATTTGTTGGATTTTTGAAGTCATGTTATTTCAAATAAAAATTTTATTCTTACAAAAAAAAATTATTTGAAAATGAAAAAGTTTTTAATTATTAGTTCATCTTTTAATGGCTTCGACAGTTTTCTATCACAACTTTTTTTCAGTTTGTTGTTTTTGCCTGTTTTTCATTCTGTGTGTATTAATGAAGAGCTAAGAGGTCTCATAAGCCTCTAACTGAGTGTTGAACAAAAAAATTTATTCAATGCAGTAAATTCATAGCAAATAGCCTCAAATTTTATAATATTATTTATTTTAAACTTTCTTTTTAAACTTTTTTGTTTTTGTTGTTAAATTTGTCAGCTTCTATCTAATTCTCATCATTGAAAGGCCCCATCCATTTCCCTGTAGATCGAACATTAAAATGACTATTAATATTATGTCTTCACTGATGTTTTGTTTGTTGGACAATATGCGTTTTCATAAAAGTTTTTTAGCGGCAAAAATATGTGTTCCTTTTTTCTCTTTTTATGCATATTTGCGTACTTTTTTGTTTCGGCAAATTGTTTGTAATTTTTTCAATTTCTCTAGATCTTTAGTTCTTTTCTGTGGCTTTTTTCTCCCGTATTCTTATAGATATTTAATATTAATGTGAGATCTTGTGAGCGCTGTAACGAGGCGTGCATTATGTAATTCCTTTTAGTAGTTTTTGTAACGATCTTTTTACACTCAAAGATCTTTTTTGATTATCTCTTCATTTGGTTGACAGTTAAGTTCAAAATGTAGGTGAGCGTGGGTCGGAACATCATGTGCGAACGCACATTAACGAGCCTCCTCGTTTAATCTAAACTCTAAGAGCCCAACTTTGTACACCACAGTTCAAACTGGAAATCTGCTATTGGGCTATTTATCCTGCGATAACAATTTTAGGGTTTACTTCTAAAACAAATTGATACTACCTCAAGCTTTATCTCCTTTCAAACCATTTCGAGGGCATCATTCGAATTATAACTTTCTGTTAAAATTACCAACCAAAGGTTTTGTGTAAAATTTCAAAAATATTGGTGCAATTATGTTGCCAGGTGGGGCTTAAAATGGAGATTTTAATTTCATAAATAGCAAAAAATATAAATATCAGAAACTTCCAAGTCACTCATTTGGTGGCCTATTGGAAAAAACTTTACCGACCTTAGATTGACGAATTAAAAAGAAATTTGAGTCTGCATAATATGATGTAATATGATTACAGAAATGATTAACTGGTGGACTGTTGACTGGTTTATGTATGATTTGTGTATTTTTTTCAAAAGAAAACAAATTTTTATGCAAAATCATGACACTCGTTCAATGGTCAATCAAGCTACAGGTCGAGCTTTGAGAAGTTAACGCGTTTTTTATTCTAATCGTTTTCAACAAAATTGATGCCTACAGTTCTCAGCTGAATTTGGTTACAAAGCTCATGAATTGTCGTTAATTTGGCGGAAGAGATTGTTAGGCGGCCTTATAAAGCAAATAAATGCAAATAGACAGTTTAAACTTTTTCCATAAAAAGATGTTGTAGAAAATTTCCTTTCTCATAAAAGCAACAAATTCAGATTTTAGATGAATTTGAACTCGAATTGACGTTGAACTAAGCAAAAGTATATGGGTCGTGGCTTGTGCAATACCCTCAATTTACCTCATGAGATAACAAGTTTCCTTGAACGTACACATTTTCCGCTTTAAATCGCATGTGCTGACACATAGATTAATAGAGGACTGAACGTTTTTCATGTAAAACAATGAACGCACTGAATACCTGATCCAGAAAAATGATTCAGCTGCTGAGATTTTACCAAGATATCACTACTACGATTCATTACGATAAAAGAAGACATTGTAAACTTTTGCGTATATTAGATTATCAGTAAAGCGGTTCAAGAATTGTGGGGAATATAACTGAAACGCTTCAAAAACCTCTTTTGCGATAATTTGCTTTTAATAAGATACGTTGTTCAATGTTGAAATTACTGAAAATCAAAAATCAAGCATGATCTCAAAAAGAATATAACATTGTCAGCATTTGTATCATCTAAATTAAGATCACTTGTTTAGTCGCCTCAGATTTTTTCGGCTTCACTCTGAACAATATTACATAATAGTTATGTAAGGTTAAATATGATTTCACAATATTATGTAATAGTTATCTAACATTACATTTGATTCCACTTTCACAGCAAACTGACGTAATAATCGTCAAATTAATAAGTAAGTGGAAACTTAATAGCTCACATTTTTCCATTGCCAAAAATAAGTTGGTTACGTCCCATATCGTCGGGCCGAGTGTTTTCAAATTCTAATTTAAGGGATTGAAAATTTGATCACTGCGATATGAAAACTGTCAATTTTTCTGTTTTTTCCTCATAGAAAGAATAATTTCCGCGCAATTGTTTATTAAACACAAATACGTATAAAAATGCTATCTGATGTCAGTTTTATTGACAAAATTCTCTCTTTATGTCTGCCTGTAGTAGCGCGGTGTTGTTTATTACTTGGTCGCAAAATATGGAAACATGGAAACATGAGACGCCAAACTTGAAAATTAGAGAAAAATAGTTCATCTAAATGTTCATCATAATTGTAGTGATCGTATCATAATGTTGGTACCATAATTGTAATGATCATTATTTAAAGTATACTCTATAAAACGACCAGCTAGTTATTCCGACCCCACTTGTGGGGGGGGAGAAACTATATAATCAAATAGTTTTTTTTGTTCAGACAATTTTGGCCGTTGGATATATTCAATGTAGAGAAATGTGATTGGTATCATTAAAAAGCTCGTGTAGCGTAGAATTCAAAACAAAAAAATTTTTTGCATTTAGATTTTTCGAGGAGTAATCGAGGATTGAAGTTTTGTGTGAACACGGCATGGTTTTGTTCACTTTTAGTGTAATTTTTCTTCAAAATAATATCTTTTTTTTAATTAAAATACTAATTCAAAATTACATTTCACGCCTCAAAATGAATCAATTTTGAGTTTTTAATAGACGAATAGCGATGAAAAAGACTAGTTGCGGTCTCATAGGGAACTTTACTATCAAAAAATTCAAATTCTATTTGAGGGCTGTTTTTTAGAAAACTTTTCATGTTTTATTGTTTTCTTGGTTCTTCTAGAGACTAGTCACTTTTCATAACGAGACTCCGTTAATGACAAACCTGATTTACAGTCAAATGAAGCCCAAAGAACAACAAAAATTCGTCTTCAAGGAATCGCTCGTTTTTTTTTTGCTTTCCAATCTGAGCTTTCGTAATTTTAAATGAAAATTTGATTTTCTTTTTGAGGTTTTACTGAGCGTTTGGAGTCCTATGGTTAAAAGTGCAATGAGTTGAGCTGTAAGTGAACCTATCTAGAGTTTTCAGTGGACAGCTAATGGCTGATACTGATATCCTCCAATGGCTTTGAGAAGACGTTAGGGCGAGCATGGATAAAGTTTTCAGGGAAAAACTTTTGGTTTAAATGCCTTCGACGTACTTTTCTACTGATTTTTTTTTTTGGTTTTTGCCTTTATTTGTTGTTTTTTCCATAGTCATTAGACTTATTGTGATGACATATTGATTACCTATGCATGACAAATATTCCTTCTCCAATCGAGGCATACGCTCCAATTGAGAGTATTCATTGACTTCCTTTTTAGAACTATTGAATTTAATGGCTGTGAAGACTTTATAAATAATATTCCGCAATTTTTTTGGAAAATTAACCGACCTTGAATTTATTTTCGTGAATTGTAAGTCACTAACGACCGGACCCCATTTTTTTCTACTTCAAACAAAATCTAGACCACGGTTTTATCCTCTAACTATTCGTGTTATAACTTCGATGCACTGGGCTTCATAATTTTTTTTCGTAATGTTAGTTTCTTTTGGAATTTTAACAATTTATAGTATTATTGATATTTGCATTGTTTTATAGAGAATTTGTCATGGGTCATACATAAAGTCTTAGGAGAAAAATATGGTTTAAATGGCTTCGACACATTCTTCTCGCAATTTTCTACCTAATTTTTGGATTTTGCCTGTATTTGTTGCTGTTTTCATAGTCAATGACTTATTGTAATGTCTTATTGATGACTTATCAATGACAAACATCCTTGTTGTCTCATCGAGGCACCAGTTTGCGTATTTATTAGTTTCCGTTGAAAACTTTTGAATGTAATTTCGTTGATACTGCGGGTTTTCTCAAGAATTTCGTGGTTTTGTTATTGCATTTGTTATGTTTGTTGATTTATTGAAGTCAAATTGTTAAACAGAACAATTGCATTGCTTCCGAAAACAATTAAATGAAATTAAAAAAGTGTTAAATGAAAAGATTTTTCAATTGCTTCTACACTTTTTGCGCTCAATTTTTTTCATAATGCTGACTGATCCAATAAACTTGCAACTTGGGAATAATTGAATGATATTGCACAGAGCAGTCAGTTTATTGCGAATAGTCTGAAAGTTTGTGATAATAAATTTTTAAAGATTTTTAAGGATTTTTCTTCTTTTTCAGTTTTTGTTGTTCTCTTCGTCAACTTGTAACTTATTTTCATCATTGAGAGGTCCCACAGAAATCCTTGTATTTTAAAATTAACATGTTTACTGATATTATGAGGTAACTGATGTTTTGTTCTATGGACAATGTGCGTTTTCATAAAAATTTTGTGAGTGGTGCACTTTTGTTTTTTTCTCTCTTCCATTAGCACAGTCGCGTAATAACAGATCCCAATGATTTTCAAATGCGGTCCAATTGAACTTAATTATTCAACCATTGTATTTGTAGCTGGATTAGTATAAATAGAATTTGAAATAAAAAAACATAAAATTTAGATAACAGCTAATGATTTTAATGGCTTCAATAAATTGTGTTTTCGCAAGGTTTGCCATTCATTTTTCGTATTTTTTTGAGTTTTTCTTTATCTTTAGTCCATTCTTATGACTTAGTCTTACCAGAGACATGTGCTATTGGTTTTATTATGACGTTTTAGTGAATTTATCAAATTTTATTTTGTTAAAAGTTAATTATTTTTAGGACCTTCAATTATTTGAATTGAAAAAATGTTGATTGATTTTTGAATTTCGTCTTATTATTTCTTCTTTTTGTCGACTTGTTATCTTAATCTTATTAATGAAAAATCCCATCTGATGTTTAGTTAGGAAGAAAATAATTTGTGTAGTTAGGGTTTTGTCTGATTGTAATTTGACCTTGTTACTAGGTGCTTTTAAACTAAGATAGAGTTTTTGCCGGGAAATTATTTATTTTGCTTTTTTTGTTGTTTTTTTCTGGTAGTCTTTTTAATGGCAGGTTTTTTGGTAATGAGGCATGTCAATATTTAGTTCAATTGAAATTTTGGTGGTGTAACGATTTTTTTAAACCTCAAACATCTATT